>NW_010972920.1:535132-701385 GCF_000737465.1 Haliaeetus leucocephalus | reverse complement strand
TGGGGGGGGGGGGGGGGGGGGGGAGGTTTACAGGGGTGGCTTCTGTAAGAAGCTGCTGGAAGCTTCCCCTGTGTTCGAGAGAGAGCGAGCCCATACCAGCTGGCTCTAAGACGGACCCGCTGCCGGCCAAGGCCGAGCCAATCAGTGATAGTGGTAATCCCTCTGTGATAACATTTTTAAGAAGGAAAAAAAAGTTGGGAGAGTGAGAAACAGCTGCTGGAGAGAGGAGTGAGAACATGTAAGAGAAACAAGCCTGCGGACACCAAGGTCAGTGCAGAAGGAGGGGGAGGAGATGCTCCAGGTGCCGGAGCAGAGATTCCCCTGCAGCCCGTGGTGAAGACCCTGGTGAGGCTGGCTGTCCCCCTGCAGTCCAGGGAGGTCCATGGTGGAGCATATCTCCACCTGCAGCCCGTGGAGGACTCCACGCCGGAGCAGGTGGGTTCCCGAAGGAGGCTGTGACCCCGTGGGAAGCCCACGCTGGAGCAGTTCATGAAGAACTGCAGCCCATGGGAAGGGCCCACGTTGGAAAAGTTCGTGGAGGACTGTCTCCCGTGGGAGGGACCCCATGCTGGAGCAGGGGAAGAGTGTGATGAGTCCTGCCCCTGAGGAGGACGAAGCGGCAGAAATAACGTGTGATGAACTGACCGTAACCCCCATTCCCCGTCCCCCTGTGCCGCTGGGGGGGTTGGTAGAGAATCCGGGAGTGAAGTTGTGCCCGGGAAGAAGGGAGGGGTGGAGGGAAGGTGTTCTGAGATTTCGTTTTGTTTCTCATTATCTTACTCTGGTTGATTTGTAATAAAAAGTGAGCTAATTTTCCCTAAGCTGAGTCTGTTTTGCCCGTGACGGTAATTAGTGAATGATCTCTCCTGTCCTTATCTCGACCCGCAAGCTTTTTTGTTATATTCTTCTTTCCCCTGTCCAGCTGAGGAGGGGGAGTGACAAAATGGCTTTGGTGGGCACCTTGGCGTCCAGCCAGGGTCAACCCATCACAAAGTGAAATTCTTGTTGAGTCTGCCCATGTATCTGTTGGGCCTGTGGTGTGTGTAAATTTTAACAGGCGGCTCAAAACCTGAGTTTTGAATACCTTGGGAAGAGTTCAGGTGAATGTTTGGACTGAAACAGATGGATGAGTGCCCTGGCTACAGCAAGATTTCTGAAAATATGTCAAGAAGATAAAGCTGTATAAAACTAAAAAGCTTGCCCAGTCTCTTGTAGAGGGCCAGATAACCAGGAGGAACAAGAAATGCAACTTAGTCACTGCAGTTGGTTCCATTTCAGTGATTCTCTGTCTGATACAGGGATGATTCCTTGTCCAGTGTGGCCTGAGCATCATTTTGAGATCAAAGACAGTGTTTCTCCGAAGGTAGTGAGCCTAGAGGGTGTTGTCTATTAAGACAGGTTGTGACCCGCTCTGTGTGGTGAGCGTTGCAACAGTTGCGATGAACACCGTGGTTACTGTTCTTGTGTTTACCTCAATTGTACATGAAGCTCCCACCAGCTCCTCCTGGAACGCACAGCAGTAGCTTCGCTGCTTAGAGCTCTAGTAAGTGGTAGCCAAATGAGATGTATTATCATACATCATTGCTGTTAGACTTGCAATGGGCCATGTTAATCTCTTTGATATGTGATTCACTTTGTTCTATGAAAAAATCTCTCCTGGAGGACAGCGTTTGCCTTTCTCCTTATAGAGGACTGCTGTGATAGGCATGAACAGTGCCTTGTTTCTTCTGTCTGCCCCTTCCTCTCCTCTATAGGTGTATTGGCACCTGTGTCTTTTGTCAGGATCTCTTACATTCTGCGGGCTATGTTGAGTGCTATGAGAGCAAATAAAAAAAGCGACAGGAGCTTCTTTTCCATCAGATGTAGGAACACTGATCAGGGCGGCATAATAATTGCTATTATATACAGTTTGTCCCCGTGGCATCTCTTTGGGGTACACTATCCTCAAAAAGAATAGATTTAAAGACTTACTGCAAATGAGCTTCTCATTTTTGTCAAAATAGGCAAGTTGTGTCGAAGAATGTTTTCTTTTGATGTCTTCGTAAGAAATACAGAGTGTTTGTAAGAGATTTTGGCTCCTCTTTTTCAGGACAAACATAAATAATTACCTAGAGAAACAACCTTATGCAGAATCAGAGGTGCACTGTCATCCAGCAATCGTGGCAGACCTGCCAAGCTCTGTATCTGGTGCAGCATGATGGATAGATGTGGTTTGATGAATGGCCTATGCCTGGACACCCTATTAGAGCCCATTGACTTAAGGAAGATTAATTGTTTCAGATTGTGCTGGCATCTTTCAGGACTCAACGGTTTAGGTTTATCCGTCTTCCACATGAACTATAGCATTGTACGCTCAAGTGAAAAAACGTAAGGGTAAATTAAACAGTTCCTTACAGATGGATGGAGGCTTTGACTGACTTCTGCGGCTCCTGTTACCAGAACACGGTGGTTTTCAACGCACAAGGCAAAGGAGCCCACAACAGAGTTAGTCTTGGATAGAAACTCCTCTGATACGTTCCTGGCTATTGTTACTCTTTTGGTTTTTTTTTTTTTTTTCCCCTCGCTCTCTCCTCCCAGCTTTCTGCTTTCCCAGCACTCACAGCAGGTGGCAGCCTCAAGCATGCAAAACTAGGAGCCTAGTGCTGTAGAAATCCTGAGGCTAGCTTTCAAATCATGATAGTATGTAGTTTAAAAAAAAAAAAAGGCCTAAACCAGCACTTGCTGCTTGAGTTTTTAAATGCTCAGGCTTTTAGAAGCTTTTAAGAAGCTGCCACCATGAGAATGAGCAGCTTGTTGTTTTTTTTTTATTTTTAATTTTTTTTAAATTTTAGATGATGTTGAGAACTGTTTTACCATCCTATGATTCTAGAAGCTGATGCATACAGTACAGTTGTAGATGGCATGAAACTCACTAAGGAGGGGAGACAGAGAGACTGAAGGCACTGGGAATTCTGCTAGTTCCTTCCAGCAAGAAATCTGTAGATGGAGAATTTTGGTATGGGTTGGAACAGGGTGGTGAGGTATGCTGGAAACAGTGAAAGATGGAGAGTGAAAGGGACCAGTGCCTAATAGGAATATATTTTTTCACAGAAAGACATGACAAAGGAGAGAGAAGGCTGAGGATGAGGCACACAGAACACACTGCATGGATAATAGCAAATGAAAAAGCTAATCTGGTCACCAACCAGTGGCGATTCCCAGGGGAGTGAAGAGATTAAGGAAGTGAGCGCATTGTATTCATATCCCTTGTGGTCTGAGGTATATTTTAAAATCGATTAGCTGTCAAAAAAAATTGCATGGACAGGCTTGCTGGTTGTGTTGGCTTATGTATACAACTGTCTTCCTGGGACACTCTGGCCTGTGGAATGAGGGGAAGCTGACTGGGAGCTCTGGATGTTACACACCACCATTCTGAGGCACGGATGTTTGGAAATGCAGCTTGCGATCGTGTTGGGTGCCATGCATCGGAGCAGAGGAGAAGCCTTGCTGCAGTGTGTGTATTTGGAAACATTCAGTGCCTTCTCTACCCTGACTTTACATTTTTGTAAAGGCAGGGAATTCAGCGAGGTGACAACTGGTAGTGAGGGCTGGTGGCTCGCAGAGGTGGGATGAAGAGGAAGAAAAAGAAAACAAAGCAGGAAGGTGAAAACACTGGGAAAAATAAGGGGGACTTGAAATGGGAAACACGTGATCACATGACTTGAGCTTCAACCCCTCACCTGATTGCACCTTGGCAGCTCAGATTCGATGACTGATCTGGGCTTGCTTAGAGCCTCAGCAATAGAAATAACATAAGAAGCCAGGAATCCTCAATCCAGATCTTATCTCCTCCTTTGTTGAATGTATGAGAAGCTAACAGGTTAGTAAGGCTCTAGGAAACTACACAGGGCTTGAGTGGTGTGACTGGGGGCTCCAG
Source organism: Haliaeetus leucocephalus (assembly GCF_000737465.1). NCBI lineage: Eukaryota > Metazoa > Chordata > Aves > Accipitriformes > Accipitridae > Haliaeetus > Haliaeetus leucocephalus. The sequence goes on along the minus strand of NW_010972920.1, from coordinate 697,469 downwards.
CTACTGTTAGCAGCGCCTGCTGCTCCTAGTTACATGTTTTAAGAATCCAACTCTTTCACAGTGACTGAAGAACAGCTGTGAGAGCGCCTGTATGTACTTGAGGATGGGAGGGGTAGGACAGCAGAAGACCTTGTTGTGGGTTTAGTGACACATTCGTTGTTCTCTTGGCTCTGCACCTGTCTCTTTGGTAGCTGGATAGTGGTTTGGGGGTTTTTTTGTTTTGTTTTTTTTTTTAAGACAGTGAAATTCTGTGTAGGCCTAAAGAAAATGAAAGGATCTAGAGTAGTTATAAGTGAGGCAGGTTGATGGAGGTGTGCTTGAGAGACAAGTGACATAATTGTAAGAGATGGTAGTAACCATTTCAGGAGAACTGGGGCTTCCAGCCAGACTGTGAAAGCCTAATGGCTTGCGTGCATGTGAGGCGACACTATTCAGCGAGTTCTCTAGTTGTGCTCTGCTGTTCCATTTTGTACATCCACCTGTTTTTCTGCATTCAGAAGTATAAGGTTTTCTTTTCCATCCTGGTCTAGAAGGATCACAAGGCCACGTATAGGGAAAAGGTTGTTCTTTGGGGACTGAGAGAGTTTTGAGCTGCTGAACGCTTTGGAAAATAAACTACTTAATTAGTTGCCTGATTGGGAAATGAATGTTGGAGAAGGTCCCCATGTGCTTAATAGGGTTCATGTATTGATATATAATCCAGAATATGGTAGGGAAGGATGAAAAGTTGGGGCATCAAAGGTTTGCAAATAATGCTGCATCTCAATTTTTCTGGCCATGCTCATTCTTCCAGCCAAAAGCATTCAATATTAACATCCCTCCCGGGCTGCTGGATTTAGCAAAGCTCTAGAGTTCCTTTTTTTTTTTGTTTTGTTTTGTTTTTTTTGGGTTTTTTTTGTTTTGTTTTGTTTTGTTTTTGTTTTTTTCCTCCTGTCCGCCTGTCAGGCAGTCTGGACTTTTGGAGTGAATTCCTATGCTTCTGTGTCCAGAGCTTCTGAGAGATTGCTGCCTGCACTGATGTGATGTCCCTGTCCCCTGCTCCTATTACATGCGTTTTCAGTTTAACAATTGTGTGTAGATGGCAGACTTGATGCCAAAGCTCTGTGCATCCAAAGTCATTTGGTGGAGTCCATTATGATTGTGGCTTGCAGTGATAAATTCCCTGTGATGGTGGCAGCTCACAGCAGCCTCCTCTCGTAATGGCATTCTGCTCTTGTTGGCAGGGATCCCTGGACAGGAGACACTGCCCTGAAATAGCAGAAATGACGAGAACAACAATAGCTAGACAGCTCTGGGAGACCAAAAAAATTATGGAGGAATTTGAGTAATTCCTTTTCTAGAATTGCTGTGTTTAAAAGAACTTGCAAAGGAGGTGCTAACGAGGTGTTTTGACTTTACCAAGGCAAAAAAAAAAAAAAAGGCAATGGACTAACCAAAGAGATGAATTCCTGTGCATGAGGGGCTAAATAAACTTTTCCAAAGTAGATTAAAGGAATGTACCTGTACTACCTCTGCCATTTCAGGAAGGAGCCTTTTGGAACTTGTTTTTAAGGCATAAAGGATGGAGCATGGGGTAGGGTGGGGGTGGGCAGGCACAGATGACACATCTGAAATAGGAGCAGTTTCCACATTATGTGCTTTGTCAAAATCCTCTTCTTTTTGGCATATTGAACTCATAGGAACTGCATGCTAACACTTTGAAGAATACTTGCCACATGTATGCTAATCTAAGTAAAGCAGTACAAGCTGCTTAGCATGAACTGAAATGAGGTAGGGTCAAGTCTTATGTTGGTATTTTAAGGATATAGTTATTAGGGTATAAAATAATCATCAAGAAAGCTATCCTCAGTGGAGACAGTTGAGTATAATGGGTAAAATACTGTTTAGAGAAGATCCTGATATACCAGTACTGTTACCAGAGACAGCTAATATGTTCTGCAAGGGATTTATACATGAGAAAGAGTTTCCCAGAGAATGGCTGGAGGAAGGACTTACACATGTACCAAAACATTTGATGGAGACCCTTTCTTTCTCCCTTTCCTTTGTTTCTCATTAAGTCATACCAATTGACCTAGAATCTGTGGTAATAATCCTCTTTAATTTGTGCGGTCAGGTTTTTTGTTTACAGACGTGAATATGTAGACCTCTGTAAGGCAAATGGAAATGCAGCTTTAATTATCAGGAAGTGGTTAATACTGATGAACTCATTAGATACTAGTCACCTGTAGGGTGTTATGCTTCCTGTTTCCTGATTATTAGTTTTAATTGGCCGCTTATCTATTTGTACTGCATAAGTGGTGGGGAGCCCTTGCCACAAACCCGGACCCCAAGCTGGGAAGTGCTGTAAAAAGGACAGTCCTGCCTGCTGCGGAGCTAACAATCTGGACCGGCTGACGTGATGAAAATGAGAGTCAATGGCTGTTTGCACTGACATCCGCTTGCACTAGCCTTAGAAAAGATAACTTGATTCAGTTAAGTGAACAAGGGAGTTCCCTTGCTGACCGTTTCCCACACGCTCGTTACCCGATCCCTGTGCAGTGCACCAGAGACCTGAAGGATTGATCATTTCATCAGCTACTTTGTGTATTTTTAAAGACTGTTCTGTGCACAGCTGCAGAGCAAAACAGTTGCACTTTTTTGTGAACTGAGTTATTAAAAGTGTGGTTGTTTCTTTCCCTGGGTTGTTTGCAAGTCCCTTGCTCCTCTGTCATTTGCCCTTGGCTGCAGTATAACCGTAAAACATTTACTGCGAAGCCATGAAGAATCCATATGTCCGTTTGATCTGTCAGGCCACCAAGAAGCCAGGGCTTGTGGGGTAGCATAAGGATATCTGAAGGTGACACATGCTGTCATTTGATGAACAGAGATGCAGAAGGGGATTCTGGCAGCCACTACCTTGGCCTTGACAACTTGTGATGGTGACCAGGTGGGGTGTGTTATCTTAATAGTCTGGAGCTCTTGTGAATTATTTGCTGATAGATGTAAACAGCTGTTATTCTTGGTAATGGAAAGCAATTAGAAACATCTGTACTCTTGGCGGTGAGTAATGCCTCCCATCTTCACTGCTCCCAAGTGCCAATTGGAAATAACTACATCATCAGGATGGGGCTGGCACTTCTACACTGCATTATGGACTGATGATTAGTACTGAGCTGTGAAGAACAAGAGGTGAAGCGCAATAGAATGAGCCTGTACCTGTGCTTGCTTGGTGTTTGTTTCCCCTCTGAGGAAAAGCAGAGTGTAGTTGCAGTTTTGGTTATGCAGAGAGAAGCAAGGTGCTTAATACTTCTCTGTCGCTCTTCAGATAACTTGATATTCAGGAGTCTGGAACTGTTAAATGGGTTCTGGAGCTGTAGGTCAAGATCAAGTCACAATGGAATGCTGTACTGAGGTACCATTCCACCATGCATTGATGAAACTGCACGGATCATTGATGCCTCAGCCAAGAGCGTATGCCTAGGTCGTGGGGGGGGGCTTGCCGACAGCTGGGGTGAGGTGGTTCATCTGGAGGCACCTGAGTAGAGGAAAGACCAAGAGAAGCAAAAGAGCTTGGGATCTAGCAGTTGTTAGCAAGGCTTCTCAGAGAAATGCCCAATTCTCAGAAGACCCTGGCAACAAGCAGGAACTAATGATAGTAAAATATATTGTGCAGGGAAGCTTTTTTGGCTCTTTGGTGACCACTGAGGTATATTGTTTAAGCAAACTGGGGTTGGAGTCCTTCAGGTTGTCTTAATTCTTCGTTGTAAATTACAGAAAACTCATTGTGGCTTCACGTGGCTTCTGAATCACAAAATGTCACTCTTGATTTTTCCTGGGTGGGGCTAGATCAGTAGTATTTATTCAAAAATGAAAAGTAGGGATAATTTGGTACAAAATCCTTAGGTTTCAGTTTTGCAATGTGTAATTTTTTTCACAATTTTTCTTTAGCTCTGGAAAAATAAGAAGCTAAAAAGGCCCCAGAATCTCTATTGACAGAGTATCTGGTTTAACCCTTTCAGAGTAAGATCTTCTTTCAGTAGGAAGGATCATTAGCAATTCTCATAAAGTATTTGTGATGACAAGTGATGCCTGAGCTGGATAGGTTGGCAAGTGTTTTAGTCTGCGATGGGTGTTTTTTCTACTTTTAGTTCACTGCTTGTTTTGTCTCTGTTATTTAAAAATAAAACAAACAAACAAAAAGGGTAGATCAGACAGCATTTTACTTCACTTTACTGTTTGTTAACTGCAAAGGTACCTTTTACTTCCTGACAGTTCCTCTCAGCTGTTCTTAAAAATATGTAATTTTCAGAGTTCTATGCATCTCTCTGCCTCACAGAACTTGTTGAGTCTAAGGCCAGCAACTCAATTTTTCGAGTAGTATGAATGAAGGAATCGCATAGCATTATATTCTCTGATGACATCAAGCTTGTATACATCTTCATTTGTTTTCTTTCATTGTTTTCCTTTCAGTGTGACATGAATGCATCATTTTATAGTTTCCACATAGTTATTGAACAAAGAAATAAATGGTGTATTTCCTAGCTGTACCATCTCTGGTTAATAAATTACAGGCTGCTCTTGAAATGGAATGAATCTGATTAGTTCTTAAACTGTAGGTTAGAAGTTGAAAAGAAGTATTAGTATGGATGGAAGTCTTTGAAATGGGCAGCAGAGCAGTGAAGTAGGCTATTTTTCTTTTTGTTGGCATATTAGTTTGTTCTCCCAGGCTGTGTGGGTTAATCCTTCCCCCCCGCCCCCAGAAATAAAGAAAAGCAGGGAAGTAATTAACACATAAGACAGAAAATATGAAATACTCTTCTGTGCAGAGGCATTTCATGCTTAACTGGTTTCATGAGAAGGCCAGGGTGCCAGAACAATAATTAATATGTTGTAAGAAGAAAAAAAAATAGATATCTTAGGCGAGGTCAGAAGCATTTTGTGGCTTTATGAGGGAGAGAATGGTGCTGAAACATGTGATACTGGCAACATGCAGAAGCGGTAGCTGGTTTTTAAACCCACTTTGTTGGGATGGATGATTGCAGGAGTGCACGTGTGGATGCTACTGGGACATGCAGTTATCTTGATGCTGCTAGCTAGGCCTTGACTGATCAGCAGTTGCTTTCCTGTCTGTACCTCTTCTCCTGAGGCTGCTGCTGAGGTGGTTGTTTTCTAAGCACTCTTAAGTACTTGGAAAGCTGCGCTCGGAAATTACTATAGAAGAGGTTTATACAGGCAGGCAGTCTAAATTCTAGCTAGAACATGAGTGGTTGTTGTCCTCCTTCCCGAAGTGCAATATGGGAAGTTGAACAAGGATTGTTCCCTTGTTTTAAAAGTACACTGCAATAATTCTTTGACTACAGTTTAACAGGAACATGACAGAGCCAGGAACATGTTTAACTGGACTTTTCTTATAGGTCATATTTGTTTGAAAAGCAGTTCTGCTGAATGCAGTTAGCATGTAGGAGGCTACACTCAGGGTGATTATGGACCTGCAGCTCATTGTTGTGAATGATTTATTCTGGGCTTCCACAGGGGGAAGCAGTGATGTGGGGAAATAATTTGGCCAATAAGCATTTTGGGGTTGAGGAAAACCAGGAGAAATAGCTTCTGCATGATGTATCTTCACACATCGCGGGGTAAAATTCCCTTGGCTGCTGTGTGATGTTTCTCAGTGCTGAGCTGACCACACGGGTATACCTCAGATCCTGATGAAGCGAGTAAAAGGTGGTCTCTTGGCTTTGGGGAGTATTGTATCATCTGTAAGGAAGAGGGAAACCCTTGGGTTTTGTTGTCTTTTGGTGCCTCAGAGCTGGGTGGGTGCATAGTTCCTATCCATGCCATGTTCCCAAGTGTTCCTTCAGGCTCTGGTGGGCGCTAGCAAAATGACAGTTTGATGTGTCTTCATTTTGTAAGTAAGAGTTCATGAAATAGGGGGAGAGGAGGAGGTGGAGTTGGTCCTTTGAGTAGGTATCTCTGAGCAGCAGCCTGTTAATGTTCTCCTGTTAGGGCGCTATGGAGTGCCACAGGCCCCGATAACGCTGCGTGACAATGTGTGTTAATAACGGATAGAGCAGGTGGATGCCAGGTAGAGCAAAGCGTTGTGAGGAGGAGGAAACCTTTCTCTAACTGGGGCACCTGGCTCTCAGCTGGGTTAGAGAAGTTGGAAAGCTGATGGGCAATGTTGGGGGAAGAGCACAACTTGTCTGAATCAGTGTGGCTATCCCAAGTAGTGCTACCACGATTGTATGCAAAGTATGTGCTGCTGGATGAAGGATTACGATGGGCTGCCATTGCTGTTTTTTACTTTACAGATGTCACAAAAAGGCATTCTTCCAACCTGTTCGTTCCTCCAGTGCTGCTTTTCCAGATGGGAATTACAGAGCAAGATTCAGTGAAATCTGCTTCTGTGTTACTTAACAGAAAAGAATTACAGTAACCTTTTCTAATCCTTTCATTTCAGGTTTGATTTACCTGCTATACTTTGATCAGAAATTTGCGTAGTTATACAGGATTAGGTATTTTCATGTCCAGTTCTGGAATGAGTGTAGTATATAAAATGTTCTATGATTATTGTATTTTGAAAGCTGGGATTAACCTGTGATTCTTGATTAAAAAGATATTGTACAGAGATTGGGGGGGACAGGGAGGGAGAGGCGTTTAAATTCTTGCCTAGCTGTGTGTTTCTTCTTGCTTGGAAGAAAGCAAAAATCAAGCGATTTCCCAGGCAGTACACTAACAGAGGAGAGAAATTGGGAAATAAGGAAGGTAGAATGTTTTTACTTAAATGCTTCTGAACTTCCCTGTGAACTATCTGAATGGTTGGCAGCAACCAGCTCTTTGTTTACTGAGTCCTTGATTATTAGAAGGTAGCAGTGCCGCATCTGTGTTGACTTGACGTATGCAGCTCTACCGAGGATGGGATCAGCATCCTCCGAGTTAGTGACTCCAATATCTAACTGAAATCCCCTTGTTAAGGCCTAAACTGAATCAGGTTCAGCAAGTAATATCAGAAAGCTGGGTTTCTGCAAGCCATTTTTTTCTACCTTGGTGCAAAATGGCAGGAAAAGCAGTTCTTAAACCACAGGTAGAGGAAAGATGCTATGTGGGACAAGATTATGTGCCACTGAAGGTAGGGTACAAGGATGCCTGCCTGCCATAGCGGGGTGATTGAAGATGTAGTTTGGAATGCGTGTGGATAGAAGGAGTACTTGCAGAAGACGGGTGTGCTGCACAATATAATAATTTAATAATCTACATATTTATATGCGTATGTAATTTTATGTATACATGTATTAAAAAAGCCTAGATGTTTATATTGTATATAGCATTGTCTTCAACCTACTACAGAAGTGTTTGGACCACGGTATATATGTATTTTATGTATAAATAAGGAATAAATCCACATAATTTGTTCTATGTAAATTTAAATCCATCTAAAAGTCTTTACTGATACTGTTCCCCCCTGCCCCCGAGTAGGGGGAGAGGAAATAGTACAGATTACTTTGCTTAAGACTAATGCAGGAGTTTTTTGCAAAGTGATAGTGTGGTGGAGATAATGGACTGGGCGAGGGCTGGATTTTTTTCTTGTTCGTTCTCCCTTTTTAGAGGAGAACAGGTAGCATTTATGAGGGAGAACTTTTTTGTAGGTTTGTAAAGAGAACAAAAGGCAGTCCTGCCTTCAAGATCAAGGTGCTGCTTAGCGCAGCTTTAAGAAAAGTTGCTTTACCTGGTGATCAGCTCATTGAGAAAAGGGGTGTGGTGGGTAGTTTTCCCATGAAAAACAGTTACACGCACATCCCTTGCACCCCCCCTGCCCCACCCTGAAATCTGTTGTCTGGATAGTGCTACCAACCACAGATAAAGTGGTCCTGCTGTGGACGCTGAAGTCAAGGAGAATAGCAAGGATCTGCTATTCTCCATGCTGGGTGAAAAAAGGTACAGTCCCATTAGATGTTTGAGGAGAGAATGGGCATTAAAGACATGCTGCAGTTGTGTCGTATCAAATGATATAGTCCTGGCTGAGTTGGAGCATAATGTGCAAAATAAGACCAGAAGTTCCAAATGGCAATTATCAAGCAGTTTGTTTAACTCTGTCTTGCTTAGGAAATCGCTATCAGGATTATGGGCTCTCAGGAAAGATTAGCAAAGCTGAGGAATCTCCAGGTTGATAAATAGGAAGATTAGACAGGAACAGTGGGAAAGCTACTTAGTGCTCAAGTCTTTGCCCGGAGAGCTGAAAGAAAAGCTTTTAACTAAGCGCATTGGGACTGAACAAGCCTGAAATTGCAAGAAGAGATGGCATAAGGAGGGAAGATGACAGCTGGAACCCAAAGAAGCTTTTAGTTGCCTCTACTTCCCATTGATGGGAACTTAACAGGAAATAGTACCAGGAAGAGACAGCGCACTGTAATTCTGACTGCTTTTGTAATTGAGACTATGTGGCATACTAAGCCTCCAGGGCAGAAGGCTCTAGTGGTTAGAGGAAGAGAAAGACGAAACCAAACCTGTGCTATGCTGAGAACCGTGGGCACCAAATCATACAACCCATATCAGATTTAGCGAGAGGAATGTTCATTAATGTTGTCTTAGTCATTGCTGATTTGATAGAAGTGCTGCCTAGATCTAACTAAGACTGGGCAAGCCTGCGTACAAGCACAAAAGGAAAGGCCACGTAAGCGATAAGTATGACTTGAGAGGGACATAAAAAGGATGTTATTCCCATTTTAGAATGAGGACCCCAAAAATTGTCTAATGTTGCACTGGGAGTCTTTTAAAGAAAGTTAAGCTCCTATGTGTCTCCTTTGATTTTGAAATGGTTAGAAAATTTGTACTTTATGTAGAGAAGTATATGCACGTACATAGTTACGAGCTGCTCTGTGACACCCACTAAGGTAGCTCGCTAGCGCAGTGTCTGTTCAACCACGTTCATACTCTTGTTTTGTTTTTGATTTACAATGGTAGATTGTTTGCAAGGATGTATGGGGAATGAGTCTTGTTAACGCCTGTGAAAAATATTATTTCAGCTCAAGTGAGAGTGTGTTTATTTCAGATTGTTATAAACAATGCAGTTGGGTAGCTAACAAATAAGAAAATAGATTGTGGCAAGTGAGAGCTGGTTTGGATTTTTATTGTTTCTGGGAAGTTAGTGTACTGCATGTATTTTTTCATTTAGGATGTGGCTGCTTTCCCCATTATTTGGAGTGAAATGGAAAGCAGACATATCTGAACACAGGAGAAGGGGTTCCTTGGCAGTAAATAGAATATGTTTTAAATAATAATAAATACTTATCAGAGGGCTCCACCATGCTTGGCTTTCTGGTTGCAGCTGTTAAGTGGTTTTAGCATGTAACTTGATGGTAGTGTTTCCTCATACAGAAACTTCCTGAGCATTGCTGAATCAGACAAAATAAGTAGTTGTTAGTAGTGTTTGTGAAGTGTAACCATGGCTTCTCTGCTTGCTTTCAACTGTTGTGGTTGTCTAGGTAGCTTATTCTGCTGGCTTTGAGCCCTCTTGGTTCTTGTGTTCCCTGAATGGCTGGAATCTCTGGAAGAATTCGTGATGGAGAAGACTTGCATTTTTGCAGGGTACTGTGCACACGTGCTGTGAAAGCTTGCGCTTTGAGAGGGAACCGTGCAGTTCTCAGTAGCTGATGTAGTGAGGGCTGGCCATGCACTTTTTTTTATCCTACATCAGGCATGACATGTATTGGGACATCCATTTATCTGCAGTCTGTTTCTAGAACTGTGCCAATGGAAGGTCTATTGTTTCTCCCTGAACTCTCTCTCTTTCTGTAGAGTTTGGTGAGGCCAAGACAAATTTCCCAGCTGGGTTGCAAGAGGAGCTCAAATGACCTGGAGAAGTCTGTATTCTGCTCTAGCAATCCAGTGTACCATCTGTACCCAGGGCACGCTCCTGAGCTTTGTGCCAGCATTTGCTTTGTTGCCTTGCTGAAGGATGTGCTGGATCTCTTTGGCTCTGGGATGTCACGGAAGATGCACTTCAGGTCCTGGTCACAGCCGACAGACACTGTGATGGGCCAATGAGAAGTGCAGGCAGAGTAGCCAGGAGATATTTTTCTGCTGTATCTTTTCTTAACTTGGTAAGAAGTTAAAAAATTGTTGGAAGCAACAGGAACCCAGGGAGGCTGTGAAGTGCTGCATGACACTAATTGAAAATTGATCTTTTCCCACCACTATGTAGTTCTTGCTTCTCCAGGTGATAGAGACCAATAGTCATTTTGGAAGGAATTCTCTTTCACCACCTAAATTTCACTGCTTGCTTTTTAGTTTAGACATGCTTTTTTAACTCGTTAATTTAACATCACCACTGATCTGTGGACACCTGGATGTAGCAAGGTGATAAAATTAATGTCTTATAAGTCTCATACATTCTGTATACTCATGCTGTCATGAAGTAATGCAGCAGAAACATAAGAACATTACACTGAATGATACAGCAATCGTCTGTCTTCTTGCTGATGATGAGCAGACCGAATGTTCCAGGGGAAAATTAAAAATGAAAAAAAATCATTCCAGAATGGGCAGCTGCAAAATGACAGAGGCCGAGTAGTGAAAACAAGTGTGAACGTGTGTGATACATGATGGTATAGAAGGCTATTTTTAAACGTAAGGAGGAAGTCTTGCTTATGGCAACTGTTTGATACGGAAAAATGTGTAATTGTCCTAGTTTTAATTCAAAAAATAATAAAGTTGGGTAGAATGAGTTTGAAGGATAAACAGCAAAAACACAAGAAAGGATTTGGATCTTGAATTTTAGTGTGGCTGCCTTTGAGTCTTATTTAGGGTAATTTTCTCGTCGTACTAAGTAGTTGTATTGTTTTGTTCAGATTTCCCTGGTTTTGTTTTTGTCTATTGCTTTCTGAAATGAGTATGTGCAATTAAAGGCAAAAACCAAATCCAAGGCCTTTACAGGGGACGTATGATCATTTGCAGTGTTTGTATCTGGAGCCATGTTATAGTAGGGCTTCCATACCTGCATATTTCCAGTACACTTTTTTGTTCTCCTTTATCTGTACCCCTACAAGAGACGAGTTACTTGTCCAGCTGTCCAAAAAAACTTGGCTGGCTTTTCAGATTTGCGATAGTCACTGCCTAGAATTTGGCACAGAGTGTTCCTGTTATTTGTTCTAATGCTCATTACCTTTCTTTTTCACTGCAGCAATTGTTCTGTCTTATCTCTTCTATGTTCCTTGCAGTCTTCTCCAGATTTAACTAATCCAAATGATCTGGTATTATCCCCATAGGTCATCACCTCATTTCTCAGCCTCTTTTCTAAATCATGACTAACAACTGTAAATAACTCTGGTCTTAGTGTCTTGGGGCACCTCCTCGTTAATCTTCAGCCATTATATTAATTGACCATTTGATCCTAATCTCTCCCCTGCCCCCCCCTTCATCCCTCTGTCTACCTTGCAGCCAAAATCTCTGTCTGTGCACAACCACTTGACTCTCCTGGAAGGTCTTATGGGACACTTGGTGGCTTTTTGGAAGTCCAAAATAAGATGTTGTCACATAGGTCTGTATCTTCTATTTTGATGAATGCCATTATCTGGCATGATTTTCCACACTCTACCTGGGCTTATTGATGATTCATTGGGCTGCTGTGGCCGCTGCTCGTGGTTATGCTTGCTCCTTTTAGTGACTTGTTGGCTCTCCTGGAGTGGATGATTGAGATGGGGAGAGAACTTGGAGAATTATGTGTGGCAGGGGAAGAGGAGGAACAGGGAAAGAGCCCTTTCTTCAGCTTGCTTGCGCAGTATTTGTCAGCATGTCATGATGTAATCTCGGAAATAAAAGCAGAAGTGGGAATTGATTCAAGGCATTCCTGACAGTGATAAAATAAAGAAATTTACACTTTAAGTTTATATCCGAGTAGGATCAGATTCTCTTCTGTCCTTCACTCACCATTTCAGTATCAGGCAGGTTTTAAAAAATAGCTTTGCCCATTCTCTGCGTTTTACAGTAGCTGTATATTTGGAAAATGGAATGAGTTTGGTTCTTCTTTCTTCTCTCCCTCAGCACCAATGTAATAGGCCATGTTTTAAAGGGTAGGTTTGCAGAATATCTGCATAAGTAAATATAAATCTTCTTGGCATTTCAATTTTCCCCCTGGAAATCTTGTTTTGATGCTCAAGTGCTATGGAATTCTGGGAGATTCTTCAGTTATTGCTGCCCTTATGAAAGCAGCTGTTCTATCAATGCTGTGGATATTGTTACTTAGCAAGAAGGTAGAGGAATACAGGCGATTGGGGGGATAGCCTGGCTACATTGCTTGTTCAACTGAGTATTATTGATGAAATAAATCAATTCCAGGGCAGTTACTCATTCCTGATGGCCGTGCAGCTCAGGACTGTTACTTACATACACGCTTACTCTCTGTGCGTACGAACCCTGTGTGACAGAACTGTTGAGAAGACCAGTGCACTTTTCTTTGGTGAAGGCACCGTGGCTGGTCTGTTTCAGTTCCTGCCTCACTTTTGTTGTATTCCAGATCTCCTCTCCTGTTCCTGAAGGAGGTGGTGGTGGAAGTACGAGAAACAACTGAAAGTAACTCTGCAGGACAAAAAGCAGAGTTGACAAACGATTTCCAGCGAATTAACGTAGAGACTAAATGCCATGTGTGGGGCCCAGATGAACGCTTTCTCTGGTGTTATGGTTTTATTAAGTGAATGCTTTGAGAAGCTCATAGATGGGAGTTCCTGTGTCTCAGAGGACAGGAGTTTGACCTGGCTGTTAATAGACCAGCCCAGGCAGTGTAAGTGGCAAGCACCCTGTTTTATGACCTTAAACAAGACCCATCCCCTTGCTGCCTCTTGGGCTATTTTTTATGTGTCCTGCTTATTAAGACGGTCAGTTGTACAAGCAGGAATAGCGTCTATACCATATACTGTACTTGATACTGTGATGTGGGCCTGTAGTTCAAGCTGAACCTGCCATTTTCTGTTGCTGTGTATGGTGGGGTTCAGAAGCAGCGAAGTGCCATAGAGAATCTTCCTGGGACTGAGGAGGAACGTTTCCTAGGCCTCAGGAAAAAGGTACATCTCATATAAATGAAACATGTACAACACTGTAGGTTTAAGGCACTTGAATCTCTGCACCATTCCTCGCCAACGGGCTAGGAGCAGCAGTTGTGGATACTCAGCCCATCTGATGGTCAGGGCTGCGCTGCCTATAGGGCTTAGGACCTGTGTTTAGGTGACCCTAGACTTAGAACTACAAACAGAATGTTCTCTCTCATCGCTGGATGGTGGCTTATTTAAGACCAGACTGTCACGATGGTGTTGATCCAAAAACATGGGACTTGTCTGAATTGGCTACCTTCACACTGCTGCCTCCTGGTGAGCAGCTAGACAGTTGTAGATGTACTGTAGATGGTTCTTGGTGGATGAAATGCTACACTCGCTTTGTCGCTTCTGCTCTCGGGTCATTGTTAAGTTTTTTTTTTTTTTTTGTTGGTTGGGGTTTTTTTTTGGTTGGTTGTGGGTTTTTTTTGGTTGGTTGTTTTTTTTGTTTGTTTTTTTTGTGGGGAAATGATAGATAGATGCAAAGATGGGAGACAGATGGATAGACAAAAAGACAGGATCAGATAGTAGATGAGTTACAGTTGTAGCCTTAATGCATGTACTGTCTTAATGCTGCAATATTAGCACAGCATCAGAGTCGCTCTACATCTGCCCCCCTTCCTCCAACTGTACCGATTTATATGAAAATTAAGATTACAAATTAAAACCAGGCTATCCTGGAGTTTTCCAGTTCATCAGCCATCCAATAAAAATGATGTCGAGCCTGTATGCATAATTCCCAGAAGATTACTTTGTCCTTACAGCTAAGCTCTGTCCCTGATATAAAAGATCTCTATCCAGTTTTATTGAAATAAAGAACTAACATCATAATCCCAATATTGAGGTATAATCTTCATTATCTCCTGACCCTCTTGAGATTTTTTTTTTCTACCACCCCCATTCTATTCTGCTTCAGATTTATTTCGTTTATAATCCCTATGTGTTTACCTTTATTCAGATACGATTATAAACCAAATGAATAAAAAACCTCCCCCCCTGCCCTAACATACCCTAACATACAACAAATAATGTTCAGTTCAGTAATCATCCTCTGATGTGTTAGGCTGAGCTATTCAGTGCACAGGACTTGATTCTTGCTTGCTCTACAGTTGCTGTTACACCCGGGCAGCACTGCCCAAGAGGTCTTGGACAAGGGAGTGTGTCTTGGGAACAGCATTAGGGCTACCCTCCTGTTTGTGTTTGTTGGTGCTTGGATCCTTTGTGCTCGCACGCACAGCGTAAAGAGGACATGGTGTAAATGTCGATGGAGGTTGCAGACAGATAGGCTAGCACATGTTGGTAGGCTACTCCTGTGAAGTGTACCTCCTCTACTTGGCTTTCTAGTACTTGCATTGTATTTCCATGTTGAGTGCAACTCAAAGACAAAGAATTAGAATCAGCTGATGTAGTTTTGGTGATCTGGCCAAAAACTCCATTCAGCTGAATACAGTGAATGGCTTTTTTTGCCAGAACCTTAATGGCTGTGGGCTTTGCCTTGGGCTGTTAATTTTTTTAGTGGTCAGTAAATAACGGTCAAAATGGTTTCTCAGACTATTGCTTGCTTGCTTGCTTTTTCTATGTGCGGAGCAGTGTTTCTGTGCTGTAGGAGAGGTGAAGTGGTAAAGAAAGGAGACCTACACTTGCCTTCTTCTATTAGTCACGTACAGAGGAGCTGTTGCTGCATAGTGTCACGGTCAAGCGTCTTTGATGACATTGGAGGGTGAACGCAAAATTCAACTGCACAAAAAAAGGAAGGCAGGCTTTTGGAGGCTGAATTCAGTAGCGGTGTGAGAAAGTCTTAAGGAAACCTCTTTGCTCTTTATAATCATCGGAATGTTCACTGCGCATGGAGAAGAGAGGAACCTGCAAAAAAGGAAGTGCAAGTAGGAAAAGTGTTGGCTTGGTGGTGGTTTTTTTTTTTTATTACTGTTATTATTATTGACTCTTTCTGGTTTTTGACAGAATAAAGGGTGATGTTGTGTCGGAGAGGATCTGGGTCAGAGTTTGCCAAGTTGCTTCCTAGTAACAATTGGAGAAGTCTTAGTATGGCTTGCACCGACTTGCCTGAATGTTTAAGCAGAGATTTTTCAGAAGTATGCAAGGGTGTTAGACATACTACAAGCTTGCTCAAATAGCCAAGCACTGTAGGGATCCTTTACAAGGCTAAGGAGGAACTGGCTGTACTTTCTTCTGCTTCTCAGATAAGCTGTAGACCTCCAAGTAACCAAGAGTCTTCCCCTGAGCTCGGTGATTTTTTTCTTTTTTTTAACACATTTTTGGACAGTTAACACAAAAGGCAGGAAGTCCTGGTTTGAAAAAAAGTCAGTGACAAAGCACCTACTGATGTTGCTGGTGCTAGGATTCTTCAAGTGAGTTTTAAACATCTGCAGATGAGCATAGTACAGCTTCATGGCAGGTTGGAGTTCTTGGAGGCATTTCAGTGGTGTTTCTTTAAGCCGTTAAGGAAGAGCAGTCACCTCGCTAAGGGCTATGTAGATTGACAGTATGAGTGTGGTTTGGTATGGGAAAATGACGTTCAATTCCTGGCTATGCCAGTGGCTTGTCTCGTCGCCTTGGTGTCTCCCCGAGTTTGTTCAGCAGGTATGAAATGAGGTTGGAAATATGAGTGTTCAGTGAAAACAATTTGGAGAATCCAAGGGGAAAATTGCAATGAAGTAGGCATGTGTGACGTAAGGGGAGAGAATTTAGTATGCTCCAGAGAGATACCATGTTGCATTGCTAAAATAATTAAGATTCTTGTCCTGGAGTACAGTAAGTATGTACTTAAGAAGAAATCACCCAGGTAAGCTGAGGTTATTCCTTCTGTGTCTCCATCTGCTAAGCTGATAACACAGAGACATATTGATGAGGGCTCAAGGAAAACATGAAATATTTCATCAGCAAGATTATACCACACAGAGACAGATGTTGGGAAGCTGTAACATTTAAAAATAAAGAGATAAACACATGCTTGCAGGAGGGATGGAGAGATTATTTTACTTTTTTTTTTTTTTTTTAACTGCATGGACTGAATGGGAGGAGGCAAGGGAGAACAAGGAGCTGGAAGAGGAAAGAGGCTGTAGTAGAACACAAAAGGAGGAGTTATTACCTGAAGGCAGACTGAGAGGGTAAATCCTTCTGCTTTTAGGATAAGCAGCTTTATGGGAGTAAGGGAGGAAAGTGAGCTTAGGAAGCTTTTTAACCTGTGTGTGTTCTTATATGTACCAGCTGTGCTGCTGCTTATGGCAGACTATCTTATTCTTTAATTGTAAAGCTTTACTTCTGAACTATTCAGACATAGGAGATAGGTATTGCTTGAGTTTATGGTGTATAAAGGAACAGGACACCTGCTGTCTGGAAGACCTTTTCCATGCTGCAGGTAGTTTGTGTGTCTAATTGTGTTCTGTTTGCAGGTAGATATCTTTCAGGTGTGTCTTTTGACTTGCTTATTGCTGCTGTGGTGTGTGACGTGCACTGCCAACTTTCTCAGTCAGAATGGTTTCATTTAACTTGAGTTAAATTAACCATGGCACTGTGCTGCTCTTCAATAGCTATCACTGAGCCTTGCTGTAATGCTGACCCTCAAGTGGTAATAAGCTCCTCAGAGTCATCCTTTGAGCAAGCTGTGTTTTATCCATACAAGCTATTTGACAGCAGATGTAAGCATTCCAACTGATCTGCTGGGCCATCAAACTATAATCAGCTTGTAGAGGTGTTTCGCATTCCTTTGCAGGTTGGCGGATAATAAATTGGAATTTTTCACCGCAAATGCTTCAAAAGAATTGGATATCAATGAGCTTGGGTACGTAGTACCTAGGGAGGAAGAGAATTCTCCACTTCTTTCTCCAAGGATGTGAGAACCTGTTGCTGGCTCCTGTCTCTAGCAAAACTTCTGGTACCTTGCAGGTTTGGTGCCAAAGGAGGAAGCTGCTAGCGAAGCTCTGTGACTCTGCAGGTCTCCACCGTGGGTCAGGTACCTGCACTGATCAAGAGTGCCCATGCAAACCTTCAGTGGTACAGCTTCATTTAGGCTGCCTGTCTGGCACTTACCCAGTGATCTCACTTGAAAGGAGATCTCTGATAATAGGAATTGTCTGGGGGGGGGGGGAAATCAGTCTGACACCCTGTCTTGGTTTCAGCTGGGATAGAGTTAATTGTCTTCCTAGTAGCTGGTATGGTGCTATGTTTTGTGTTCAATATGCGAAGAGTGTTGGTAACACTGATGTTTTCAGTTGTTGCTAAGTAGTGTCTAAAGTCAAGATTTTTCAGCTTCTCAAGCCCAGCCAGCGAGAAAGCTGGAGGGGCACAAGAAGTTGGCACAGGACACAGCCAGGGCAGCTGACCCAAACTGGCCAACGGGGTATTCCATACCATGTGACGTCACATCAGTATATCAAGTGGGGGCGGGGGGGAATCGCCGCTCTGGGACTAGCTGGGCGTCGGTCGGCGGGTGGTGAGCAATTCCACTGCGCATCGTTTGTACATTCCAGTCATTTTATTATCACTATTGTCATTTTATTAGTGTTATCATTATCATTATTAGTTTATTCTGTTCTGTTCTATTAAACTGTTCTTATCTCAACCCATGAGTTTTACTTCTTTTCCCGATTTTGTCCCCCATTGCACTGGGTGGGGGGGGAGTGAGCGAGCGGCCGCGTGGTGCTTAGTTGCTGCCTGGGATTAAACCACGACACACCCCTTGTGATGGGCAGAGGAAACTTCTCGGGCATAGATGCAATAGTATAGGTTAGGAGGTGGGCAGCCAGACCCCCAGTGCATACTACTGTGGAAGGGGTACATTCTGTGGAGTCTGGGGAAAAAACAAAAACAAAGTTCACTGGAACATTTATAGTGATACTTGTTATCCTTGGTTCTGGGTCCAACAGTTACTTTGGTGGCCTCAGCACATGGAGTTGCTTAGAGGTAGAAATGCACTTGTATCCATATAAAATGCAGAAAGGGGGAAAGCGTATTTCCAGTAATGCATGAATCCGTATGTCACTTTACATCCAAAGTTAGGCCTTGAAAATCAACCCGTTTGCTGCAGTCCTGCTTAATCTTGTTCTTTGTCAAGTTATTTTCTCCTTTCTCTTCATGTTCATTTATGGCCTCCTCTTCCTCTTTATCCCACTAGATTATTCTATCACTTTCATTACATATTAGTGTAGTCTATATTTTCTTCTTTAATCCCCACCTGTTGCTTTTCTTCAATCTAATCTGTCTTCTGACCTATTTCTAGTCCTACATAGCAGCATTTAGCCTTACTGACTTATTAGTACCTCCTTGCAGTGCTATGTATGGGTCTGACGTGATTTATCACAGCGCCAGCCCCATCGAGGTATTGTCCCTCTTCTCTTTCTTGTTTTGTCTTGCTACTGAGCTGTACTACCCTGACATTTCCTCTGCTGCCTTGTTTGGGAACTACAGCTTGCTTTTCTCACCCAGGAGGTCCTGGACTGAGGGGCAGTTGATTCCCAAGCACTCCACTGGTTCAGGATTTCCTATGGATGTCTGACAGTTGCACGCAGTTCCTGGAGTCCGAAAACAGCACTTAGCTTCTCAGGTTATTTTGGTGGAAGAGTCAGTATAGGGGTCATCAAGTAAGGGATATGCTTTTCTCTTTTCGAGATGGGTTCTGTGGAAAGTAGATGAGTAGTTTATAATGGCGAGGCTTAACACTCGGCAAGGCAGTGGTGAAGTCATTCGGTTTGAGGCAGGGGACACGCTGCTGTTTATTCTGGGGCTTGTCCCGATGATCCTTTCCCTCATGGAGTGGAGTGCGAGAGAGTTTTCCATGCCTCTTGGCGAAGTGCAGAGAGCTTGAGTGACTCACCACCAAGGAGGGTTACTTTTTAACTTTATCCCTTTGATAACGTGATGGATGATGGTACCAGGGACATTCTGAATGCTGTATAACCTCTCAGGTTCCCTAAAGGTGAGATACATCATGTGTAAATGTTGCCATCTGCAGAGTGCCTCTTTATGAAGAATTTCCAACTGCTCAAGTGGGAAGCTGGAGTGACAAAGTGATGGTGTCACTTTGCAACTGGCCCTTGAAAGATGGTCCATTCACTTCAGTAGCCATCTGTATAGTCCTGTGTGCCTGACGGAATGTTTGTTGTGTTAGGCTGAAATGGAGAAAATAATCTTTGTGGTTTTTTGTGCTGAGATTCCCGGTGAGTTTAAAAGCCTTTGAAAAAGTTGCTCCCTTTCTTCCAGAAGAAAGCTAAGTTTTGAGCTGGAGCACAAGCTGGAGGTTTAGCATTGGTGGAAGCCTTATGAAATTTAAGTGTTAAAAAGATTAGTTGATATGGATTTCTTTCCTCCTCAGCATGAGAATCAGCCTTATGTCTGCCTGTGATTAATCAATTTACATAGCAGGTGGAAATAGCAAATTACATACTTGGTTACTAGCAGGAGTGGCTTAAAGAGATAGAAACATTAGAAAGGGAAGTTTGAAAAAATAAATTCTGACGTCATGTAAGGTCAATGGCCAGACGTTAGTATGACGGATGTATGAGCAGCAGTTGGCAATAGAGTCTCACCTTAATGATGATCGTACGATTTTATGGTAACTCACTCTTGCTTGGCCAGTTTGGCACCCCCTCCTTGCGTTAGCCTTCCTACTTGAGGCTCCTTGAGAGGGGCGGAAGGAGTGCAGAGATGGTTTGGTTTCAGTGAGGTTGCTCTGATTTGGGCCAAGACTCCAAACTAGCCCCTTATGCCAGAGGAGTTATCACTGAAGTGAACTGCATGTATTTGGGGTATGGTAAGAGGCAAAAGGTGCTATGGGTGTAGTAAGAAGACGTAGAGGTGGCTAATCCGAAAGGGAAGACCAAAAAAAGAGCGGGAGACTTGGATTATCTTCTGAGTTTTCCCCGTGGGCTTGGCGTGTTAAGCATGTGATCTTCTTATGCCTCTGCCATGTCCAAATCACTTGAATACTTATGAATGCTTAGCTTGGATCCTGACTCTCGAAAGTATTTATTTACTTCTCAGCTCAGGTAGGCCTAATAGTGTCAAAGCAGATTACATGCTTACTTCCTGTGAAGTGAGAGGGAGTCAGGTATATAACCCGCTTCGAAAGTCTTGCTAAATAATGCTTGTCCATAGATGCCGTTGTATTAATTGGGCTTCTCGTATTTTCTGTAATTGGCTTCTGTTGGTGCTACTATTTACTCAGAATGGGCTGAAAAAATAGCGGGAGAGAAGATGCTGACACTTGCAACTGATGCTGTTGTTTTTGCGTGGCCAGGCCACAGCTCTTTTCATGCAGTCTTTTTCCCCCAAATAACTCCAAAGCTATTGCTTGTTTTAGTATAAATACCATCTAAGAGGTTCAGAAAAGTGCTAAAATTCATCTGTACTTCTTCTGATCAAGTTCTGTTAGGTTTTTTTGGTTTTGTTTTTCCTTGTCATAAAGGCAGGGAAGCATTGTGCAAGGCGCAGTAAGGAAGATGGCAAACTGGGACAAATGAGGAAAGAGGGCACAACTTAGGGGCAGGAATGCCCACTGTAGGAGACGAGGTTGGAAAGACTAGCTTGCTTAGACTTGTGTGATGGCATCTGTCTAGGAATATGGCAGGGAGACAAACTGTTTAAACTGAGAGATGAAATGGGCACACAAACAAATGTATATAAAGCAACCATGGATAAAAACACTGGAAATTAGAAGATGGGCTCTGCTGTTAAGAGGTTTCAGATTGTAAAACAATCTGCCAGTAGGAGATGTAAGGATGAAAAAACGTATCTGGTATTAATTTCTTTTAAGAGGTTTCATGCTGGGTTAGCGAGGTTCAGTTTGGCCTCTGATAGCCTTGGGTGTGACACAGGAGGCTTCTTCATATCCTTTTTCAGTTTATTAAGTTGCCCGAGAAGTTTGTCATCATAGGTTCACTCTTTGAATAGGATGGCTAGTAATGCTATACTCCGGAGGACCTCTTCAGGGGGACAAAAGACAAGATTGGACAGTTGTTCCTGATTCTGTAAATACAGTCTTACCAATGAGTATTCCAAAACCATATGTGCCCATCCCCCCAGCAGTGCTGAAATTACTGCAGTTGGGTTTGAAATGTATAGTTTCTGGCACATCTAGGGTGAGGTTATAGTTGGAAATTACACAGGTCGTCAGTTTATAACTTAGTTGCGTATTTCATTACATCATTTGCCTTATAATTAGTTGTCTAGTGAAATTAAGAGCAGTCTATTTCAATGAGTGCTCATGTGAACATTTCACAACTCGGTGTTCAAACGACGATTCCGAGAGCAGGCGAAGTGAGAGCTAGCTCTGGCCATGCACCTGGCTGAGCAGCCTAGCCCTGGGTGCTTGGCACTGCTGCGCAGCAGTTGCGTTGCTTTTAGCTCCGCTGGCTGTGTGTTCCCAGTCTCGGGCAAATTGGCAGTTTGTTGGTGTGATAACTTTCAACTGACCCGACTACGTTGTTCAGCTGAACTGGATCAGCTGAATATTTTGACACCTCTCTCATCCGGGAAAGCTATTTTAATCATTAAGATCAATTTCTCAACTAAGAATACCGAATAGCTCAATCTGCACATAGCATTGCAAAATGTGCTTGTCTCCTTTCTTGTCTGTTATGCCCACCTTCCCCCTGCTGCCTTATTTTTCTCTCTCTCCAGGCAAATCTGGATGATTGCCTTCAAACTGAAGAACCACTGGCCGTAATGACTGTGCATCCCTGTCTTGGCTGATGTCTGTTTGGGCTTAAGTGCTTCTAATAGCTATTCCAACATGGGTGACCAGGCGGCTTTATTTGCTGAGTCTCAGTTTTCCCAGCTGCAGTATGGGCTAATTGATTTGGTAATGTTCTCATGATCTGAATGGACAGCAGAATAGATACATGATGCTAGTAATATCAAGGGAAACTGAAACTGCGGGGTTGTATACATATCTGTAAGTCATTAGCTTCTCAGCTAAAACATCCTGAAGCAATTCAGAAATTATTTTTTTTTCCTGTAACATCACTAGAGAAATCCAAATACAGGACTTGAAGTATTTCAAGAAGTCTCTAGTAATTACTAATAAACTGATTTGTTATTTTTAAACCCTAATGTTTCATTAACCATGGCTGGTTGTGGGTTGAGTTCTTGCAGATCATGCTGTAAGCAATGGTTTTTTGGCTTCTTCAAGTCCCAGAACTGACATCTGTTAATTTGTGAGGAAATAGGCAAGAAAGGTGAAGCATCAAGATTTAAGATGCTGACTTCAAGCTAAATAGAGGAAAAAAATCCGTGTCCAAGGTTTAAATGGGAGGGCTCTGTGAATGGCAAATAAGCACTGCTGAGTAGATCTGTGGGACCTGAAGTGGTTGGTGCTGTCTTTTAAGGCTAAAGGTTTTAAAGGAAGACAGAAAATGAGATGTGAAGTTGGTTCCCTGTTTTCTGCTTTTTATATCATGAGTGATGACAAAATGGAACCTAACATGAGAGTCCTGGGGAAAACGAGCAGTAACTTCAGAGTCAGGCTTTTAATTAAGCTGCTCAAGTGAAACTGCCATTTCCAGGGTCTGCATGTGTGTTCTGAGAACCCCAAGGGCTGTTTGCCCGAGAGTAGCATTGTACCTTATTAAATAGCTGTCGATGCCATCGACCGACACGAGTTTAAGTATGGGCTTCTGTTCCGTCCAATGACACGCCGCCTTTTCCTTTATAGTGTGGCTGGCTGCCTGTCGTAGATATCATTGCCTCAAGCAGCCTCTGTTCTGGCCAAAGGATTGCGTTTGAATATTGGAATTAATGCCTAGTGAAAATCAAAAGTGTTCAAGCAGTTAGCAATTTTTTTTTTCTTTTTTCTGAGTGTAACTCTTCAAGGGAAGGCTTTTGTAGCTTAATTCTGTTGCAGTTTGCCAAAGCGTTTTGAGAGACGACTTTCCCTGTTCATAACGCAGGAAGTCTTTATGTAAAGCAGTTCAACATCGTAAACATAGGTGGCGTGTCCCTTTTGGGAAAGCAGTTCACAAATAGCACTTTGCCACTTGCAAACTGGTAAAAAATCATGCTTCTTTTTGGATATTGGCCTTCCTCAGCTTTTTGATGGGTTACGTCTCTCTTGGGTTTGCATGCTGTCTCTCAGCTTCACCCTCGGCAGCACAACAGGAATGGGAAATGCAAAACATCCAGCAGTGGGAAGAAAGATGACATGTTGGTCACTAGTCTCCTGCCTTGCTTGGCTAATGTAGTGGAACTGCCACTCCTAATTAAGGTGAGAAGGGAGCCACGGTGCACTGTCTGGAGATTTTTATTGAATTGTTCACTGTAATGAGAGGCATGAGGATATGCTGAGGGAATTTCTCCAGACAAAAGGCCTTTGACTGTTAAGATGGGGCCAGGTCAGGAAGTATGCCTGTAGAGGATCTGGCAGGGAAGCAGGGAAGTATCCAGAGAATTTGCCTGAGTAGTTCTCCTAGAGATGCTGGTTTCTCTTCCCTGTGCTGCACTGCAGTGACACTTGTGGTTACGTCGCGCTTTGGCTTGAACAGCCACGGCTTTCCCTGTAGTTGCTCAATTAGCCGTGTATTGCCTGCTTCTCATACTGTTCCTGCCTGGTCACTCTGAAAGCTGTAGCACCCTTCTGTAGCAATAAGGTAGCAGGGATGCAGTTTGCTGTCTTTAAGATAAATGATCTTGCAGTGGGAACGCTTCTGCAGGATTTTTCTGAAATGTTTACTTATAAAGGAGTTATAAGAGCGGCTTGGGTGGGGCTTCAGTCATTCCTTCTCCAAACTTGATTGTCAGTCACCCTGCTCCTCAAGAGGTTAGCACAAACACTGCTGCTGTTAGCTGTAAAAGTTGCAGCAGCTGCTTCGTAAGCCTTCTGTCTTGCTACTGACTTAATTCACTGTGGTTTTTATTCTGTCAGTGAAAAGTATCAATATAATATATGTGCGTACTACTAGAAAAAAGGTGAGTCGGTTGCATGCATCACCTTTGGCTGGATGCTTCAGCCAGCAAAATATATCTGAGGTCACAATATCGAGGCCAGAGCCATTCTGAAGCCCCAGGGGAAAAAAGGGAAGGATGTTTGAAATACCAGCAGGAGACATGCGGGCAGCTTTATTTTTTGGCTTGTACCTGTTAAGAAACCTGGTATCTCTCTGTATCTGTATGCATGTGTGGAAATTACTCCAAAGTGTGTGTCTTTGTATAAGAGGAGAAAGAAAATGTGAAGCAGCTACAAGAAAGTACTCTCTACTTGTTATACGCTAAGTTCTCGAAGAGCGCCAACAGAGAGCAACCGTTCGTGCGGAATTTGTGTACAGTATACATGGGGCCAGCATGTCAGCTGTTGTAAAGTGATGCTGTGCTCCTGACCTGATTGAATTAAGCTCATGAATGTGTTAGGTAGCAAGAATTGGGTTGTGCATTATCATGGCTGCAGAATGTCACAGCCTTTACCACCTTTTCCTGACTGCTGCGCTAAAAAGCACTGTAAAATAAATACTTGGCATTCATCATTTCACATCTGGGTAATGAGTCATTGGCAAAAATGCTTCGGGCAATGGCCCAGTCAGAATCGGAGGGCTGTATTCTCTTCTGCAGCTCTTAGGGCTCTGCTGCAGTGCTAGCGACTCAGTGCTGCAGTGATGCTCTTTGAGAATTGCTGATAATGTGGTACGGTTGACAAAATATTTTGTCAGTTCATTTCTTGCTGTTCTTCAGGTATTTCTGAGTGTGAACTCTTCCTTGAAGTGTCCGTAGCTTTCACGTCCCTCTTGATAACACGTGAGCAGAGTGTTCTTTTTCTCCTGACTTGTAATTTGTGGAATTTTAGTCTAGGTAGAGCAAGATGAGGACTTGGCTTCTGCTTGTGAACTCTACAGAGCACCAATGGCAAAAGCATTCAGATGATGTGGTGGTAATGCTTTTGCAGTACTGTAATGGCTTACATGTAACTATCTGATAGATCAGGAACTCGGATATCAACTGCTTTAACCAGTCTCACGTCATAAAGCAGGTGCATCATAGGAGATACCACAGCCTGGTCCATAAAGAAACCTTTTACAGCCTTTGCCCGTCTAGTGTAACAGTATCTGAGGGGGTCTGTTTCGTGCCCTCTTCCTCTGGAAATAGACTTCAGGCTGCGCTGGCGGTTTCGGTGAAGCAAAAGGATTTATTGGCTTCTGTGATCAGGAATATATTTGTTTTTCTACCGCAGTGATGAAACTTGCACATATAACATGTAATGCTGTCATGTGGCAAGAGCTCAGTATGTGGGTAGTACAGAGGAAGTTACAAACCTTTTCAGTAAGCAATATGGGGCAGTCAACAGCGCTACCCGCTGTTCCTTTTTGTATGAAAAAAGCAGTTGGTCAATGTGTGTATTGAATGGTATGTAACTCCATGGTTTTTTTTTTCTACAGAATTCAGCACAGAAATGAGGCAAGTGCTGCGAATAGCTTACAGTTAAGCATGCGATAAAAATAACTGGTGATACTGGGGACAAGTTTTGCCCGAACCTTTTTGCAAGTAGCTTAGATATTTTTGTTGTGCTACAGCTGTATTCCGAAAGAGTACATCTTTGAAACCTGCCAAATTGTAGGGGGTTTTGTACGTTTGGTTTCATGACGAGCCTGGGAAATATCTGGAAAGATACCTTGAAGACATTGAAAACATGTGAAGTTTGTCCTGATGCAAATGGTTCCATTTGGTCTCTGGAGTATGTGGAAACACATAGTGCAGACTTATTGGTCATGACTGGTGTTATATACCATCATGAAGCAGGACGTAAGGATTGGGAACCCCACCTACATATGGTCTATTGAGAATATATATACATATTTCACATGGAAACACTGGAAAGCTGGGAAAAATACTGTCTAGGATTCTAATTAAGATTCCTTGGAGAAAATAAACCAGCTGTCTTATATGTTGACAAGAATACAGTTCGAGGTATGCTTTGACAGTAAGCGATGCAACAGTGGCCAACTGCAAGGGCCAAGGACATGTGCAAAGTTGCAGTCTGCAACGAAAAGAAGACTGAACTGACTCTGTGTCTTGAACCTGACTTGGAAGGTGAGGGACTCGGAGGCGCACGGCCCAATCTAAAGCCAAGTTCTTTGAAGGTCTGCAGATGGAAACGTGCCGGAAGAGGGCTGGCTCGGAGCATTTGATTATTATGAATGCCTGAATAACATTCATACTTTGTCATTGCTCACTTTTACAGGGGGACTGGCTTCGGATGCAGTATATTATGCAATGGTTTGGTCATGTATCAGTGATGATATTAACAGCCTAATGCTAAGCAGGTTCTGAGGGAATGAGGAGGAAAAAAAAATGACTTACTATATTTACCCTGAAACAAGATTCAATCTGCCACTGTATTTAATGCTATATTTTTCATTATCTCACAAGCATATGTTGGAACCGCTACAGATGATGGTTAGCTGCTGGGCAGAGCTATCATCAATGCTTTCCATCTTTATTTTAATAAGAGGAACGAGCAAATTGTTGGTGACCTTTGTCAAGGGCTTCCTGGAAGACAAGAAACCTAGCTGCAACAGAATCACTAGCCTGGAGCCCTGCTGAATATTCAAAGCTTTAGCCTTGAATAAAATGTGCTGTAACAAAGCCATTGTGTCTGGTGGAGCCATGTCTACTACAAAAGAACAGGGATCTAACAGCAAAAGTTAAATCTTTTCTTTCTTCCTTACACTTTTGGAACAATGTCGGCAATATGCTGTTTTGTTTAACTGCTCTGAAAAATGCACGTTCAAGGCAGGAAGCTTAAAATTTTATTTCCTTGACAGCTGGCTCATCACGCATATGCTGCTGTGGAAAAAAAAAATGTGGGCTTTTGGTTTTTTAGGAAATAAAAAGCTGACATATGTGCTCTTCGTGTCTGTCGCATAAGGGGCCTATCCCCTATGGCCGGCAGCATTTAGGACCAGAGAGATGCCATTTTTAGATACCTCAGACAAAGAGAGCCTTCTGTGAAGCTAAGCACATGATACGGTATCAAGCGAGTAAGAATGCTGAGGCATGAATGGGGCTGTATGTCCTGAAGAACAGGGATGGTAGAAAAGGCCTTCCTGGCATGGAGGGGGTTCCTATAGATTGCTCCTGCCCGTTCCTAGAGTATTGGGTGAAAGTCTCATGGCCTTATATAGTCTGTAAGATAAGATACGGGAAGACTTGATCCTGGTGTTTGTATCAAAGCCTTGATTTAGCTCTCGGTGGTGTTGAGGCGTTTCATTAATTCCAGAGGCACCACCTGATGCAGTCCGCTGTGATCAGGGTGTTTCTGATTAATGTGCTTAAAAAAAGCAAACCCAACACAAACACTCCAACTCTCCCCAACCCCCAAAACCAACAAAAACAAACCAGA
The DNA here is from genome assembly GCF_000737465.1 of Haliaeetus leucocephalus. Classification (NCBI taxonomy): domain Eukaryota; kingdom Metazoa; phylum Chordata; class Aves; order Accipitriformes; family Accipitridae; genus Haliaeetus; species Haliaeetus leucocephalus. The sequence continues at coordinate 670,067 of NW_010972920.1, read as the reverse complement.
AAAACCAAATCAGTAATACAGGGGCTTTATGGCCAGTCTGTAGGCTCCCTGTGGTAGCCACTCCAGGGACTTGAATCATCCCTCAACAGTAATCGTTTTGACATTTTTATTTCTGCAGTTGTGAGTAGTTTGTAGAGATGGAAGATGTACCGGATGCTGTCTTTAGATTCAGGTATAGACTTCGCAGGTGACCTGAGACAAAACACTTCATTGTGGATGTTTATTTCAGCCAAAGACTTAATCAAATCAGAGCTTCCAAGGACCATTTCCTATATAGAGAAAATAAAATACACAGTGGAAGTAATAATACATTAAATAACACAGGCAAAACTGAAAAATATTTGCTGGATTTCTTACAGCTGATGAAGTTTTGACATATTATCAGGTGAATGCAAATGCAGGGATTGCTATTTTGCAGGATACTAGGGTTGGAGCTGGGGGCAGGCAGTGACTTGTAAACCTTCAGAGTTCTACGACTAAATGAGCAGTTCAGTTTACTGGTTTGTGCTAGTGGATCTTGACATGAGGGATGAAACCATGTCTGTGGCTAAGGTACAGAGAAAGGCCTGTGATGTGGATGGGCTGGTGAGCTTGGCAAGGTTTCTGTGGGGCTATTATGGGGTGGGTATATTATCTACATTACTTACGTACCCACTTTTGGGTTCTCTGCATCTTGGAAAGCAGATTCTGTTTCATCTCTTTCAGCTTACCCTTTTTAAACTTGGTAGCTGCTACAGAACGATACTTGTAGCTCCTGGAGAGCGCTTTTCTCCAAGGAGGAAATAATTTACATCCATATCTTGCCTTTTCTAGATATATCTCCACTATCTAGGTCAATCTCATTGCTGGACATAGGCTGAGAAATGGAAGTTAGCATTGTTGTGGGAGATGGAGTATGACAGACCTCTTGGAATAGGTTCAGGCTTAGCAGTAATACCTCCAACAAAATGGTGACTGGGTGTGAAGAGGGATGAACATACAGATAAAGAAATAAACTTGTGTTGCAGTTCCCAGCTGGATGCCGAGTCAGAGTCAAGAACAGAACAGGACTCCTAAGCCAAGTAGCAAAAGCAGGCCAGTAATGTCTGCAATAGAGTTGCATCTCTGTTTCTGTACTGTGTGTTTTACTACTAGTGCTAAACTTGAGTTAAATTTCTGTATGCTAGATATTAATTACTTCAGCTACTTTCTGAATTAAGTATTGTATGTAAGCACAACCCCTCCTTTACCTGCCCAGGATAAAATGAGTACAGTTGTGTGCGTACTTGAGCAAATATGTCCCTAGCTGTTCATCTCTATATATGGTGACTGACTCAATGTCTACACTTTCATAAGATGGTACAAGGTCGTCACCGGGGCACAATTTTCATAGTTAAATGACTTTATTTTGGCATCATCTCCTTATTGGTCTCTGAAATCTTAAGTTATGTTTCTTTTCTGCGCGTGATACTCTGATGCATTGACACTAGTACTTTGCTCAGTACTGTATCGTCGCGGACTTTGAGTGAAATTCCTTGTGGGCATCTAAGAAAGTACAGTTATAAATGCTGACTTAAGCAGGCTCTTGTGGAGCCTGGGCCACTGGAGCTTGAAAATGTGATTCCAGAAGTGCTACTTAGTTATCCTTGTATTGGGGTAATGGCCCAGCAAAATCGAGGCATGGTGTCTTGCCATCTGTGGTAGCGAACTAGTGTACACAGCGGGGTTTTCCTTGGCCTGGTGTCTGTGGCCACTCATTTGGGTGGTGATAAAAAATGGCTGTCCGATACAAGGTTTCGTGGCAGCAGTTAGTAGTGTGCTGCGCCAAGTCGTTCTGCATTTTGTTCATTTCCTGTGAACTGACCGTGGTTTTTGTTGGTAAAGGGCTTCTGTAAAATAGATAAGGAAGGTGCCCTGAATTGCCTTTGCAAAACAAAGTGTCTGTGACCCAGAATGGCGAAGCTCTGAAGTCACTTTTCGGCACCTTCTTCTGGAACGCTTCAAACTATTTCTTGCACCTGTGAATTGCTGGTGCCATTTACTAGGATTATTCTCATGTTTGAGGCTTCAGAAATAGCATGTCTGAAAACCAGGGAGTCTACACGATTATTTCTGGCATTAATGCTTCTGTGCAAAACCATCTGGTGGAAAGCTTGGAGTGCTGAATGAAAGGTGTAAACCTGGATTAGCATTGATACGGTTTTCTATTGCGTTTGGCTCATTCACATCTCACTGGATGTTATCCAGGTTCCCTTAGAAGAGCCAAGATGGCCATCATACAGTGTAATGCCATATGTTAAGATTCATATGACATATTACCTAAAACTCATAAATTATTATACTGTGTCTCTTTACAGGGCTGTGATTAGAAATGTTTATGTAAATGCACCTTCCAAAGAAAAATGGCACATGATGTTAAACAACAGTATGCATGGCAGCTCTAATGAGATCCTTTGACTCAGTCAGGATGTTGCCTTGAAAACAATCTGATCCCAGTATAATGAGAAATTAATGTCCTTTTTTAAATGCACCGATCTGAGATGAGGTTTCTGCTGGGGCTGGCATCGCTGGGGAGAATACTCTGCACACTCTAGTAACAAGAGGAAAGAAAATGATTGAGAGACAAAACTGCAGAACGTACCGTTCTGTGAATTAGAAATACCCGATCTTAGAGATGTGCTACATCTCGCTGTAGTGCATTTTTATAAGCTGATTTGGACTGGACTTGGGGCATGCGTTCCACCTGTCACATTTTTAAGTGGTAGGTTTCAGGAAGACTGTTTATGGAACAATTCAAAGCGATGGTTGGCTATTACTCAAGTCACTTGGAGGAGAAACTGCCTCTGTAAAAATCCAGCTTTGCCAGAGCTTCCCAATGATTGTCTTAGTGCTGTGGCCCTCTCTAGAAACAGGCGGCTGTTACGAAGTCCTTGCCTGTGGGATTTCCCTGGATGTGTAAGTTTTTGGTCCTGATGTTCTGTCTGTGTCACGTGACAGAAATTCCATACGCACACATGTATGTATAGACACATGTCATATTTGATATATAAGACCGTGAGACAAAGATTTTTACTTGGGCTTTTAAAACGCTTCCCATGAAATTGAAAAAGTTATTCCTCTGTTTAACTCCTGTTTTTCATGTGTAACTTAACGCATCTTGAATTCTGCCAGTGATAGGAAGGTGTCACATGCCCAATTAAGTTAGCTGTAGATTTTATTAATTGCTGCTTCAAAGATGGATACAGAAATCAAGTGAGCAAAGATGAATATGCTTAGTTAGAAAGCTAACCAAACTGAGCTCAATATTTGTGTATTTGAAAAAAACTTCACCATAAATAATGAGTCAGGCGGTTCTTTTAAGTATCAAAACGGAGGATATAACAATTCAGACTAGACATTGGATTAAAAAAAAGAACAGGGACCCGTTTAATGCTGAGAATAATGTGGGGTGTTTTATTTGTCCAACAACAATAGATTTTTCAAATCAGATGAAAGGATCCAATCATTCTAATTATCACTAAGTCACTTTCTCTCCCTGAGAGATTATATCCGAGCTCTGTAGTGGGTATAACTGTACTTCGCCTTCTCATGTAATCCGTTGCAGTATTTGAGAAGGCTAATATAATGCAGAATGGTGAAGATGTAGAAGGAGGTGTTGTATCAGTTTTGAATCAAAGCATTGAAAGAAGCAGGCAAACCAGAGGAAACCATTGGTTCATTTTGAAGTGCATATGAACTTGCACAGTGTTCACGTAAGTTATTAGATTGTGACTTCGACTCATCCTTCACATTGGGTGTCCGCAAAACGGGCCCCCTCCGTTGACTCTGCAAACCGTGATGGATGCTTTGACTTTACTCAAGTTACATTCTCTGATACCTGTGCAAATGCACAGTGCTGCTGCATGTGCACTGTTGTATTTTCTTACGCGTATGTATGTATTGCACATGGGTACCTGTAGCTGCCTTTTCTTGTCATCCTCACATAGGCATCGATGGGCGTGTTCCCAGGGCTCAGTGTCGCCACAGGATCAGCTCTCACATGATTATGTGAGAGATCAGCATGATCGGCTGTCACTGATTTCACTGACATCTGTCCCCACAGTGAGACAAGTTGCAACATGAATTATTGAAGACGTACACATGCAGATCTGTGTCATGATTACGCCAAACAATACGCTTTGCCACACTCCAGAGAGCTGAGGAGAGCCATGTGGACAGCTGCTTTAACCCTTTTTGACAATCTGTTACCATTTTTCAAGCGCAGGAACTTTCTGGGGGTTTGTAAAACTTGGGTAGCCTAAGTCTTTGCTCCCTGTTCTAAACTGCTGTTGCATGTTTATTGTCTGAAGGCTTTCCTCTCTGCAAGGCTTTGTAAAACAAGTCATTTGAATCTTGATAGGAGGACTCGATCTTACGACAGCCTGAAAACTTTGGACCTGATCCAGTGAAGAAAGTAAGGCCCTGATTAAGTTTAACCGCCTAGTGTTAAGCGTGAGACTCGACTTGAAAAGCTCTGGGGGGCTGTGAGTGCTTGGACCTCTGCACGATTGTCTGAGTTAAATGCATTAGGACTCAGTCTTGAAGAACAATAATCAACTTGTTGATTTCCATCATTGGGCAGATATAAAACCCGTGCTGTACTACCACACCATGGCAGCTATTTGTAGTTGCTTGTCTCAGTAGTGTGTAGGATTGTTCACAAGTCGCAAAAAGAAATTACAGCTACATGTATATATGTGCCAGCAGTTACCAGCTTTGGAGGTGCTGCAGCAGAAATAAACCACAGGAAGAGGTTTGAAGGAGTTCAAGTCTTTTGATAAGAGAATTCTTTATACTTACGCTGTGCATTGAGCTTAAGGCAGAAGAAAACACAAAGGCAATAACATCCAGAAGAGATAAGTACTAAATAATTTAAAAAATGAAATTATTAAATAGGAAATAACTGAAGTTATCCTTTGGATGACTAGAAGGCTAATACGATAAGGCACAAACATCTGTGTGAATAACTTGTTCTTAGTGTTGGTGAAGCTGTGGAAATATTCAGCCTTTGAACAGATAGTACTCTGTTGAGAAGGATGATTTGGGTAGGCTGCTTTAGCAGCTGCACTTAGAATGCAGGGGAAAAAAAGGGGGTTGGTTATCGATACATAAGGTGAGAAAGTGTGGTTTGTGCAGAAACGGTCTCAGTAAAGAAGCAGCTAGTTCACAGTTTGATGGGAAGTGCGACATGGGGAGAACCCGTAATGGCTGCAGGATAAGGAGGCAGGTGTCTTGTGAAGGGCTGAGCAGTGATGCTGTGGGAGGGTTCTCTCATGAGTGCTGTTTGTGGTATCTTGTCCTATTGAACGTCAGTCAGGCACTTGCACACTGTTGCCATACAGTGAGCATGGTGCCATTTCCTTCTTTGTGGAAACGCTAATTTGTATTTTTGGTACTATTTTCAATAACTTTCGTAACGTTTACTGATGAGTAAAGAATGCTGACCTTGTCCTGTCATTAGTCATGCTGTGACTTGAGCACTTACGGGCAAGAGGATACATTTTAGGGATCTGTAATTTTGCACAAAATGTTGTTCACAGTGCAGTTGAACCGTTAGTTGAGGAAGTGAAAGCAGTTTAAGGTGTTTGTATAAATCTTCTCTCCCTGTTTGCGAATCTCCCCTGCAGTTCCACTGCATGACGAATGGCTCAGTGTAATGACAGAGGTTAAAAAATTTCTCATAATGGAGAAGGGAATAATATCACCTGGGGATTTTTGCAGGTTTCAGTGGCACAATGTTTTGCTGACTTTGTGTCAGTACAATTAGAGGGACTGGTGAAGAGAGAGGTGGGAAAATGGTTAGGAAGTTCATGAGCTGATGTCACTGGCGGGCTATTAGTGACATCATTAATAGACTGTAAAGAGTTTATTTTCAAGTCTAGAAATTTGGAAACTTTCATCTAGATTAAGAACTGCTTAATTTCATGAGGTGGTTAGTAGACATGTCTGATGGATACCTCAAGTCTTTTTGCTAATGATAAGCTGATAGAGACATTTGAGTATCAAACTACCTATACTGTAAAATGAGCTTGAGTAAAGCTCGCTTTTTTTAAACCCTAGTTAAGTAAGCAACTCTGTGGCTCTGTGAGAATTTGACTCCACAGAGAGCTGCGGATAACTAAGGAGAAGCAAACAGTAGTCTTTACCCTATTAAACAACCTTACTGTGATGATAATAGTTCTCACCGGCATACCTAATGAACCTTTTAGCTGCTGGTTTAGTTTACAGAAGTGAACAATATTGATGGATTTCGCTTCATGCTCAGTGTAGGTTATGGGTTATTCTGTGCTAGTTCATAATGAGTGGACTGCTTTGGATGTTGTTGTGTTTTTTTGTGCGTTTTTTGTTTGTTTTTAATCTCACCATTTTCTGCTCCAATGCAATAGATATTGTTTCAACCAAAGCCTTACTATGTCTCAAACGCTGTCAAAAGGAGAGGATGAGCTCTCTTAAAGGGCTTAGCAGAAGTCAGATGTGGCATTCCACCTTCTTGCAGGAATAATTATAATCCAGACCCTTGGACACAATATTGTGCATCAGAAGCTATGAATATTTGGAGCTTTGCGGGAATGGATTATTTGCTCTAAATATACTCAGAGTAATTGTATAGCTCATATCCAGCAGGTCGGGATTACGGATTTCATTACAGAATTCGGAGATTGGAAGCCTTTATACAATTACCGTAAGTCCAACTAAGAGGTAAAAATCATTTCCTCAAGATGGAATAGGAGAGGATACTGATCTGACGTGACTTTCCCTAGGTTTCAGTTTCATTAGGAAATCAAGAATCCTTCTTCATTTTCATCTGGGTTTGATATATCCTCAGACATATGGCATATCAGGTGCGATATATGCTTGGATCGTCCTTCTCTATATCTCTTGAGGATATACAGATCAGTGTTCCTTGGGCCTATGCTTGCTTGATGGCTGCAAGATTCTGTGAACTGTTTTCTTTTGAACTGGCAGTTAACTGCACGTTTCTTGCAGATTTCTGCAAGAAACCCTGACACCTTGGATTCAGCTTAGTTGCAACACAGAATCGAAAAAAAAAAAAAACAGTGAAGAAACGCTATGGGAAACTGTTCTGGGTTATGCATGCTTTTTGTTTTGATTTTCACCTAATGTTTTAGCAGGTTTTTTACATACATGGTAAAAAAACCCCAAACAACAACAAAAAAAACCCAACAAAAGACTTCCCAAACTACTGTTGTTTAATAATTAATTGGGAAGTTCTGCAGTCAAGGTGCCTCAGTCACGTGACAGAAAAAATGCCTCCCCGCCCCCTTCTCTTTCCAAAGTGAACTTCAATCGAAGCGTATGTGATGCTACCAGAAAGACTTTTTCTGTTTTCTCTGTTACCGGAATCACTTTTCTGAAAGGGAGTGAAAATTCTCACTGGAAACGTTACACCCAGCTCTGAGTGGCTTTGCTGACACTAGTGGGCCTCTTGATTCGTTGAGGTGCTGCTAAGTAGGAACTAAGGCATCAAGCTCTGCAAGACCTTGATGCATGTATTATCTTATTTGGGGAAAATCAGTAGGGGACTGTTGTGTGAATTGAGTTGGCTACCCCTGTAAACTAAGGGGAACTTCCGTTTCAGATGTTCTAGGATACAGGATTACTGTGCGCATGCAGCAGAAACGATGAGACTACAAGAGATTTTTTTTGGACAACTTGCCAATGCGAGGAAAGAGAGTCACTTACTAAAAGCCTTATAAGGCAGGTGAAATGTTACAGACAAGTTGAAGGAGGATGTCTACACGTTAGAAGACGTGATTGTTCAGAGACAATTTGCTCTCTATTGCTCTGTGTTAGAAAGTTTTGATAGCAGAGCGGGTGTTTCTGGAACCACGAGGCCAATGGAACTGGGACTGAGAACTCGTAACTGTTTATAAATGTAGGATGACAAATACATAATGGAATTATGTGACACTGTTTGCAAAACAACACTGGATCTAAGAGCCTCTTCCTTTCACAATTTAGTCTTGCTGCATTTTGAAAATGTTCCTGAATTTCCTTTGTAAACAGAATTTATTTTTTAGGAGACAGGGAAAACAGGTTGTTGGCTGGTTTGTTTTTGTTGTTGTTTTTTGGGGTGTTGTGTTTTTGTTTTGTTTTGTGTTTGGTTTTTTTTTTTTAGTAGCTAGGTGGCAAACATTCTTTATGTGGTCTAATAAATGAGGATTAACCCAAAAGAGGAAGAAGTCCTTAAGAAGCTATCAGAAGTGCAAACAACAGAGGTAATTCTAAGGGTCACAGTCAAAGAGGAATAAGGGCCATGTACTGATTATACTTGCTTGAGAGAGTGCAGATGCACAAATGTTGGACAGATCACTTCCAATGCCTCTGCACAGACACCGCTGCTATCAATAGACAGACTAAAAAAGACTTTGAAAGGGCTTCGAGTTACACGCATGCTCAACTGTTGGGTGCCTGAACATAGGCAAATGTGACAGCAGTACCGGCACACAGGGATATCCCACATGTAGTGTGAGTGTTTGTGGTGACAGTTCATATTGGGTTATATGACGTGAGAACACACAGAGAATGTTGTCGGACAGATTTCCAGGCCCATCATTGCCTCCTTGTAGAAAGAATAGTGTGGGACTTCTGTATAATTGCAAACAAAGTGACAGACGAATGGATGTGACTCTCTAAGCGGATGTCTGTCAAGGGTCTTTCTGTTGGACAGCTCAGTAATGTTTTTCAGGAAGATAGCTTTGTGTTTCTGGGAGAATGGGCTGAAAAATTGAGGGATAATACTGGGAAAAAGAAGATTTTCTTATGGACTTGAGTTTTTTTTTTTTCTTTGAGGATTTGTGCAAAGCACGTGATTCGCACAGCTTTCCTGCCGGCATCCTCTGCACATGGTATGAACCAGGCCTGTGCTTGGTTCTTTTGGCACATGCTTATCTGTGTTATTGTTGGCCGGTGTTGATGGCTTGTGTCTTCCTTAAAAGAATTAATAATATCTTCAGAAGGACCCATTCCCCTGTGCTTACCAACATGAATCTCTTTAAGAAAGGCATGTATTTTATCTGTAACAGAACTGAGAACAGGTAACGCTTTAGGACCTGGAGTGGCAGGCAATATGTTGATTTTGTTCTATTCCACGTGAATTAATTGGGATCCAGGTTTTGATGCCAAGTGGGCAAGCTACATCTTGGTCTGAATTTGACGCAAACCCTGGTAATCAGGGCTTAGAGAAATGGGGTTATTTTTGGTTGTGAAAACAACGATGGTGTAGGAGCTTCGTGATCTTGAAATTCTAGCTGATGCCTGGCGGCACTCATGTGCCAAGAAGGTATTTGAGGACGTAGAAGTTGCCAAATCTTTGGGGTGACTTTGCTAACCTGCAGCGTTGCAGTAAACCGGTCCTTTGGCAAATTCGACAGTAGCGGCTGCTGTAAAACTTACCAGCCCGAGGAGCTGCTCAGATCGGTGAAGGCTCTTGCAGAGCTTTACGTGTTCCTGTCTGAGTAAAAGGACATGGAAATGTCAGAGTATGGCCTAGTAGGCTGAAGGTTGATAGAACAGGGTATTGAATACTGATGCCAAACCAGAAATAACTGGTTTTACCTAGACGTAAGTCACTCAGGGTTTATCTGTGTAGCAGGGTGTTGATTTTATGCTTGTCAAAAAGGCAATACGCTCACGTAAAAACTAATTAGACTTAATGTTAAGAGTGAAGAGACTGAAAGATGGTAGAGACGAATAAATTGTGAACTCTATTACTGCGTGTTAGCTACAGGCTATAAAGATGCAAGCAGAAGGTAACACATGCTTCTCTTTGTAAGCATATGACTTCAGCGGACTACTCAGATGCTTAAAGATTAGCATATGCCCAAGTGCTTTGTTGAATCAGGTCTCTCTTAGGTGTGAATCCGAGATGGTGGAGTATTCGGCATGGTTTCTCTGTAGCCATAGGCACGAGCTGACTGGCACATAGGGTTTAGAGTATCAGAGAGACCTTGCTGCTGCACGATGTCATCTTATCCACATCTGTGGTACTGATCTTTCCTTCACGTAGAATAGCAGTGGATGGTGACAATTAATTCCATAAGGTGAATGAACAGGATTGTATGTTTCCCATCAAAAGAGCAGCATCTGTTGTTTTTAGCACTTCCCAGAATCACGGGTGTCTTAAATCAAACTAACAGTATATTAAGGTTGTTTGAGGTATTAATACTCCGTATTTCCATATTTCTTTTTTTAAAAAGGACCTTATCTTTACTTTTTCATGCTTCCCTATAGCTGGTGTTCTTTTCCATAGCAGTGACTTCGTAAAGTTTTGTTTCTTACTCCCTTGCCTGTGTCAAACGGTTGTTTCTTTGAAAGCAGAACTCCAATGTAACAAAAGCTTGTGTGCGTGCGTGCGTGTCTGTGAATGGACATACGCAGTACCTGCAGGTCAAATTCAGTGTTCCTGGCTGCTGTAGTAAATTCAGCCCTAAACATGTTATTAGCCTTTGGCTTTGGAAAGCCATATGGCCAACAAATCTGGCCAGAAGCAGACTGAATCCAATTCACAGAAAGCTGGTAAACCTGGATTTGTTGCTGAGAGTGTCCAAATGTTGTCTTTAGTCAGCCAAGAAAATACTAGCAGCCAAACTATCATGATAAAGTAAGACTGATTGCTGTGTTTTCACCTGACAAACACAGGTGATGAATGCAAGCAGTGGCAGAAAACCACTAGCATCTCTTTCAAGTAGTACATGTTTATAGCTCCAAAGAGCGGATCTAATTCTAGTATTCTATCGATCTCATGCCTGCGAGGCTTTTAACTGCTGTCCTCTTTCGTCTGGTGTCTTCCAGAACGGAAGGAGAATCGGCTCAAACTTTGCGCGTAGTGCTCTGCGCAAATGAAAGAAGAAAGCGCTCGTTCCCTGCTAAACAGAGGGGGACTTTGGCATCTAGTATATTAATATTTATGGCAGAGTTGACCAGTGGGGATTGAATTAATGGAACTGGCTGGAATCAGAATGCTTTTGTTTTTCATTTTTTTTAATGAAGGAGATGGAGCTTTAATTGTCATTATGTGTAAATCCGTTCTGTTTAGCTTCATGAGAGAGGGGGGTATTTTTATTATCTTTCACTAGTAAGAGTTACTCGCTTAAGAAGCTTTCAAAATATTAACCAGTCGCTGAAGGTTCTTTGAAGAAAAATATGACTGCTCGTGTAAACAATTAATGGTTGTTAAGCATGGCAGTGTATATTATGACAAACAACACATGCTACATTATGCCAGCTGGTGTAATGATGTGATAATGTCTGACTCATTAACTCTGGCACACAGTTTACGATGCCCTTCTATGACAGGATTAATTGATTCACACATACATTAAAACAAAAATAACTAAACTGAAATTCAGCTGGAAGCCTGGCTTCTCATTTGTCATCAGCCCTGTTGGTGGTTAAAGTCAGTTCGGGCCCAGTGCAGGGGGAGTCGAGGCTTGTCCGCTGACCTTTGTTTTGGCTAGCGGGATCAGTATCTCGTGAGGAGGGAAGGAGTTGCACGAGCAGCGATTTGACTGAATGGTCCCTACGATGGCTTTTAGTGCTTCTATAACTGTTTGGGTCAAATAGGGAAGTTGGAAGGTGAAAATATCAAAGAATTGCAAAGCCGTTTTTGCTAAGGACATAAATGCACAGCCCGTTGTTTACTGTCTTTATAGAGTAAGAGCTAGTTAAATACATTTGTATCGGAGGATTGATTAGCCGTTAGGTTGCGAGTGGGGAATCTTTCCTCAAACGAGAACTTCAAACACACATGTGAAGAAATTCCTGAAGGCTATCTCAAAGTTGTTCAGGCAGTGGGAAAACTGAATTGGAAGCAATTTCATAAAGATGAAATGAAAACAATGATTTAGAAATGGAAATGAAAAACCTTGTGGTGAAGCAACTTGTGACTTACCTGCCTTGATGCTCTCTGATAAGGAGAAACCCAGCTTATGTTTGCTTTTACCCTGTGTCAGTGATTAGCCTGTACCTGACGTGATGAAAAGCAGCTTCAATATTCACGTAGAGGTTTTTTTTGGTTTTTTTTTTTTTTTTTTTAGATTGTTCTGCTTGTAATGTGTACCTGGTCTAGGAGCCACAGCAGAAGCAAAGGTGTTGGAAGTTGCGAACAGGACTGTGTTCTCAATTTTGCTCACGCTGTAACATTGGGTTGCTTAATATCTAGCAGTCCAACAAATTGTATAAGATCTGTGAGTTTTAGCATAATGTGTGTAGTGTGTAGTGCTAACATGTCAGTATGTCACTCGTGGCAATTAGTAGGTAAAAGGGTGTAGACTTCTCAAACCCCAAAGATGTTTCTAATGATGAAATTGGAAGATGCCTTGCTTATTATTATACTGTACAGTCAATTTTTTTTTTTTTCAAGAAGATGCATGTAACTAGGCTTGGAAAAATTAGTAATCTACATGTTTCCATTTGACAGGTCTCTTAAGGGACGACAGAAGGGAAAGAAGAAGTTATTTACTCATACTGAGTAATACATTCAGTTGTCCAACTGAGTAAGAACTTGCAGCAGGAGGAAAAGTAATAGGGCTTACCTGTGCGCTAGGACTTGTTGGCAAATGGCCAAAAAGGAGAGAAAGCAGGGGGTAAGTGCAAAAACTGTCTGGTAGCTTGAATGAAGCCGCAGGTCTTAATTGAAGGTTTAATTTAATTTGTGGCTTCTTCCTGGCCTTCCAAAAAAGTGGAAGGCCTTGCTAAAGTAAATGTGATCTGAGAAAAGAGACTAATTGAATTACAAATAATGAAAAAGTTCTAGGGAAGAAGCAGCATTATCCAGTAAACTTTACGCTGTTTAAGAAATAAAGGCGGCTGAATCTTAATGTTCAGCATGTACTTAATTTTCACTTTTTAAAGAGGTTCCCCTCGTTTGTGGTACGATATCCTTAAGTGATTCGTTCCTGCAGCAGAAAGTGGTGTGTTCAGATGCTCTGTTTCTGCAGAGAGAGATATGGTGAAGGGGGTACATCCCAGTGCAGTCACGCGGAATAGATGCTTGAGCTTTGCGACCGGGAGCTGGGACATGGGTGAGACCTGGCTGCCCCAGTTGCTGTTTCGCTCTTGATAAACGTACATGGGTGTCAGTGAAACTTTCTGAAAGCTCAGAAATGGGTCCCTAGCTCAAGAATAGTTTCCTAGGAGCTTCACGTGCTTACTGGATAATAGAGTTATACTGTGGCAAAGTATAATCTAGAAGTGAGTCTAATAGAAAATCTCTATCAGGGGCATTTTTATGGAAAAATGTTTCCTGACTGAAACAGTTTGATAAAAAGGCTCCCCCTTCCACTGAATATTTAGTGTTAGTTGGGTTTTTTTTTCCTTCCCCAGCTTAAGGAAAACAGACATATTTTACACTTCAGCCACCTCCCCTGCCTCTAATTATTTCTGAAAATGAAATATTTTGATTGGGGCAGGTTAGTTTATATCCCTGTGCTTTTTTCAGCTGGGATGCTAGCATGACAGTGTTCTTGCATATGTGCTACTTGTTTCAGTGTAATAGGGCAGGTGGTGTTACTTCCAGATGTTTTTCAGCTAGCTGTCTGGCCTTATGGAGGTTGTTGGGAGCGTAGAGCCGTCAAATTCCATTTGAAATGAACTACTGTTGTGGTATTTTTGAATGGAGTTACTTCAGGTTTTGCCCAGTATATTTCCACTTAGGCTTTGTGCTTTAAGGAACTGTCAGGACATCCTCCAAGCTCTGAGCAGCCTTAGTCATAAGGTGTTGGATCCTGTAGTTCTGATGACCCATGTGTTTTTTTTGTTCATATCGCTGGATGTTAGTGGAAGATGGCTGGCTCCCACTGGTGTCAGCGCCCTTGAATATGATGACCTGAAGAAGTCTTGGAGTCTCTGTCTTGGTGAATTCTTTGTGCAAGTTTGGACTGAGTGTTATGAGAGCACTCACATGGCAAGTCCAGGGTAAGAAGAGGATCAGGCCCAGTCAGCATAGGTTTACGAAAGGCAGGTCCTGCTTGACCAACCTGATCTCCTTCTACGACCAGGTGACCTGCCTAGTGGATGAGGGAAAGGCTGCGGATGTTACCTACCTTGACTTCAGCAAGGCCTTTGACACTGTCTCATGGCATACTCCTTGAGAAACAGGCGTCTCGTGGCTTGGATAAGTGTACTCTTTGCTGGGTGAAAAACTGGCTGGATGGCCAAGCCCAGAGGGTTGTGGTGAATGGGGGTGAAATCCAGTTGGCCGCGGGTCACGAGTGATGTTCCCCAGGGCTCGGTGTTGGGCTCTGTTGTGTTAAATATCTTTATCGATGATTTGGATGAGGAGATTGAGTGCACCCTCAGCAAGTTTGCAGACGACACCAAGTTGGGAGGCAGGGTCAATCTGCTCAAGGGTAGGGAGGCTCTTCAGAGAGATCTGGACAGGCTGGATCGATGGGCTGAGGCCAACTGTATAAAGTTCAACGAGGCCGAGTGCCGGGTCCTGCGCTTGGGTCACAACAACCCCATGCAGCGCTACAGGCATGGGGAAGAGTGGCTGGAAAGCTGCCCGGCAGAGAAAGACCTAGGTGTGCTGGTCAACAGCTGGCTGAATATGAGCCAGCAGTGTGCCCAGGTGGCCAAGGAGGCCAACGGCATCCTGGCCTTTATCAGAAATCACGTGGTCAGCAGGAGCAGGGCAGTGATCGTCCCCCTGTACTCGGCACTGGTGAGGCTGCACCTCGAGTCCTGTGTTCAGTTTTGGGCCCCTCACTGCAAGAAAGACATTGAGGTGCTGGAGCGTGTCCAGAGAAGGGCAACCAAGCTGGTGAGGGGCCTGGAGCACAAGTCTTACGAGGAGCGGCTGAGGGAACTGGGGTTGTTTAGTCCGGAGAAAAGGAGGCTGTGGGGAGACCTTATCGCTCTCTACAACCACCTGAAAGGAGGTTGTAGTGAGGTGGGTGCTGGTCTCTTCTGTCAGGTGGCTGGAGATTGGACAAGAGGAAGTGGCCTCAAGTTGAGGCAAGGGAGATTTAGGTTAGATATTAGGAATAATTTCTTTACTGAAAGGATTGTTGGGCATTGGAACAGGCTGCCCAGGGAAGCGGTTGAGTCACCATCCCTGGAGGTATTCAAAAAGCGAGGAGACGGGGTACTTAAGGGCATGGTTGATGGTTGGACTCGATGATCTTGAAGGTCTTTTCCAACCTAAATGATTCTATGATTCTGACCCTAACATCTACTTGTGCTAGGTCACAGAATAGGAAACCAATTTATTCACTGTCCCTAGATGGTTTGTCTCTGCTGGTTCTTCTCTTTTTGTTCTGAGTTTGCGTTGCATTTACAACAGTGGTCTCTTGTCTACAGTTGGGCAGTATGCCAATATGAAGGATAATAATAATTTATTTATGATTCTGAAGGTAAAAGTAATTGTGATTATAGGCAATATTTGGGCCTTTTGAAGTATATTGGGCACTGAATAGTTTTAGCAGCACAGTTTAACATGTACTAACTTTCCCCACCAATGGCTTCTGATACCTGAGGTGTTTCACGTGTTCCTACCCTATGCTCTGGCCTGGGCTGTAGACAAGTCCGCAGGGAGATAAAATCCCTGGTTAAACACAAAGTCCTCTCCTATGGTTTCAAGTCTTGCTACACTCTCTCTGTGCAGTCATTTTTTCTTTAAGAGGCTGTCATGTCTAAGTGTGCCTCAGGTTTGGATGTTACATCTAAATGCAGAGAGAACCCTGAATAGCCCTAGGGTGGGCTCATGTTAATTTTATTGGAATCTCTCCAGGCAACTGGAGCACTGAGCTAGTGTTGAGTTATCAGTTTACACTTACCAGAGCTGAAAGCTGAGGCTACGCACTAACCTGGCATCCCAGTGACTTGTCACAGTTACCTGATGTGACATGGCTGACCGCTACAAATGTATCTTACTCTTTTACTCAACACATTCTTTTGGAGACTTCCCACTACCTGTATTGAACTGACAGGTTAGTGTGCAAGAAACAAATTGCAGCACAGCATGGACTCGTGAACTTGAGCCACTGTGCAGAACGGTGGCTGCTCTCCTCTCTTGGAAGTTAAATACTCCCCATAAGGTTGTCACCGTTCTGCTCGTTTTCTTTGCTTTGAGGATGTTACTCTACAACGAGGCATGGTTTATTGGGGGTGGCGGGAAGTTGACTGGATGATGGTAATAGTTTGACCTAAAAACCCAGCTGAGATCAAGGCCTCGCAGTTTTTAAGTGCACAATGAAAACTGCTTCTGCCTGAAAGAGCATACAGTCTTAAATGGGTAAGGAGAAAAAGGAGAAGAGGGCATTCCATCCCAAATAATTCCAGGGAGTCTGGCAGAGATCCAAGATATTTTCCATAGCTGGTGTACCTTGAACCGGCATTGAAAAAAACTTTCAAGTGTTTGGCCGGACCAGTGCTGTGTTAGTGTCTGTGTGAACCTTCACTATAAGTATTTGCAGTTTGCTTTATCATGAGATGTGTGAATTTTACTGGGCTTATAACTCAGGTGATATACTTCAGTTCAGGGTTCAGATGACCATGATTCTTTCAGTCTGGTTTTCAGAAGAAATTATGATTACAAATAAATAAATAAAAATTATAAATATTGCCTGGCGCTCAAGTGAGAAGGCTTGTTTACCTGGAAGTCTGTTGGACAAAGCAACCAGTGGTATGTTGGCAGAGTGCTACCACAAGACAGGAAGACAGCAGAGACTGTTTTAAGTGTTTAACTATTTACTGTGTAACTATTTGCTTTTTAGCTGATTCTAATACTGACATTAACGGACTAGGGAGCAGTGACTGTTAGATGTATCAGAACAGCTTTTGGAAACGTGATCATTAAAGTCTCCTTTGGCTGTTCATACGTCTCCTGTTATGGGTGAGATGGGGTCTGTCATATTGTTGCGTTGTCCCCTTAGGAGCTCTGCAAACCTGAGACTTTTGAGGATACGGTTTTTACTGCTCATCTGAGTAGCCATGAGGTACCCAGATTTTTCTGTAGTTAGATGTGATTAAATGCAGAGCATGCCCCATTGCCTATCCTCAATATAGCCACATGATGTAGCAAACTTGTTTGTGCATGTGGAGAGTCATCTGAAGCACCAAAGTCATTAGTGTTTTTCCTCCGGGACACAAGAGTTTCCAGTTTGTTGAGAGCCCTGGAGTTTTTCTCTGTGAACTGGATTGACCTTACTCCTTGCAAACTTGGGGGTCCCGAGTGTTGCCGTTAGTTAAGGTAGGGGTCCAGGAGCAGACTGTGCCCTACAATGAGTCCAGAGGAATTCCAGACAGCTGTGTGTGTCGGAGCACGCTGTAAGTGTTGGTGAAACACAAGTCAATGCTCAATGATCTACAAGTACAACTTAATCGGCATTTGTAGTTAGGTGTATGTTTGCAGCTGAAAACAAGCACTGTATTTTCATAGCACAGGATCCTTGCTTTAGACAAGGAAACAGTCACACAGGGTGTAATTGCAGAATGGAATATGTGTGCACGCATACTTGTACAGTTTTGTTAGCATATCTGTAAAGTATTACTAGTAATAGAAGTGAGTATTCTGCATCATGCGATATGGTAATGACTAAGGAAGTTTTACAGGCAACCTTAAATAAAATATGCCCCCCTGTACTTAGAGTTTTTTTGCCCATGAGGGTCTAAGGTGGCACCTGTTATCAACTAGTACCAGAGGAAAAGTATTTCTAGGGCTTGCAGTAATGATTGAGAAGAAGATTAATTTCAGCTAAAGGAAATGTCTGATGATGATGGAAAGATAACAATCACCAATAGAGGAGTAATGGATCACATAATTAACTCAGTTATCACATGATGAAAAGGTGATCCTTGGGCTATAGGAAAGCACAGACGGGTTTCTGCTATTTTTGAACGTCCTGGAACGCTACTGAAGAGCAGTCCTCTCTTGGGGCTCCGCTATGTGGAGTTCAGCGTGCTGAGCTGACAGGAATGAGTCGGTGGCGTGCCACTGTGAAGGAGGACATCTCTGCATGGGAGTAAGGGGCTGTCTTGGCATCAGGACCGAAGCATTAAGGCCACAGGAAACTGGGAGAAAGACTTAAGGGAGATTATGTGCTGGAAACTTCCTTACACTGTGGTACAACTAGAAGGGTGAAACTGTGCTTATGTTTGTTATACACACAATGATTTATGGCAAGAGATGCCAGCTGATGCTGTAGGTACGCAGCGTAGTGCTGCTGGTCCTTTTTCTGAAGCACAGGAGCTATTTTTTCGTTGTTTAAGTCATTGAGGTTAGTTTAATTGTGCAGTAGACATTTGAGAATGATTTGTGTACCTGGACTTCGCCTCAATCTGATGTGAAGTTAATGCTTAAGGTAGAGTTTTTTTAGGAAAAATTGGCAGCCCTGATGGCTTGAAATTTTTCAGAGGATGCTGTATCGTTTGTGTGCTAGTTAACTGTGTGTATTAATAATAACTTAGACTAGAACCAGCTTCATGCTCTCCATTTGGAATGCGGAGTCACATCTGGGCCCTGCCAATTTCTCCTACTGCTGCCTGAAGGTGTGCCACTGTAGGAAGAGTTGGTTAGGGGTGTGAGGAGGGAAGACAACTTTCTGCATATTGTTGTGTAGTCAAGGAGACAAGAGATGCAGGAGTGGGAAATACCATAATATTTTTCTCATTGCAGTGGTGGAGTTGAAAAAGTAGAAGCTGAGGCCGGTTACACATGACATGCTGAGCTGGTTCATTTAAGACGCGCCACACTTGAAGGGGCTGTAAGAGTTACCTTCTCCGTTTGCCTCCCACGACTTAGGAGGATGTTCAGGTGTCTAAACATGTTTCCTGATCAGTCTTAGCTCTCACCAACCCAATAGTAAGATATGCTTACCAACCCACTAGTGTCAAATGCTGCTTTAGAGAGAGAGAGAAGAAAAAAAAAAAAAAAAGTGTGTGTGTGAAAAATTAAAAAATAGCATCCGGAGCTGCTGGGACAGTAATGGACTATAATGTATGCTAAACACAGAGGCCAAGCGCTGCGGGCAATTTCTCCACTGCTCATATAAATCACATGGTAAAGGTTTTACTGGGAACTGAAGTGGATATTTAAATATTCCCCAGGTTAAGTTTATTCGTTTTGTTTTGATTGAAACAATCAGAAAAGATTGTGTGGCTGTAATTTCAACAGGAGGTTAAAGTAGGTGACTGACCGAGTTGTGATCGTATTTACTTTAGACCTCAGTAGAGAGATTACTCATAGGGATCTTATTAGGCTGCATGATTAAAAAGGAAAAAGAAAAAAAAAAAAGGCAGCAGCAACAAATTTTCAATATCTAACACATATAGTGGCTGCATAATGTTGCATCTAGATGGATGATAGTTTAATTTAATGTTTAGTCTTATGCATGGGCTTACTCAGACAAACAATTGCTTGCTCCCAAGGGATTATGGGCATTAATATCAAAATGATAACAGAAACATCAGAGCCATGCACAAACAGAGAGCTGGAGGATTCAAAGCAGCCTGGACCTCATAGGAGCTGAGTTATTTTGTTGATCTCACTGTAACTTTTACTTCTTGAGAGAAAAGAGAGGCTTTAATAGCTGTAGTATTCCCTGTGCCTGTGGGTGAAACTGAAGACTCGAGCTAGGCTCCTGCAGAAATCCCTGAAGAGATTTGCACAGTACACCTTGTCCTTCAGTTAAACTAACAAGCTGTGGGCTCTGACTGCCTTCACGTACCTAACCGGTATTTCAGTTAGCGCTCATCTTCTTTCCACCCTACCCCTCATGACCCTTCTTTCTCCATCCGTCAACTTTGACTTCTTAAAAATTGAAAGAGCTGCCCAAGAAAGTGTTGCAGGAGAATAACATGGTCCTGCCTAGCGATTGGTGCACATGCAGACAACGCACACTGACATTAAATGATGGTGTCTCAGAATGTGCATGTAATGAGGCACCATCATCATAATTTAACTGTAGTTCTGCTTAGTGGCAATATAGAGAAATTATTAATTAACCAATTTTATAATAGAATATACAGAGGCGATGTAGTTGCCTAAAGGAGGAAGAGAGGGCTGTAATTTGCTGGTATCAGATGAATTATGTTATGAAAATGAGCTTCAAAAACTGCAGGAATGGAGAGGAAAAGGATATGGCTGTCATGATTTTGGGTTGTTTTTTGGTGTGGTTTTTTTCTGATTTGCTAACGATTATTGTATGTCCATCCTTAAGGTCATTTGTGATGTGTCCCATGCTGAGAATTATGACCAGCAGCAAGAAATGAGGAATTAATTTGTTTTAAATGATACTACACATTATCAGGAGAGAGACTGCATTTTCAGCCACCAAAATGATTCCTAATGACAAGCTTAATCCTTCTATCAGACGCAGATGCGCAGAGTGCCATGCAGTTTTGAGAATCAGCTACTGTGTGCGGGGATAAAACACAAGTTGGAAAAAAAAGAAAATCCTGCAAACCCCGATTCCTGTCCAACCATCCTGTTTTAACTTTGATTATCAGACCATGTTAGGATATAGCTGTACACCATGTTCAGCCACAGATGAAGTGAATGCAGTTACAGTTCACTTCCAAGGAGTTGCCTGTATTTGTATTGATATATAATTTACTTGCTAGCTTAAGCTGGTTGAAGAGCCTGATGCCACACCTGTATAAGGCAGGGGCAGGATTCCTGCTTGGGCAATGTCAGAAGGACCAGCCGCAGCCCTGGCTTTAGTGCTGAGGAACCACTGCTGTCCTTAAACATGTGCTTGGTTGTCTTGCTGAATCGGTGCCATCAGAGAAAAGAAGGCGAATGCTCTTGTTCTCATGGGTCAGTGGTAATTCACTGCTGCGTTCTATTAGTTCAAATTGCTGTGAGGGATTTCATAACTAAAACTTTGTTGTAACTGAAGAAGGTGGTGTTAACCCACTCCAGGAAGAGCAATGTGCGTATAGTAATGCTACTACAAAGAGAGTGCTCTCTTCAGTCATAGTTTTAGTTTGGATATATTGGAGCCGTCCTTTTTGTTTTGTTACTTTGCATCTTTTTCATGGTAAAACCTAATGGCTTTACTCATCCATATGATGGAATGGAGAAGGGCTGTGGGTTTAGAAGCTTGGGGTGTTTTTGCTCTGTTGAGTATGGCTGTGTGCCGTTTGGTTAATGAAGGCCAGAGTGTATTCTTCATCACGTGGACTCTTCCAAGTGTGACAAGATATTGCTCTCCAACACATGCTCCATTCCTACTACGAATTCTTGCTCCTCTTGCAGGAGTCACAAGATGTTTTCCCATTGTTCGTGCTGCTCATACTCAGACCAAGTGAATGTAGTACTCCAGCATGTCTTGAAGTCTCCTCATCTTAGAAAGCAAGTAGAAAAGCTGCAGACAGTTGAATTCAGATGAATTCGGGAACACAATGAAAGTATTTTCTGATCCTTTATGTTGGATTTCACACATTATAAATTGAAAACTGTTGCCACTCAAGAGGACTAAAATTCCCTGAGTAAAGCTCCCTGTTGAGTACCTTCAGTTGTGTGATAAGATGTGTGTAAGGGAAGAATGAAAAGCACCTACGCTACAGACTTCAAGTAGGTGATATGAGTATGCTCTGTGGAACACAGTGGCTGCAAAAGGTCTGAGTCCCTTTGTTTGAATTCATGTTAGATAGATCCAGAGGAGCTGTGGAGAGGAGACCAAGATGATTTCTAGGGTGCTGCTTTGATCCTCTCCCAGTAAGGTAAATGAACTGTGGGAAACGGACAATTTTAAGAGCTTTACCCTTGTGCTTGTATTTCTAAAGGATTAATTGAATTAATGTCTTAGGAAGAAGCACAGTGCTAGAATGACACCAAACCAGATTAATTTGTTGAAACATCTCACTGAGTCACTGGAAATATTTCGCAAAAGTGGAAGATGCAGCTTCGAAAGCAATGTGGGGATATAAATGAAAGGACGTGTTTTCCAGATGGTTTATCAGGGGAAGGTGGGATGTCTGATCACTTCTTTCTCAAATACCTAGAGACAAAAATCTCGTGCTGGGTTTTCCTTTCCAGGTGCTTGCTTTGAGAATTCTGTCATAGAATACTGATGTTCTCTTACCACTTACCACATTGGTCCAGTCACACGACGATGTGCTCCTAGCTACAGCTGAGAATGCAGTAAGGATCGAGGGGATTTCACAAAGGATTATTTTTTTGTCCTGTCTGAATGAAAGCTGCTTTGAAGACGGGCGATGTGGTGGTATGCCGGAATGAAGATAAAATATAAGGCGAGCCTAAACTGCCATGTATTTTAAAAATGAAGGCTGCAACATTATCAAATAGTTTTGTATTTTTTTTGTAAGAAACGAGTACTGAGAATACAGGGTGGCTTACTGACGCTCAGTTATTTGAACCAATAAGCAGACATGATACTGCAGCATGAAGACACTCTAAATGATAGAGCGCTCCTGCTGTGAACCCAATGAAGAGGGAAATACAGAGATCAAGCTGTGTGATTATGAAAGGTGCATATCTCTGATGGGAGTTCATTAGGGTGTAAAAAAGACTGTAGCTTATGTAAATCACACATTCGAGGAATGAAAGCCCCACCAGCGACCGTTCACAGCGCTCCTCAGATGTCCCTTTTGTCAGGAGGTGAGGCAGTGCAGCGCAGGAAGTTGGTGTCGGTCCATCGTATCGTCTGAGACCTGCCAAGCCACGGTGTTGGGATTGACTTAGTGTGGTAATGTAGATTGCGCCAGGTGATGCTAATGCAGAGCCTGAAGTCTCATATTCCTTCCAAAACCTGCACACATCAGTGAGGGGCAATAGAAAGTTGTCCGAGTGCTCTGCTTCACGCGTTTTCACAGCCAAGAGCCGAGGAGTCTCATCAGGTCTCTTTAATGTGGACAATTTCAAGGGAGGGAGCTCATCTGTTCTGGTGGTCTAGATTGACATGGACTAGACTGAAGATAAAGCTTTCAGTTCTTCCTAATGATTTGTTGAAGTAGCAGATGTAAGCAGGAAAGTTAGCTTTAAGAGAGGGGACAAAATAAACAGGATGAGACAGGAGGGTGGCTCAAAAGACAAGGAAGATTTTTGTATGTAAAATGTATGTTTCATTGGAAGTTTCTGATAACACTTAAATGGAAGAAGAGGGAGTGTTTTTCCCCTCGTACAGTGGATGTCATTGCCAGCGAAGTAACCAATAGGGATTGATGTTTCTTTTGTCCTGTTGACTTAGTTTCAATGGTAGCCCCTTCCTAATGTTGAAGATGAAGAACATTTTCTGTGTTTCAAAAAACCCAAACAACCAAAAAGCCAACACAAAATATCAACCAACAAACAAAACCCACAAACGAACAAACAAAAAAACCCCACCAAAAGACTGAAACAAAACCACACCAAAAACCCAAAACTAACTAACTTGCAATTCACTGGTTGAATGAATTAACGTGTAAGGTAATATAGACTTAATAAATCTGGAGTGCAGCACTTGAGCATCGTAGTCAATACTAAAAGGTGAAAGCCTGTAGGCACAGCAGGGTCGCAGGCTCTGGCAGGCATCTGTAGGCAGAAGAAGTCTTTTGTCTTTGCATTTAAGAGGTTAGCATTAGGCAGATCCAGTCATAAGCTGTGCATGTCAAAAAGGCCTTGCCGAAAACCTCTCTAAGAATGCAGGGGACATGTTTTCATCTACAAATGCACGTTTACAAGCAGACCGCACCTCTAGAATAAACTTTAGTGGTGGTAGGCACGCTGTCTTCAGCATTGGATAACCGTTCGGTGGAATAAACTGCTTTATACATAAACTCGTTTATACATATATTGATCTGAAAAGAAAAAACAACCAAATAAACCTGGCTGGACATAGATGAAATGTGGAGTCTGATTAACTAAATCATCTGTGAAGTCCTAAAGATTTGTCCTAAAGGTATTATCATAGAATGACCAGAACAGCATTACCCAGGTCTGACTTGGGAATTAAAGTTAAAAAAAATGCTTGCATTTCAGTATGTAATGGAAAAGGCCTATCTTACCGCAAGTTTCATGGCTGCTTGTTTTGGCGCGGAGTGAAATGCTTGTCTCTCTACATCTTATTCCACAGAATAATTTCTTCCCCCGGTTTTTACCCAACTTTGGCTTTGAGCAATACAGGGACTCTACCGATTGAATTGTTTCAAATCCATCATGCTGACTGCACAACAGTAGCACGCTGCTGATTGCGTAATAGCAATTACTTATGAATAATTATGTACAGGTTGATGGAATATACAGTGACTCTATTAGGAAATGCAGTTTGTCCATTTTTGGAGGTAAAGAGATAAGAGGAAAAAGTTGTTTCTTAGGTTTAAGAAGTACTGAATAAAGGATGCATGGCTACTGATAGAGTAGCTACAGCTGTGACCTGCAGTTACATGTATGCAGATGTTAAGTAGAATAGTCAACTGTTGGCAAGCTTTAGCAAAGTCCTCAGTGGCTGTTGTTTTAACATAGTTTTCATTAAGATGTCCAAGTGTTCTTGTCATTGCAGCTTGTTTGAACTGCTTCCAACCTGCAACAACTTTTGGGTGTAGCTCTTAAGTTTTTGTTTAAGTTAGAAATAATGATGTACTCTAGAGAATTTCCCTTAATTTTTGCTTCTCTGTGACACAGGAGCAGGTAAATATTGCAGGAAATAGGCTAGTGGTGTTTCTTAGGCAGGCCATTCCTACAGTTTTGTACCAGGGCTGCCTCAAGGTAGTGTTGTTTGTCCTTGCCATGAAATGTTGAGTGACTGAAGAGTGGTGTTTTCAGAAAGACCTGCCTTAAGCCTCATTGGTTGTTGGCGTGATTGTTCCGAACTGCCCGGTGTCCCGTAGTTTGCTGTTCCTAGAGCAGTCAAAGCAAGATATGTATTGGAAAAAGGGGCTATTTATGCAGGTGTCTAAACATGTGCTTACTAAATTTTCTGCTTTTGGTTTTGAATATCTTCACCTGAATTGCATGCTGCTTTGTTTCCAGCAGCGTGCAGAGAAATGGCGGTGGGCTATAATAGCTTATCAGGCTCGTATTGTTTATTTATTGTAAACCACAGCTGTCTGTTGAGTGCCGGCTCGTGACTGACAAACAAATGAGTTTACCCTTCATCTATTTGAAAGTGATACTGAGAATCTCCGCATACCGTATTTTAATTTTTGTGTCCTTCTTTGTCATTTTCCCAATGAAAATTACCCCGGCACTGATCTCAATGTTAATGTATTCCTGCTTACATTTGACTTCTGAATATGTTATGGCTAATTATCATTACACAGGACGAGAGATCAGAGCCCTGACTGAGGTGCTTGGTATGGGAACAAAAGGAGGCCAACTCTGCATCTTGGCACGGGGCCCAAAAATTGTGACTGAGCATCTTGAAACTGGTGGAGTCTGGGGAGGCGAGGGGGGCTTGTTGCCTCTTTTTTTTTTTTTCCTAGTTTCATTTTATTATTTTTTATGAACTGGGGGAGGGGCCAGGATGGGGCTAAAATTTCCCCTTGAACATGATGTCAATATGTTGGCATGTCTCCTTTTATTAAGATGCTATCCAACTGATAACAAGTCCTGCTGTGTTTTACCAACATAAAAAATTAGACTGGAGACCAGGGAGCGGCAGGTGGCTTTTGGCACCAAGAAATAATCACACTTGATGTGGAAAGTAAAGTAAAAGGAGCCATCTGTTCACTGCAGGAGGACGTGAAAAATCACATTAACATATTGTCACTAACATCATGAAATACACAGTTAATAATAAATTTAGTTATCATGGCAAGCTGCATTGGATGCTTCCTTAGAAAAAGTATTGTGTGGAAGATGTGCTTGCTCACATTCTCTTATTGAGATATGTCCTCTTCTGTGTGGAAGTCCGAACCCCACCATTTGTCACTGCCTGTGTGAGCAGATACGTGTCTCCTCTGCTGGGAGCGCGAATGGCTTTTCAGAGTTCCTCTTCTGCCTTTGCCCTTTCATCTGCTGTGCTTGTTTCCATCCTTGTTTCCTGACTGCTGGGCAAGCACATTAAATGGTTGAAAAGGGAGGAACTGGAAATGCAATGTAAGGAAGGGAATGAAAAGTCTAGAAAAAGGGTGGAGTCACATTAGGTGTATTTGCAGTGAGTGCTGAAGGTCTGCTCTAATGTCTACCTAAGTCCTTGGTAAGCTTTTCTTTTGGTTTAATGGGTGTTGGATTAGACTTGTGATACCAAAGGTGTTTTTGATGGGACCTCATTCCTTCTTTTTCTTGTGGCTGCATTTATTATCGGTTTCATTAGAGATGCACGTAGCCTGCAAAATCACCCCTTAGGTCGGGAAACCTTTTAACCTTTTTTCCCTCTTCCACGTACTAGGGTCTGCAAACTTCCTGTGCCCAGAGTGTCTGGGGGGGCTGTGTGCTAAACTAGGAACCAACTGTCCCATCTATGGTTTTCTGACAAATGACTTCAGGAAGGTAGTGCTGACTTAAATCAAGGCAGCTGAAAATGTGAAACGAAGCATAACGAGGATGTCCTCTTTTTACTCTTAAGAAACACTTTTGGTAAAAATGTACTTCAACGGTGTTGTTCTACTCTGTGTACGGTGTACCTCAAACTTCCGTCTGGGATGTGTTTGAGCTTCACATGGATCACATGGAAAGATTTAGTTCTTTAGTCATCTCTGCAAAAACTCAGAATCTCTGAGGATGAAGCTGGTTCCTCCTTTCCTGTACATCGATCCTAATAAAAGAGGATTTTAATTATGACCCCTCCAACCTGTGTCACTCTGTTTCCAGACTGGAATGAGAATTGAAATAGTACACAATTATCAGAAGAGTATCAAAATACCTTCCTGAAGTCATTTGTCAGAAAACCATAGATGGGACAGTTGGTTCCTAGTTTAGCACACAGCCCCCCCAGACACTCTGGGCACAGGAAGTTTGCAGACCCTAGTACGTGGAAGAGGGAAAAAAGGTTAAAAGGTTTCCCGACCTAAGGGGTGATTTTGCAGGCTACGTGCATCTCTAATGAAACCGATAATAAATGCAGCCACAAGAAAAAGAAGGAATGAGGTCCCATCAAAAACACCTTTGGTATCACAAAGCAGTGATAGCTTAGCAGTGTATAGTTGAAGGAGAGAGACCAAATGAACTACCTTGGGTCATACATTGCAGGTATCTGTTGTTTAACTACTTAATGAGATTTGTACCTAGATGAATGTTACAGGAGCTGGTGGGAATTTTATTTTTTTTAATACCTTGGAAAAGCCTTTTTAACCCAATGGCAGCTCCTCAAAGAGGAGGCAGAGGTTCATGTCAGTAATTTATGAAGCTTTTTCCCCCTCAAAGCGATAGTCCTCTTCACATGGCTTTATTGTTACTAGTGAAAATACAGAGGCAGAAATCAATTAATTACACTGTCTGATATCTTGTCTGCATCGGAGTTGAGTTGTCTGTCACTATTTACCCACGTCGCTGACTAATTCTGCAGATGTCTCAACACGGGACCACGTTATAGGCAAGTCTCTCCGTCAAAACCAGTATTTCATACAAAAGTAAAGAAAATGGTTTTGAAAGATTAGATCGTGAAATGATATGAATGGCATAAGTATCTGAAATAGAAATGGGGCAATGGGTTATAGGCATCTTCAGAGTTCTCATTCTTGCTCGCTATCTCGGGCCAGATGTTTTTGTGACTTAAAAAATGGCTTACTCCATGCCATGGGAAAGTTGACTGTCAATTCCTGTCCACCTAATCAAGACTTCACCCAACAGTATACCTAGCAATTCATGAATTAGCATTTTGGTGGTGCAGCATTGTCTTCTCACTTGCTAATTGTGCTTTATATTGTAGCGGAGATGGTTAGTAGCTCTTAAAAAAATGTCTGCCGTGTCTTTGGTAACAGTTGTGCATGTGTGTGTGCCATCCAGAGCGCTTGAGCTTAAAGGAGGTAAGAACTGCTTATTCAGGAATACCCAGAGCTGTTTAACAAAAAATTACATTTTGGAAAGACTATAGACGTGCAGGTGTCAAGGCTCTAACTACTAAGGAGTAATATGATGTCCTCTTAGCTGCCTGTTGTTAAGCTTCTTCCAGCTGTTTCTGGATCACTTGGTTTGTCTGGCATTTTGAGATGGGGCATTGGGTTAGCTGGATACCACTTGATGCAGCCTGTTTTCCTTGCTGTGCTCCCTGGGAGCGTTGTCAGAAGGCTTGCTGCTTTGCTTTCTGCACAGGTCGTCATAGCATTCGAGGGATTTGTAAGCACTAATAGATCTAGGTCCTCACAACCTCCCATGAAGCAGGACATAGCGATATGCTCATTTAAACAGATGAAGATTGAAGCCTGGAAAGAGCAAGCAACACCCACATGCAGGCAGTCTGGGGCAGAAACAAGTATTGAATATAATTAATGTCAATCAACCTGGCCTTATGGAAAATAGATCTTGTCAAATGAACTTGATATCTTTTTTGATGAAATTGAGTCTGGATGATAGACTTCTCTTGGTACTGAATGATATTTTGATTAAGAAACTGAAATGATGCAAAATTATCACACAACACGTTATTAAATGGATTAAAAACTTGCTAACTGTGAAGTCTTAAAATGCAACTGTAACCAGGTTGTCAGTGTTGAGCAGGTGTGATTCTAATGGTATCCTGCAGGAATAGCTTTTTAGTCGTCCACTGCTATACCTCATTATTCTCTATTACTGACATAGAAGAAAATACACTGCAACTCTTAGTGATGACAGGAAGATGTCTGGAGTGTTCAGTAGCAGAAGGGGCCGCTTGCTGATGCAGAGCCACATGGCTTTTTGTGACGGGAGGAAACCATTTCCTCCTTCGTGTGGAGAAACACCAAGCCATGAGTTTGGGAGCAAAGAGCGCGGGCCCTGCTTGTAGTATGGGAGAGTCTTTTTTGGAAAGCAGTGACTTGGAAAAAGCTTCGGGGGGGGGGGGGGTGTCACAGTGACTAAACAGCTAGAGGTGAGTGAGGCTCTAGCTGAAGATGCTATTAGAGTTCTTGAAAGGCACTAAGGAATCAACAGCTATAGAGGATTTAAGTATTTCTGTGCCCAAAAAGACTTGTGACTGCTTTTTTTTAAAGGGCGTGCATGGTTCTGGGGCTAGCTATTCTAGTAGTCGTGTGAAACTTAAGGGAACTTGAAGAAAACTGTGAAAAGGACCTAAAAATTGAATGAGATCTCTCCTGGGAAAGTCGCACACTCTGTTGAAATCACGAAGGGAGAAAGCTGAGGAGAGGTTGGAATAGCAGCCAGGGGCTTGGGGACTTGGGTAATAAAAAGCGCTTCAGTAAAGAGACATAAACCTGCAATAAGATGACTGCGTAGTAAGAGACAGTGTCTGGAAGCTGAAGTTGAAACCGTTTTACGTTTGCAGGTGCAAGCTTTCACAGTAAAAGGTAGGCTCCATTTTTTATGGCTTGAGATCTTGGTAGAAAAAGCAACCAAGGGACATTTTTGGTAAGGAAACAATGCCTGGAAACTAGACTTTGAATATCCTTGCTTTTGATCAATAATCCATGCTGTGGCCCTACTTATAAGGCCATTCTTCCTTTCTAAAGCTTCTGAGCAGGAAACCTTTCCTTGTTGCAAATGTGAGTTTCTTGGAGTAGATCAAAATCATTGAAATAGCAGAAGGTTTGGCTGCCGATGGTTCATTTTGCAAGTAAAATGTCACTTGTGGGGGGAAAAAGCTGTGTATATTGACAGACCTTTTGTTCCGACAGGCATTTGTAGTTCGTTAGCTACTTCATTTTGTACATGACGGACCTCTGTGTGACGGTGGAAATCCGAGGCAGATGGGCTCCACAGTCAGCCTGAGGGGACAGGAGGAAGGCGACTTCAGAACTCTCAAGTAACCTGAATTTTCTGCCTTTCATCATAGCAGTTAAGGGACAATGCTGCAGGAGCTCCAGGAAGATCTTAATGTGGGGCCGGGATTGAAGTGAATGGGCCATGCTCAGTTTCACAGGGAGAGTCTCCTGTCAGGCGCTAATGGCATTTTAACATGGGCAAAGGGAATATGAGAAGGTTGGCTGCATGACCATGAGCAAATATGCTACATGATGGATTCCAGTCTTCTCTTCCTTGGCTTGCTTGTCTTTTTTCCCTCCCTGTCTGTCTTTTTTTTTTTTTTTTTTAACAGACATCCTTCTGCCTGTGAGGGAGTGTAGAGGTCCTGCCTACCTACCAGCAAGCAGGGAATCAGCTCCTTCCAGCTGATGGCATCTTACAAAAAAAGTGACTTATGACTCTTTTAATCAATATAAGCTGCAATTTCTGTTAGCTGCTGGGTGTAGGGATCAGGTTATTTGTTGCTTGAAAGCGCTCAGTGGTGTTTGCAAAACTTTATGGCTTGGCAATTTTTTGTACATATAATGGCTACGTACTGTTTGCATGGTGCCACTGCTGGAGGTTTCCAGCCAGCTTTCTGGAGATATACTTCTTTGCAGGGTGCTGCACCAAAGGAGAATGTAGATCTCGTCCCGACAGCTTAGTCAGGCCACAGTCAGATGGGTGGGTGAGCCTGATGAAACAATGCAGCGGTAGGGTGTGAGGTGGCAATGCAAGACACTTCTTCATCTGAAAAATATTAAGTGTTGGGTGCATCTTTTTTCTTTCCTATCAATCCAGTGTTCACTTGCTTTAAGGAATTGCCTACACTTGCAGGACTGCCTCTGGAGAAACAGGCAGAAAAAGGCTTTCATTTCACCTGCTGATGCTCGCTTGTGGCTATTTTGGATAAATTCCCCACAGAAATTGAAGTGTAGACTTGACAGCCAGTGGTTTGTGTATCTAGATGCAACAAAACTCTTCCCCAGCACATCCTGATTTGGAAGATGTCAAGTAAGACAGGCTCATGCCAGCGCTTCAGTGGGAATGTTGCAGAATGGGGACTCGCTCAAATGGATGAGGATATCGGAACAGCTTTTATTTATTATTACAGGAGTTGTGTGTATTTTAAAGGAAGAGAATGTTTCCATTTCTTTTCAAAAACATTGCGAGAGTGGAAACAAAGCCCTTTCAAGACGTGTTCTCCTATCGAATGGAAATTGAGTTACGAAGGAGCATTGCCATATGTATCCCAGCATGTTTATAGACATTTGGATCCTTGGAATAATAAGGGGAATGTGCTATTGTATGCTCTTATTTACGTAACCAATTGGAGCACCGTCATTATTTTGATGATGAGTCTGCATAATAGAAATCTCCTTATAGCCCAGTAGGAGACTGGAGAGATAAATACCTTTGAGGTCCAGCCTTCTACTTCCTTCAGTACTGTAGCATGCTTGAAGTGGTGCTAAAGATTTGCAGAACATCTGGCAGGAGCAGGTGGCAGTTTACTTTTCAATATGTTATTTAAATGACAATTTAGTTAAGCCTGCAAATAATAATAGTAATAAAAACAGTCTCACATATATTCATGTCTTACAGTAAAGGAGCTTTCTGGGCTGAGTTATTGAGCCCTTTTCTATCTAGGCTCAGCCTGTGCTCTTTCTTTCCCGACCTACCTGCGGCTTAGGTACTGAAAGCAGGAATGCATACCCTAGCCCAGATACGAAGGAGGAGACTCTCTTTTACTGCTGAATGCGCAGCTGCCGAGTAGATTTCCTAAGCAAGGTTTGTGCTGAGGGGTTGTGTTCTTTACCCTTGTGTCTAAAGTGAAACATTATATTGCATCACTAATCTATGAAGGTGAGAGATCAAAGACAAGATGAGTTGTCAGCAAGGAGTTTGTTGTCATGCTTGAATATTTTGTCTCTCTTTTTTGTATTCCGTTCACAGAGAGAAGGTCTTGTGCCGCAGGTAGTGACTTAGTTGCTAGCTATGCCTGAGGTGTAAGTCAGTAGCCTATATGATTTTTTGGAAGCAGTGCTGTTTAAAATTTACCTGCTTTCACCAGGAGCAGGAGTAGCACCTTTATCTGTTTCAATGCTGCATGTGTTGTGTCGCACCTGTTCTACAGACAGTCAGTCATTTTATTCGCATAAACAACATGACTGGTTAGCATGGACAGCATTAAGTGGTAATGAGAATCTGATTAGTACAAAAGAGGCTATGCTTTCTTATGTTATTAATTGACTAATGGAATTGGAGGTCTTATTTACAGTTGGAAAACTGCCTGTAGCTGTAAACATGCTGATAGAGTATTAGGCCACAGAAGAAGCAAGACGAGACAGAGAAGGTGATGAATAAGATGCATTTTCTGTTGGAGTAGATGGAGGAATGTATATAAATATGTTTGAGCCAGTAAGGTGATGGTTGCGACTTTCATTGTTCAAGAAATGATTTCCGAGTGCATGTATATAATTTGGTGGATTGTCATTGGAGATAGGGCTTTCTCTTGGCTGAGGTTAATGATTTTGAAAAACAGACCTGTTTTGCAGAAGAGCAAGACCAGTGCAAAACCAAAAGTCTAAGCATGCAGTCACTCTTTTCTCCTTAGTGAGCCTTGGAAAGGGTCGTCTTTGCACTTGGACCATTTTGCGGGGGGGCGGAGCAGCAGCTGTGCATTGAAATTGGTTTGGTTTTGAAGGCTGATGAATGTCTTCAGTGTAACTGGAGTTTTGTTCTGGAGGTCTGCGTTAGGCAAGGTAGGGAATTGGGAGGGGGCGAAGAACAGCAGTGAAAAGATGTGGATGGATTTGTTAGAAGTGGTGCTGTCTCCAGGGTCAGGTTTTTCCGGAGGTGCGGAAGAGACATTGTAATCTATTACTGGTACTACTTGCTTGCAACGCTTGGAGGTGCTTGGGTCCCTGTGACACATCAGTAGTGCTTGTACAGTCTCAACTTGCTTTCGAGCTATTTCACTTCTTCCTGTTTCACTCAGTGTAGTAGAAGTTCCCCAAAACAACAGTGGGATGGCCTTTCTCATTTAGCTTTATCATCCCGTTTCAGGGCTTCCTCGGGATCTGTTGGCTTGTTTGTGGTAGGACCGCAGTGAAACCGCGCTCAAGGAAGCGAGCCTGTGGGCAGAAACAGGTTGGTTGAGACTTGGCCAGGTAGGCCAGCTTTCCCACAGATAGGAAGTGAGTTACTCTATTCTCATGCAGGGACAGTAAAATCCTTGCAAGGATTTCTCTAGGGAAGAAAAAAAACCAGACCCAGAAATCCTACCCTCCGTATTTTAGTAACGGGTAGGTGGTCTGAACTGTTTATTCTTTTAAGGGACTTTCATGGTCATCGCAGTGAGACTACGCCCCCACTGAGAGATGAAGGAAAGTGCTATTGTGAAGTATTTACTTTTTGGCACTGCTTCATTACCTGCTCTTTATAATTTATGGTGCCATATGGAACGAGGTTGATAGCTACCCGTCTTTATGAACACACTGGTTTCATTTACCTGAAGCAGGCTTTTCAGTTTTGAATGGAATCAGAGATACATTGTTGCCTCATTACAGTCCAATTAAAACGCGGTTTTAACCTAACGCTAGGTTGATTATTAATTGTCTGGAAGGCCTTTTTCCTTCTGTGCCTTTAATTAGGATTTCCCATTACAGCCTCATCTAGAAGCAGAGAGTGCTGAAAACTCTGAGCGATGTTATGGTGCTATGCGGTGGGTAGATGGATCCAGACCTGTGCACAGAAAGCCGGTATGGCGCAAATGCTCTCGAGGCAATCTTCCCAGAGTGACAGGAGACTTGCGCACATCACAGCTGTAGTTTCTCATCTTGGACCTTAGGCTAAATGTCTTTGAGGTTTGAGCACATTGTTTGACGGGTGCTTGTTTTGCTATCAAGTGGGACAGAATTTTAGGGGCTACTACGAAAAAAAAACCCAAACAAAAAACCAACCACCCCAACAAGACTGCACACACACAATTGATAGGTATCTCTGGCAGGGAATAGCGTTGCCATAAAAATATGGCTGTGGATTCAGTTTTACTAGCAGCCGTATTTGTAGAGGAACTTGAGGCATAAGTGACGCATTGCCTTTCCCTGGTGCCGTTCCTATCCCCTTTTCTATTCTTGCAATAACAAAGCCGAGGTCTGGGCGGCCTCAGGCAGGGGTCAGTTAATGCAGGGGTGCTGATTTACTTTAGTGAGTAAACTGTTTCTTTCTGATGACCATCACTCACGGGTAGGCAGTCTCCACCATCTGCCTGACAGCTGACCTTGCAGTTGCTTTGAAAAATGAGGGATGCTAAAAGCTTTTTTTTTTTTTTTTCTGTTGGTAGCAAAACAATTCCTTATTTATTTATTTATTTTGTGTTGGAAACTTTGAGCATCCCTGCAAACCTGCACTTCTTTAAAAGAACACAGTTATTGTGTCTTCAGGTGTGCAGTGGGAACGGGACTGGAAATTTTTGGGCTTACTTGCTTTCCAGTAATCTTCAATCTCTCCGGCATTTAATCATTGGGAAGAAAACTTACTGGAAAGGACTTTAGAGGAAGATGTTGTTACATGGAACTACATATGGTCAAACGTGTCGTTTCACTTGGCTGGTACGGTACTGTATGGAATATCTTGTAAAGGTATTGCTTAGGGCCAAAGGTTTCCCAGCTGGGGTTTGTTTTGAGAGGGAATGGCTTATTCTCGCATATTGCACAGCAGGAAACCTTCTGCCTTGCAGCTCTCCAGTGATTTATTTGAGGTGTTTAGCCAAGGACTTAAATGGGTTAGTAGACTAGTACCTTCAGGGAAGTTGCTCTTTATAATTTAACTTTCAGAGAGCAGGTTATAGTGCTCTCAAACAGTTGTGTCAAAGACCCAGCAAAAATTAATGGCTCAGAACTAATGGCAAGCTTTCCAGGATGTTGCTCTGATTTATTGAGTGGTGCTAGGCTCCAGCATCCTTGTGTGGAGAGCACTTGTCTTCATATAAGGGGGCTAATATTACCTCAAGCTGTTGTCAGCTGACGTGGTGAAATTGCTTAGATGCTACTCTGGGTGTAGATAGCTGGTGGTGATTACTCTTAAGTATTCAAAGAGCAGAAACCCTGGGGAAAGGCTGATTAGCTGCCCAGGAGGATGATGCTCCAGCCACGTAAACAAACTCCTGAAGTCTTCTGGTCATAATGAGGACCAGGCCCCAGTGACAAAGCCCACTCTGCTCTGTGCTGTTGCATTGAAGCCGAGCAATTTGCAAGGCGAAAGTGATTGGAGTCACTCTCTGAGATGCACGTAATCCACTAATCACCACTGTGAGACTTCTGGTGCTCAGAAACAGCAGGAGGGAATTGGCTTTTATGAGCTGAAGGAGACACTGGCATATGTTGTTGAGGAGAGGGGGAGGAGGGACTACTTAAATATTTATAGATTAAGGGTACATTGGGATCCCTTCTGTCTTTTGTATGCCTGGTTCCCCCATGAGACATAAAATCTCCTCAGCCTTACCTGTGTTTCAACCCGGAAGCATCCAGTCTGAACCTCCTTCTGCCTTCCAGCCCTCGTGCTTGCACTAATGGACTGGGTGGACATAAAGCCATTGCAAAATGTGTCTTGTCACCATCCGTCTCACTGGGCTGTCTCAGTATTCCTCCGAAAACATCGCAACTGAAAAAAAATAAGGGCATTGCAGCCTGGACGCTTGTGGAAAATGAGGTTAGAAGCAAAACGAACTCAAAAGCAGATTAGTGGCAGGCAGATAGCAGCTTCTTACAGAAAGCTGTCTCTGACACTGTTCTGAATCTCTGCCCCGATCACCCCAGGGTTTGAGGGCAGAACAGGTAGAGCCTGCTGAGAGGACCTCTAGCGTTCCTTCCTACCTCTAATTTTAATTAATATTTGTCTTCCTGCAGACAAAAAGGTGACCTTTTCATTGGGTTGCTCCTCCTTCTGTGATTACTTTGCATGTGTAAATTCACCCTCCCTTTCATGAAGCAGAATGTATTTCATACTGTGCACAGCCACAGAGAAGCAGTTGACTGCTGCGGACAAAATGCTCTCATATGCAGAGTGCTCTGCTCAGTCTTATGTACAGAACCTGTGAAGGAGATGGAAAAGGCTGGGAAAGGAGTAGACCTCACACTGCATCATCCTGTTAAGTCAGAGCAGCCCAATGTGGTGAGAGTAATAGAGTAACAGTGCCCCACTTAGGAGCGGGAGGCTGGAGGAGATGCCTAGTGTCACCAAATCCTCTCTGCCGTGACAGGCAAGTGTGTTATTGACAGGCATGTGGTGGTGAGAATGATGTCTGTGAGCAAGATGACTTTAGGAGCTCTTCTCATCGAGACCTGTGGAAAATGACTGTGCTATTGAAACTGAGGAACAATGTGTGTTCCATTGCTTCAGCCAGGTAAAAACTACAGAATTTTGTGTAGTGTGTTTTCCTGCTTTTGCTGTGCTGTAGTAAATGAGTTTCTCCACAAGACGCGTATTTTTCTCAAGTGCTGCTTGCTCTTTTCATCAATGCTCCTGAAGTTATTTTAAAGGGAATACAAATACCATGATAGCCATTTTAGGCAGCAAACGGAGGCACAGAATATGAAGATAATCATTCAAAGTTACCTAACTTGTCGATGGTGCAGCTTAGAGCTCAAGTGCAGGGTATTATCCTGTTGCTCACCTTCTCTGCTACGTGTAGAATAGTGAGAGGGAGAGGCTGTGAGAAATTCTGCCAATAACCTTTTTTGAAAAGACCACACAGAACTTTTGATAACCTGTAGTTTGTTTGCAGTGCAAGATAATGTGGTTTTATATTTGTATGCATCCTCAAATAGCTTTACTTTAGTGATCCAGCTATTTCCATGTGTTGTTTTGCTCTTCATTTTTAAAAGTTTTAATGTGTCATCAACAAGTCATGCCCAAGTCTGCTCTTCTTTTGCTGGGTGCATAACTCTCTTCTGTCCTAGTCGGGTTAACAGCTCTTGTAAGACCTGTTAAAGCCTGTACTTATATAAATCCCATATTAAATGGTTTAATATTGGGTATTAAAATTTCATAAATCAGTTCTAATTAATTAAAACTGTTGCTGTAATGAAGATCTGCCCCTCATATCCAGTATAGTGCAACAGTCCTTGAAAGTCATTGTAGGGCCTGCCTGAATGCTTCCCAACAGCTCAGCTGATGTGCTGATGGGTCTGCTGGAAAAAGCAAACCAAACTCAGTATTGAAAGCACTCCAAAAGGGTCCTGACAGCTTGATAGTATGTGTATGACAAAATGCAGCTCTCTGATGTTAAACAAAGTCAGTAGTAGAACTTAGGGTTGTCCTTGTGGTTGTCATGTCCTTGGTTTCTCATCTTGCTCTGTGTGATGGTGTGGAGTTACGGTGCACAAGTGTCACTACTGCCTGGTGTCACCTTCTGAGGGGGTTGGATCTTCTGCTTTGTAAGTGAGTTTGAAAGAGTTGTTGCTGGGGTGACTCAGGGCCTGTGTTTGAGGCCACTGTAGTGTTACGGGGTAGGTTAAGGAGTGTTTCTGTCCAACAGCAGCATAAACCTGTCATAAATCGGTTTTAAGCCAACTGCAGCTCTGACATTGTGTTCCAGAGAATTATTTAACAGTCCAGTCTCCAAGCTTCGGTTAAAATTAGTGGTGTATTTGTGATGTAGGTTTTGGCAAATACCGGCGTGAGTTGCTTCAGTGGCTGGCAGTGTTTGGAACTGTTGTTACCTGTGATCTGGAAATAGTTGTGCCGTTCAGTTGTCAAGCCACAGAGTGCTTCGCTGCTACTTCACAGTTCACCGATCTTTCACTGAAACTGTCCCACTTTGGTTTTGCGAGTATAAGTATGATAATCTTTCTGAAACTAGTAGCCACTGCACTACTTTTATTTTGCCAATGGTGTCACTGCTGCACCACAAGATTTGTGTTTTCCTGTAGACTTGAAGAAATAGTGGTAAGAGTGGTGTTCAGCGTTTGAAGGGCTGGCTGAAGCAATGGACAAAATGGCACGTTGCTGCCGCTCTCCCCCGAGCAGGTGAGGTAGTGCAGGCACCCTTTTTGTCCACAGGTCCCACTTCTCGCTTGTCTCCATGGTGCACTTAAGCAGGAGTGAGATTGTGGCTCTCAGAGCTGCACCTGTAGCTGAGGACCCGTTTGAGCTGTTAGGCTGAGCCTGTGTTGTTTGTGCCTGTAAGATCTACAGCCAACAAGCAATGGGAGGTGAGAAGCACGTGCCTGCTGCCAGGCTCGCCTCTCCCCGCTGCTCTCCCAGCTCTTGGCAGC
This sequence comes from Haliaeetus leucocephalus, assembly GCF_000737465.1. Classification (NCBI taxonomy): domain Eukaryota; kingdom Metazoa; phylum Chordata; class Aves; order Accipitriformes; family Accipitridae; genus Haliaeetus; species Haliaeetus leucocephalus. The sequence goes on along the minus strand of NW_010972920.1, from coordinate 631,988 downwards.
CTGAAGGGGCTGTGCCTGATCCCTGGCTGTGTCTCCTTTTGGGTCCGCAGCCTGAAGAACTTGGGAGGACAGTGGATGTTTTGTCTTCGCTGGGCTTACATGGGGATTCCCTTTAGGCTTCCAAGATGGCTTTGAGGTTGGATTGGTGGGTTTACTTAAAACGGAGAATATGACATCCTTAGAAATTCCGGTCACTGCTGCTGTGTAAACAGTCTGAGGGCTTCCTTGAATTTATTTCTTTGTTAATGAATCTGTTGGATTCAAAGCCTCAAGCTTCCCCTGTCCCGGTTTGCTGTTGCTAGTTTCCTACCTAGGTGGAAGCTGCCTTGGGTTTTTTAAGTTGCTATTACTATTTTTTAAATCGGGGATACTGTGTTTCTCCTGACAAAGAGCTGACAGTGTTTATCAGCAGCAGATGTGCCTGCTTTGACGGAATTGCCAACACACATATTTAATCTTTTTTATAAATGTCAGGCTATGGTTTCAACAATAGGATGGCACCCTATAGTGAGACCTTAAGCTGAGGGGAAAACACAAATAGACTTTTGTTGTTGTTGGGGGGAGGGGAAGGGGGGGAAAAGGGGAAATCCTGTAAACTAATTAGCTTGTTTGGCTCAGATGTCATTTGTGATCAAACCACTTACTGCTGTTTTCTGTGGCAGATCGGATGTCTTTTGCATTAAATGCCATTCAGCAAGACCAAAAAGTGTCCAGGGCACCTGTCATCTGCTCTATGGGGACGCTGGGTACACAATTAATGGCTGCATATAAAAACTTCACCGGATTTATTTCAGACACTAGAGTTTGATTTCGTTCTTTCAAAGGGCATTTCTAGGGTGATGACCAGATGTCAGTGAGCTTCAGGTTTTTGTCTTCTGCCTGGTTACTGCGAATTCCCAGGGAACAGCTTTTGACTAAGAGACACAACCTACTGAAGAGCCTCAAGGTACGGTGTTACCTGTGCTGGGGGGCCTCTGCCTCTTGTTTTTACACATACCAGAAGTCAAGAAGCAGCCACGTCAGTGGGGTGTAAGGAGGCTGCACGATTCAAGACTGGACGCAAGTCCCTAAAATTGTAGTCTCTGTATCGTATGTAGTGAGTATTGAAGGGACTGATAAACAAAGAGGGTTAGCTTTGAACAACTGATAAATATCATCAGCACCAATGACTGGTAGAGAAGTCAGGGTGTTTGTGGGATTAATGTTTATTGGCATTTGACTTCTATTGACCTTACAGAAAAGCATGTGATTCAATTTTTGCCTTTTACTCACCTCTATGATAGTTAGTAACTATTTCTCCCTCCCCTATTTTTTCGCTGTGACCAGTGAAAAAGGTCAAGAGAATAGGTGAAAAAAAACCCAAAAACAGTGAGTGAGAAAGGTGTTTCTCAGCTCCTCTTCAGATGATTTATTTTCAGTTAGGGAATTCTTGGGGATTGTAGTTAGGTTGGCATGTGTGCTTAAAAAAAGCCATGAGTATCTGCCTGTAGCTCTGTAAAGAATCAGTAGGTATTTTATTCTGACACAGGAACAGTTTGTGAAGAATAGCACACAGATTATTTTGTTGGAAGGACGATGAGGAGAACAACTGCAGACAGATGTAGTGCTTGCTTAACATAGAGCCTCTATTCCCATATTTGTGGAAGTGCTTTCGGGATCGCTGCAGATGGGGGCAGCTACGGCAGAATGGAGGCGACCTGGAATGATGATGTCTAGCTGAAGGCAGGAGAGTCGCTGCAGAAATTGGTCAAAATGTGGGCAGCTGTTCCTGTGCTGCTGTTGTACTTGAGTGGCCTTAAGCTTTCCCAAAGCTTTCTTGGAAAACTGAGAAAACAAATACCCATTTCCCTTTCTTAAACGGAGAGATGTCTGTTAAATAGCCTCAGTCTCATCAAGTCTTGCATGTTCAATTGGCGCTGTGGTGTGACAGCAAGCGCAGCGGATCATGCAAGAGAAAAGAGGGCCAAGTTCGTAACTGGTGTAAATTTGGCATCTTTCCAGTGATGTCAGTGGTGTTATGCTAGTTTACACCAGCTGAAAATATGGTCCAGATGGTCTTGATGAGAGAGAACTATCATGAGCCTGGTGCTTTCTATTGCATTGCACTTTATGTAATGATTTCACACCTGTGAAAATTGGTTCAGGATCAAAATGGGGATTCGTACAGATGCAGATGCACACAAAAAGTGCAAGGAAGTGGGGAGAGAAGCCCATCTATTTTTCCCAGGGAAAGCTGCGCAGTGGAAATATTGATTCCTGGGATGTCTAAGTTAAAGCATGAGTGAACAGTTTTGTGTATTCTTTATCTGTCTATCTTTGGATAATTACAGTAAAAGCATCTTGCATACAAAAGGAGAAGATAATTTGTAATGGAAATAGCATTAGCAGGAGTGGTTGATTTTATATATGAAGAGAATGTGATTGCTTGAGTGACAAACTTAGTGAGCTTTGTTTGACACTGTTGTGTCAGATCCCACGCTAGGATAAAATATGTATAACTTCTGTCTTCATAAACATATGGTAAGCGTAGTGGTGACGGTAATTTTTTGACAGGTCTACCTGCGGTTTGCTTCAGTAATGCATTGTTGAAAGTCATTGAAAATTACTTGCTTGTACTCTCTTCAGAACCCTGAAAGATAAATAGCATTTCTCTAACTCTTGTCTTCTTCAGATTGCGGAACCAGAGGAACGAGATTATTTTGCCATTAGCAAGTTCTTACCTCTACCTGTCGTTGGCCCAATCCTGCCCCAGTGAAATTCCTTGTGATGGTTTCGCTGAGGTTATTCGAACTAGGTCAATAGTGGTCAGCTGAGGATAGGATTCATTATAATACAAGAAACCACTCTTGACTTATTTTGATTGTTACTGCTTCAAAGTGTTGGGCTGGAAGTTTAGAAGATGTCATTTGACAACAAGGGCCAGGTCAACTGATGCCAGCATAGCTCATGTGGAGCTGTGTTGGTGTACGGTAGCCAGAGATCTGACTTTGAAAGTCGATAGCAGGCAGCACCTCCTTAACTCATCAGAAATAACTGTATTAGTTGTCAAGACACCCAAAAAAGGCTTTTTTAGAACTGGTTGCAATCTGCAACCTTTGGCATCTGTAGGACTATGCAGACAGGATCTGCTATCAACCAACGAGATCTAACCTCTGGCAATTACTGGACAGTGTTGGTTGGTTTGGGGTTTTTTGTGGTTTGTGGTGGGGTTTTTTTTGTTGGGTTTTTTTTTTTAAATTGAGAGGGAGGTTTGCATCTCAATATTTTAGCAGTCGAGCATAATACAGTAAGAAAGGTGTCAGGATGCATTTTATCTCATACAACAGGATGCTGTAGGCAACACTGTTTAAAATTTGTTGAAAAGCAGGTGACAGCCACCCATGTAAAGAGTCTCACTTCCTTGAAGTGTGTTAGGCTGTGCTGTTGCTATTAATTTCACAAGCTCTGCTTGCAAGTGGAGAGGTGAATGAGTGATGCGGTACTGCTATACAAAGCTGCCTTGGCCTCAGAGGTTCCTAGGCTATTTAAACATGTTTCATGTAATCCACTTAATTGCATGTGTAAGCTTGTCAGGAGAACTTCCAGCAGAAGCAAACCCATAATGTGCTCATAAGTGGCGGGGGGAAACAAACTGAATGCTGAATTACTATGGTTTATTACTGTCTTCCTGAGTTCAGAGGCAGATTTAATTCCAAGTCGATAATTAGAGCAGTTGCTGCTGGATCTTAATATAGAACGAGTCAGGTGTGGCTACCGTGTAAGGCTGACAGCAGGTGTAGCAGAAAGCATTCAGCTGGAATGATAAGCTGCTAGGGTGGTGTAACACTTCAGATAATATAGGGTTGACAGCCTCACCCGTCAGATCTGGTCGGGTTTCTGTTGAGGGAAGTCGTGTTGTAACTGTCCATGCTTGGGACGGGTCCTGCTTGCTTCTGCCTGAATTTGGAATCCTTTGAGTTTCTGGTGGGTGGGGGAAGGCACGTGGGCAGGAGTCAGTGTTGACACACTGCTTACAGTGCTTTGCCGCAGAAATCGGGGTTTCGTTGGAGAAAGTGCCAGAGCTTTGGGTTTTACAGTTAGGCACTTAAGTAATTCACAGTTGGAGATCATCAGGCAGGACGCCAGTTTCTTCTGTTGTACGTTTTTCTTTTTGTCTGTAACTCTGAAAGGGATGTGAAGTACAGGCGGAATGAGTAGTATTGCTTAGGTCCCAATCCTGCAAAGAACTGTGCTTTAGGTAAATCACATGCACACGCATCGCCTCTTTGTTGTCAGTGTCTTAGCAGGATGATTGCACATCTGTTCACAAAACCTGTGTGGAATGGGGGAGATGCTCTGTGGTAAGTCAGCCTTTCTTTTATGGGCTAAGTGTAGCGACTGTTACCCAACAGGCTTCAGAAATGACTGTGAGTAGGACTCTGAGAGGCCTAATGAAGCTCAGCTCCGAATTCACGTTAGATTTCCCTGGGCTTTGAGAAGCTATTTCTCTTAGAATACTGTGTATCCCCACACCAAATACAGCACGGCATTTGACCGGTTTTGTTCAAAAGGTGTTTCTGCGAATTGACTGCTGACACCAGCTTTTTCCACAGTTTGAATTGTTTTTTTAAAAATATTTTAAAAGAGTTTTTATTCAGATGCGTGACAAGTTAATATTGTGTTGTACAGGCTAAATTAAGAAAATGGGTAGTGGGAAGTTAAGGTATTATAGAATGTCTTCCCTGTACCTTATTACAGTTTATTGGACCTGTATGTAGTTGAGGTTGTGCTGGTGTAGCAGCAGGAAATGCACGCTCTCAGCACGTTCAAAGCAGGAAATAAACATTGGTACAACACAGAAAGGAAGCTGTAGGTGCTGCACTTACTCATTTATAGTCCAGAACGTGGAGGAGTTCATCTCTCTCAGTTCTGGAGAGCCTCAGTTTATACACAATGAAGAGTTCATTGTAAATACTGATCGGGCAGGCGAGCGCAGAAGCGTTCAGGGGGAAGCCTTGTGTTCCTTTTAATCATCTTGGAGATGCAGACTTTGAGGACTAACAGGCTTCAGCAGATGATGACTTGCTGCTATTAATTGTTTCATCTATGTCATAGGAACAAACACTGGGAAAGGGGAGGGTTTGTGTTGTCCACATACTACACCTTTGTGTTTGCAGACAGGATGGAAAATAAGTTTCTGCCCGCCCCGTGCCAAGAACAGCGAAGGTGCTCTTTGAAAAAAAGTACCATTCTCCCTTACGGAGTCGTTGTCGAGTTGAAATTCTGAATTCTTTTTTGCAAACTCCAGAAGCAGAAACAAATGAAAATGCGAAGGATATGGCGAAGAAGGAAGTTGTGAGTGTGCAGTTGCATGAACTTCTTGCCTGGTCGTGGGTATAACCCTTCTGCTTTGTCTTACTACTGAGTCTGGAGGGGTCTAAGTACTTTATTTAATGTGTTTGCAAAGTACCCTTACTAGAGGTGAGGAGTTATCAATTTGTAGTGGCTGTTCTGATTGACACACACAGCCACAAGACTATTATCCCTGCAGAAAGAAAATTGGATTTGTAGTCTGTAATGTTTAAGAGGCTTTCGAAGCCCTCCTTTATGCTATTCAGATACCAGAAATTAGCTACAGGATAAAATTGTCAGAGATGCTTGTCAGCTTTTGTCAGCTACCTCAGTATTACTTGATGTCTTGACAGTTCACGTATCCCAAATGGAGGACAAAGTCCTGTAGTGGTTGGTGAAGCGGCTGAGCTGTGTGCCATACCTTCAGCTGCTGCTTCTTTCCTTCCACTCTCTGGATGTTCAGTGGCAAGTTCCCCACCCTCTTGCTCTTGAATTTTGGGTATGAGTGAAAAGTATCAGAAAAGCTGACGCCTCACTCAAGCACATGTTGAAACCTGGAACAATCTGTGGGTTGGAAAACTTATGTCACTTAGTGCTGTTTGTAATCAAGGTAATGAAATGAACCCCGATCACTGCATTTGAAACCACACTAGGAAGTGTCCATTGCTCATAATTTTCCTATGCAGCGTCTATTCACAGTGCCAGGAGCAAACCCCTCATCTTCTGCAATGCAAGGTGATGTTTTTCCTCAGTGGATCTGGTGACTTCTTGCTCATTTCTCTCATCCCCTCTACGTGGGAGACCGTGCGGAGACCTAAGCTGATGTGTATGTGAAATGCTATCCTTCCAGTGCTCTAGGACTGAAATGCAGCTGTCGCTCTTCAGTGTGAATAACAGGAAATTTAATTTGTTGGGTGGAAAGAGTTAAATGAACTTTAACTGAAAAGCTCTATCTCTCCCTCTCAGGGTAGAAAATAGCCAAGGGCAACAGCGGATGACTAATGTGTAGAATATTGCAATTAGTATAGCAAGGTACTTACAGGGATCAAATTAAAAAATTCATTAACGTACGCACTTAATTAAGAAACACTTTTCGGTTTACATGATAAATTATGACACCTATTAAATCTTCTAGTACAAGCTGTAATGGCTTCTTTGCTCCTGGGCAGAGAACTATTGCCTTTGAGGTCCTTCGAACCTCCCCAAGGACCGGCAGCATTAGTTACAAGTGTGTTAAAAACAATGCTTTTTCTCCTGTGAGATACAAGCCCTGCTTTACTGGAAACTAATTTAAAGTTAAGAAACCAGCTCGGGGATTAAGAGACCTATCAGACTGCAAGCACAATGGATGATTAAATAAACAAGAGATGACCTTGAGAATAAAGGAAGAATAAAGTTAGCAAAATGCCGAGGTGGGTCCGACCGAGGCAGCAGGGTACGTGTGATGAGACTGCATCTGGGTGTATTCCTGGGTGACTTCAGTTGGATGCCACCCAACCAGTCTGGTAGCGTCAAGAGTCTTAGAGAGTTTCTCAAGGCAGGGCCGTCAGCTGCAGCTTTTCCTTCAAGTTTTGGGGTTTGTTTTCTTTTGGGTTTTGTTTTGGGGGTTTTTTTTGGACGAAGTCCAAGCACTTTAAGGACTGTAGCATTTGGGGATCAGGAGCCCTGGGGCAGCAGGCGCCGTGATGTGATGCTGTGGGGTGGGAACCAGGCTGTTTATTGTGCTGCACTAGGAACATGATGGATCAAAAGGGGGATTTGGTGAAGTTTCTTATATTCTAAAATAGCCCAAAGCTGCAGTTTACAAAGCACCTGTAATTGCACTTTGGGGAAAAAAGAAATAAAATCCGACTGATGAAAACACTTTGCCTTTATTTTGGCTTTATTGTTAGAAAAGAGGTAGTTTGGAAGTGCAAAATCCAGACTACCAGTTTAAAACAGACTGCTAGAGAACGCTCTGGCCTTTAGGAGAAAGCTTTTTTCCACTTCACTTTCTTGTATCTGCTAGGCTTTTTAAATTTGGATTAACCTACATTTTGCTCATCAAAAAGAATTCTCTGTGTCATTGGCACGAGGCAAGTATGGGGTTAGCAACATGGGCTAATCTTGGCAACATTAGGGGGTGGCAGCCAGAGTTCTGTGTGACCCTTTGAGAATTGTCAAGTGATGCTCTGTGCTAAACAGATGTCTTTCGTGCTTTCTCTCAGATATTCCAAAACCTGCCAGATAGATGTAGTTGTTCCCTGATTTGGGGTTGGTTGGTTTGTTTTTTTTAATTACATCTGGCCTGTTATCTACTCCTTTCTTCAAAGAGTCCCTGATTTGGCTCAGTGCTGTAGCTAGCCAGGAAGACGTTTGCAGCCGAGTGAGTTCGAAACATGGTCCAGATGTGAAATTCCACATACCCTTACACAAGCAGAAGCTACAGCATGAAGCACGAGCAGAGAAAGATAAGTCTTTAAGTGGTAAAGAGGAACATGTGGCGTACGCGTGCTATAATCCTGTAGAAAATCATTTTGTCTGGACTCATTCCTGAGCAAAATCTGCAAGAGCTTAAGCTGCCTTCAGTCTTCTACCTCTAAACATCCCGTATCACTTAGGTGCACCTCAAAAGCGCTTCGTATCTAGCATCCCTCTAGTGCTTCAGGCACCTAAATTGCCCACGTTACAATTGTAGCCTGCAGTGCTTTTAGAAATCCGTGTGTTTCATTTTAGGATTCTAAAATGAAGCTTTTGAAAATCTGACTCTGCTTATGGTCTTAAATGTTTCAGTCAGTGTGAACCTGTCTTATGCTGCCAAGACCTTCGTAGGAGTTGAATACATTTTTCTCTCAGACTGATGTGGATTTTTTCATAAATGAGTTTGAGTTTTGAATAATGTTGATGAAATGCACACAGTTTATTAAACAGAGCAATTCTAAGTAGTCTAAAGATTTACTGTTCATTAACAAATGTTTGAATGAACTTTAAATGAGAATAACCCAGGAGAAGCAGGAATGATGTCTTCATTGTAACGAGTACATAAATACAGTTCAAAATGGAGGAGATTTTTTTTCCAGACACCAGTGCCTTCCACTTTGATGTAGAGCTGTGCAGTGTATACGGCCAGCTGGGAAATGTTCCGCACATGCATCTGTTTCTTTGAAGCCTGATTAGTAGCTTGGTGAGTTTAGTGGAAACATTTGGCTTTCTCTCTGATGCTCTTTGTGTTGGTTGGGTTTTTTGCTAGTGGGGTTTTGGGGTGGTTCTTTTTTTGTTTGGTCGGGGTTTTTGTTTTTTGTTTTGTTTTGTTTTTCTTTTCTCCTTTGACTTTGGCAAGCTGCTGGTTGGTGGTAGTTTTTAACCTTGCACCTTTAGTCTGACACCCCCGGAGACCTATCCAGACCTGAAATACCATGAAGCTTTGGGGGAGCCATGGGGACCATTCCAGGTTTAGTACCACGGGGACATGGCTCTGCTGCCCTTGGGAGCACCCCTCCACCTCTTCCTTCACTCCTTCTGCCTGGTCAGGATCAGAATTCTGTTGAGCACTTCCACAAAGGTCTGGCCTTTCACTTAATTTTATGGAGTGCAAGTAATATCTAGCATCCACAGTATTTTATCGACACTGACAGGCCTGCATAAATAAATAAAAATCTTACTTTATGCAGTGAAATATCTTGTTGCTTTTTAATAAATCAATAACTGGAGGTGACATGAGAAAAGCGTCTTCAAAATTATTTTTGAGGTGATGTGGAAGGCACTAGATTATCCTTATTAGTGATTTTCTTTGCAGATTATTTGGTTTGAAATAAGTTCCCTGACGAGTTCTCCAGAAGAGTCTAGAATGACTGCTAATCACTGTTTTTGTCAGTATTTACAGCTTTGTATCTTTCTTACAGTGCATGAGATGCCTTACTTTTTCAAGAACTAGTACTAAAAATCACTACCAAATAAATATTGCAGTCCCATTTCACCTAACTGCACATTTCTATTTATGACACAGGAGAAGAGTTGTTCTGGGTTGAGAAGAAATAGCTTGGATTTTTGACTTAAGTTCTGTACTCTTAAAGGGTTCTTTTCCCAGACAGCGTTACTGGCATGCCAGCACTCCTGTGCACATAGACTTTGGTAGTTCAAGAGCTGTAATACAAAATATGTGTATGAGTCCTGTATTAGTAAACAGTTGATACTCTGCACAAAAATCAAGGCTCTCTAAAAATCCCTGTCGCTGTAAGGCTGAAATGGCAGACCCTGAATGGTAAAAGGAAGAATCTTACAGCATAGCAATTTGGAAGCTGTGCATACACCCAGTTTGTCTTCAGTAACTGGAGGCCTTCTCTCTGTGCTGTGCACTAATTTTAGTCCAGGTGGGCAGCGCTGAACCATGTCAATTTCTTTATTGGCTTCCGTAGGAAACATAGTTAAGTGTTCATAGGCAAAGTGTGGTGAGCTGGGACCAGGGCTATTGGTCTGTTTTCAAATTTATATCGTGAGTCATGTCCCTCAGAAAAGGTACAGAGCAAATAACTGGTTGCGTGGAGACACACACTTGATCTAGCTTAGTTTGGCTTAGATGCAAAGATTTGTCTTAAACTGGTATTTCCACTACAGTGTATGCTTGCTTCTGTATCTGTGGGGCCTGTTGTAAATCAGGGCAGGTTTAATGAGTGCTGATACAAAACTCTTATTCACTGGGAAACTTGCTATTAATTGTAGCGTGCTTTGGGTTGATGGCTCATTTGCCTGTGTGGTTTTCTGCCGGAAGTGGTTATTTGGTATCCCGGTGGTGCTGAGCTGGAGGTGCTGCCTGTTCAAAGAGTTTATTTTGCTGTTTGCAGTGGCAACTTCTGCCATTCTGAATGTTCATGGAGCACACGGACATCTATAAAGTCTGCCTGTTGATGGCATGCAGTGATCATTCAGCTGGGAATGATGGGGATTTGTTGAATATTCAAAGTGTACAGTCACAAAAATTGAGCGCATGTTGTCTAAATTGCCATTCTGCAGATGTGTAATGCTGGGTGTTTGAGGCCTCATTTCCATTCGTGTGAAATTTTTCTGTCACCTTGAGTATTGAAAACGAAAGGTTTTGTGAGGGTCCGAGTAGCTCCTTTAAAATGGAGGACCTGAGAAATTGGGAGTTCCTTCGGAAGCGTCTTGCTCGAGCGTGGTGATTGTTCTTCCCCCAGCTGTTATAATTCCAGTGTGACTGTGTCCTCTGCTCTCTGTAACAGCCCTTGGAAACCTGCCCGAAGCCCTGATCCGGAGGAAAACTCGAAGACTCTGAGCTTTCCGGTTCCTGCTGATGGCCGTGGCTCCTTTCCTCGGTGGAAATGGGCTGCGTGTGTCGCTGCTGGTGGTGATCTGTCCACAGACCATGTGCAGTCCTGCCCATGGGCAGTGTCACGCGCAAAAAAAGCAAGTGTTCACCACGAACACTTAGAAACCATTGCTTTTTGTCTCCGTGTTGCTTTAATCTCTTTCTAACCTTTGTAGGATTTCACTCTGTCTCTCCTCTCTGGTTTATTTCCTTCATCTTGTAGGCACTGGCACTGAATACTGATGAGGAAATATTTGGTCTAAAGCCAGCTAGTCAATTTTGGTTAATTAATTGGAATGGTGATTGGCAAAAACCCAGCCCAAATTTTTGTAGGTAATTTATAGCATAGGTAATCGTTTACTCGTGGATAATTATCTCTACCTGTAGGTAGCAAAAGGTAATGGTTATTGAGATCCAGATTCATCACTAACAAACGCTGTTTTAGGAAATTGCAAATACTTAGACTGAGTTATCTGTTTAATTACTGAGATTGTAACTAGAACCGTACAGTAAACCCACCCTTTCTTCTTATTTGATTCCTTGCACCTTAAGCCAGGTGAGCAGAGAAATCATTTATTCTTACTGGGAAGCTAGTTTTCTTATGACTATTTATGTGTCAGCTAGCACAGATGCGCTAGACTTCTGGGATGTCGTAATTTGCTTAATATCAGCCAGCCTTTGCTTAATATCAGCCAATATAAATTGCTCCTGCTTCGAAGCAAGCGGGAAGCAATTGGATAGAAGGGTGATTGAGAAGAGTGCTTTTGGATTGTAACCTGTTGTGGGGTGCAGCTCGTATTCTTAGCTAATACAGATGTTAGCGTGCGCCGGCCTTTGGGTAAATAACTTACTCCTCTGAAGGTGATGAGCTCGTCAAGCAGGCTAATGGGGCACCTTTTTAATATCGCTCTGGTTTTGCCAGAATGTCAGTGCTGACAAAACGTTCCTACAGTGCTTACAACCCGAGGAATGCATTCCTTGGCATAGCATCACCCTTTTGCCTGTTCTCAAGCATCAGTTTCTTGCTCTGTCAGTGGAAGGCGAAGGGTGTAATAGGTAGTCCCAGGGAGTGGGGTAACCTCAGTGCCGGTTCACAAATGTTGTCCTCATTTTCACGAAAACACAGAGGGGAAAGGTGGGGAGTTTGCGGCAAGGGAAGGTGGATGTGCTGAGTGTAATCATTCTGCTATTCTTTCATTCCCACAGGAAGCGAGCAAGTGATGGCTCTACACTTTGGGTTTTGGGACAAGCAGCGCCTATGTAGAGAAGTGGCCTGGTGAGAAGGTGCAGGCCTGGTGTTTATGGTTGGGAGAGGAGTGTTGTCAGAATCAGGGATTTGTAAGCAGGAGTGGAAACAAACTGCGAGTCTGCCCCTACAGTTCTCTCCTGTAAACAAACAGGGCAGTTGAGAATACCAGCTTTTCAGTGTTGTGGCGGATTGCTGGCCCTCATCTATAGATTAAAGATGGACACATAGTCTCTACTGTGCTGTGTAACTGAAGCAGCAGCATTATGATAGGTTGACAGTAGTAGGAACAAAGCAAATGGCTTACTCCTGCCACAGATGTAGAAGGTTTATTTTGGAGGGTGATGTCATTTTGAAATCGCTCTTTACGGGACATTTGATATCTCCTGTTATAAATGGCAATGATGTCCCCTCTTTCGCAGACCAGGGACAGATATATGTTATCTCAAGCTTTGGTGCTGTTGGAAAATTCCTGTTGATGTGTTCAAGCATTTGAACTCCCTCTCTGCTATAAAATATATCAGTCGAGTTTTGAACAAAAGAGCAACATATCCCAGTGTATGTTCAACACTCATAAAAGTGACAGATATACGAGTGGAAGACCAACAAATTGATGGGCTTCTAGACAGCCGTTCCCTTCTTCTGTGAAGGGACTGGACCTGGGGTTTTTTTGTTCGCTTAAAGCTGTTTGCTTTGCACATAGAATCTGCTGAAGTTTCCATCTTTTTGTTCTTCCCTCCAGTGCAAACTGTAAAAAACAAAAGCAGAGCCCCTGACATCATCCTACTGCAGCAGTGGGGTGATGGTTTGTGGTTTGGGGTTTGTTTGGTTTTTGTTTGGGGTTTTTTTTTCCCCCCCCTTGTGAGATATTTTGTGAGTACGTGGCGTTATTTCCAAAAGGGAACAGGCTGGAGACATGCCTTGGAATAAGAAGCAGGTCTGTATGCTGTCATTCTAATTTTGCATTAGTGACAATATGAAATTCAGCTCTGCCCCTCAAGAAGAGAGCAGAGGCTTCTCCAAAAAGATGAGAAAAAAAACCCTTACGTTTTGCCTAGCAACAGAGCAATATCTCATTTCTGAAAACCAGATTCTTCGAGTCCTGTTGGTTTTCTGGCGTGCTGACTTTTCAGTTTGGCTGCTTTATTGAATGGGGCGAGGGGAAGCAGGGCAGCCCAGAAGGCTGCGTGCACGGGTATGGGGTGACGGCTTGCGCTGCCTTCTGAGCCGTTTGTCATGCCAGCTTTCCTTTGGGCCTTAGGGAAGATCACCCTCCAGCGACTTGAGGCCTGGTGTAAGGGGGGGTGCTTCTGCAAGCAGTAACCCACCTTGCTGCCTGGCACCTATAGCTCTTGTGGTCACACATTCATGATCTCAGAAACGCTGATTGAATACCACGAGGTCCTCTGCACAAGTTGGTTTACAATTGCAGTGTTTGGCAGTTGATACGACTTACGTGTTAAAAAAGCCTACCAAGCGGCAAGTTGCATATATAAGAAAGCTGATGGTTTGAGTGGATTGCATATGGCCCAGGAGAGGCAAGTAGAATAGGAAACATATGTTTGGCACCCACAGGTACTGCAGAATCAAGCGAGTGTGAATTGCGAAAACGTAGTTTACATAATATGGTCAATAATATGCAGCAGATGGAGTCTGAATGTATCGCTTAAATCATGAAATTTCTGAGTGCTGTAAGGGATTGCACAACAGCAAACTTTGAAGGTAAATTGATAAATGATTTTCTATTTACTATAGCAGGTGTGAACAAAAGCAATGGAATTAAAAGGTTTTTAATTTGGACAGTATCGATGCCTACTAATGTGCATGAAATCGTTGATGTTGGGAAATGCTGACGGGGAAAAAAATAGCCTAGTTGGGTGGTGTGTGTGACCTGTTCTGCAGAGTTCCCTTACACCAGTTTGTACACTGTCGAGCCTCGGCCTTTACTACTATGCATGAGCCTTGACTATAGATGTGCTAAAGCACACAGAAGTCACAAGTCTACGCTGCAAAAGGAGGACCTTTTCCGAATTAGCACGTGGCACCTTAACTCCAGGACGATATGGTGTATCTTCATTTAGCTAATGAATCTGTTCTTGATCTGTGTTGAGTGGTGCTTTACTGGCTACATTGGGGTTCTCTCCCAAATAGATCATTAGTGTCTGCAGCAAAAACTTGTACACAGTGCCTACTAAAACTGGGAGGGTAGTGTGTTCCTTGTGGTGCTTACAGACACTTCACATAAATATGCTTTTGCCAGTACGATATTCAGATCCGCACTGGAAAAGCGGAGGGTGCTTCTGGGGTACAGTATTTTTAACTCGAGCAGCGTTTTGCTGCCTGCTGTGTTAGTGATTCACAGGAAGTCATACTAGCATGGAGTAACACGGACCAACACCAGCGTGGTTGTTGAAGACGACTATTGGGCCACAGCATAAGAATCAGTGGTGTGTTCGTAGTGTGCGAAGGGTCAGGAGTCCGTAAGAAATTTAGCTAGGAGACTTTGTGTGCGTAACTCATTGCTAACGTCTTAGCAGAGATGAAAGTTGGCACATATATAGTCTTTGCTTGGATCTTTTGTTGTTACATACTTTGCCAAAATTTAGTTTGGCTATTTTCATTTTATGCAAGTGTGAAAAATGTTATCTGTTTAAGTTGCTTCTTTGCACTTCTATGAATAAAAAATGGCTTTAATTAAATTAAGAAAGAGCTTTGACAAGTGATTTGTCTATAATACGTACTTATGGTTTGTGGCATTTCAAAGAATAAATAACCAAGATGTTGAGGCTTAAACATTGGCTGCTGCACATGTTCTGTCAATTCCTTCGTTGAGAGAGAAATGTTTCTTTGAGCGTGGATTTAGGTCCAGATCCTGCATATTCAGATCTCGCACCACCTTCGGAGGTAGGGAAGATGCCTGTCGTTGACATGGTGAATGAACTGAACTGGAAGCAGCCCAGGAAGTCTCTGAAGAAGTCAACTGTAGTTCTGTAAGGCAAGGAAAATCAAGGCTTTGATTTCAGCTCTGCAGACATGCAGGAGAATCGGAGACAGCAGGAAACTTGTTAAATTCGTATGCAGATAAAACCAAATAAGCTGCAGCAGGTTAGAAAGAATTTAGACTTTGGAGAGACTTTGCTTAATTCCTGACAATGCACCAGCTGCAGGGAGAAGAGAAGAGGAAGTAGTTGGTTGTGGGTAACAAATCAGAAAAAGAGGTGATCTGTTAACAAGTTACCAGATCAAAAAGGAGAGGTTTTGAAGCAAAATGCTTTCCAGGGTTATTGACAGGGATGTGATTTTGGCTTTGCCTTCTTTAGCATGAGAGATGACTAAAAAATGGAAATAGAAGCATGGAGAATCTCCTTAAAACAGTGAATCTTGTGTTTTAAAATGTTCAGAGGATACCTTAATTTTATTTTGATTTTTTTTCATAAATTGCTTATCCTTTTGACCGGCCAAATTTTATGCACAGAACAGAACTGAAATGGAACATAAGTTTTTTTGAAAAAACCCAACAGACCCTTTTTCTTCTTCCCCTCAGCAAAACTAACAGCAAAAGCTTTGGGTTTAAAATAAAAAAAAAAATAAATTAAAAAAAAATTACACTAAATGAATTGGCCTCATTCAAACTTAGTCACTTAACCTCCTAAGCAAAATCCCACTGTCAGATGGCAAAAGAGTCCTGATTTCTTCAGAGTTTGGCATCACTAGCTATAAACTTACAGAATGCAAATGTTGACCAAGATGAACCCTGTGAATTCTTTGCTCATGGGATAGTAAATACTCAAATGAGTCGTGAAGTTGTCATAGGCTCAGTTGTGCAGTTTGTAGATAGAATTTGACTGAGTGTAAATCCTTCCGTGCCAGTATGACCATGGATGGATTGCACTGGAGAGCTTTGCCTGACACTTGTGAGCAGGCATTGGTGAAATCTGGAAGTTTGGAAAAGTGCTGTCAAAAAAAGCAATTAAATGGAAGTGCTTCTCTTTCTCCTTGGATTGTAGAGCAGGCTGGAGAAGGAGAAGTAGACCACAGGCTTTCTTGTGAGGTAGGATAGTAGCTGGATTTACAGTATGTCTCTACTGAGGCTTCTGCTGGTTCAGCA
This sequence comes from Haliaeetus leucocephalus, assembly GCF_000737465.1. Lineage (NCBI taxonomy): Eukaryota > Metazoa > Chordata > Aves > Accipitriformes > Accipitridae > Haliaeetus > Haliaeetus leucocephalus. The sequence goes on along the minus strand of NW_010972920.1, from coordinate 616,001 downwards.
AATCCTGACCTACGTAGGTATTCTGGAAAAAAGGTTGTGGTTACAAGGGTGACACGCGCAAATTTGTGCCACCATTTTCAATGTCCAGAGAAGGAAAGAATATAAGCTGTGTACTCCTAGTTCATAACGTGGTAGCTAATGCATGTTAACTTAATTGCTGTTTGAAATCTTGTTAGCACCTTCTGGAGACAAGCCTCAACACCACTAAAATTAGACAAGTTGGTTTTTGTTGAATGCCGAGGGCTGCATACACGGGATGAAGAGGAACAGCAGTTGGATTCAATTCCTCTGGTGTGGCCACGGGATACGGAGAATTGTTTCTGCGCACCGAGGAGGGAATGACTTGGGGACTTCATGGGCTTGCAGGAGCGAGGACCTTCCCACTGATAATGGTGACATTGAACATATGGGCTTGGGATTTAGGGCAGGTAAAATAATCTGAATCGGGGAATTGAGTACTGATACGCTAAGCACCGAATGCTTAAGACTAGCATTATATTTCTTCAAAACACTAATGTAAAACTACTACAGGAAGAACGGCACTTTCTGGGCAAGCTTGTACATCACCTTGAAAAAAATACCAAGCAGTGAAACATGATTTTCACAGCCCATCTTCATGGACAGGGAAGAGGAGTGGTTTCATGATGATCTCTGCTGCTTGCTGCACTCTGGCTGGTGGGCTTTGCGAGAGTGGTGCTCCAGGCAGAGGTAGCAAGCTGCTTCATAACTAATACAGTGTCCAGGCAGATGGGTAGTTTGAGCAATTGAAGAGAATGAACAAACAGCAAAAAATGGCTGTTCAGCCTCTGCAGATAGAAACAGTGACTGTAATTGCTCACTGCTTCAGTTGAGACAGGTTGGATTCCCCTCCCCCTGCCCAGTCCCTTTGTAAGCACAAAAGAAAGGAATGTAATGTAAGCAGGCTGTGATTAAGCAAGGGGCTGTTGAACTGAATTCTCCTTTCCCTAGCAAGTGATTGGTGCAGGTGGGGCCGGATGAGAGCGGCTGGTGCGGAGGCCTCTATGCGGACACTGTGTGCTGGCCGGGTTCTGCTTCTGGCTTCCCTTAGTCCAGGCCCCTGGGTGGCGGGTTCTCATCTCATGTTGCTTAAGTGCGCCCGAAAAACCAGTCACTGGTCAAGGCCCTTCTTACTGGAATTCCACCCCCCCGCCCCGTACATGTTGGATTGCATTTAGTGCACACGCAGAACAGAGGTTTTGGGTTAGTTCCCTCCGAAATGTTGCTAGTTAGTCTGTACCAAAACTGCTCTGCAGATTGAACCTATGTGCAGTAAGCAGTGACACTTGCAGAATTTACTTAAAAACATTCTTATTTTATGCTAGAACTCATAACAGAGGTGAAGCTTTTTTAACCCCCTAGTTCTGAACATTTTGCAGCTGCTTGAGGGTAAGACACAGAGAAAGCCCTATCGTTGTTAGGGACCATCCCCAATTGTAGCAAGGCGTTGCAAGGCAAGAATAAGTGAAAATGAGCTGTCGGGGAGGAGGAGGTACGTTCAGGGACTTCTCTGAGTTTTGTTAGTCTGTGCCGTCGCACCTTCAGTTGTGGGGCACAGAACAGCAGTAGATGGCTACCGGATTTCAAGTGAATCCAGGTTAGAGTCTGAGGCTGCCTGGTCTCATCCGCTGCCTGCGCCGAGAGCAGTGTGTCTTTGCCGCTCCTGCTCAAGGGCCCAGCATGGCAAACTGCTGCTACCGAGGCTGATCAGAGGGGAGCTTGGAGTGTGCTTGGGAAAAAGTCTGTAGCTGTCAGGAAGCGGGAGTGCTGCTCCAGCCACAAGCTTGGCTTAATTTTGGGCCTGCTTTGGTTTTACTTTGAAAAGACAATGCACATTAGTAGCCAGGAGGCAATGAAAAATGAAGGTATCAGCTCACCTCGGGCTGTCATTTTTAGTGGCTGGGTTGAAATCATAGGCATTGGCTCCCCTGCTGTTTCATCTGTCTTGCTGTCACTGTAACTGCCTCGAGAAAGTTACAGCTATGGGTGGAGAGGCAGGTGACGCTGCTACTAGGGTGTGAAACCTTGCTCCCGAAGAGCGGAGGCGGTGTTACGTGTTAAGCAGAGCGTAGGTTTGGGGTTGGCCAGTTGCCTCCGCTCTTTGCTAGCGGTGAACTTTGCACGGAGCTCGCTCTGGGAGCGACTGTGCTTTGTTCTGCAAGTCAGCTGCAGCCTGTCTTGTGTGGTACAGCCTACCTTTTTATTTATTTTTATTTTTTTTCTCACTGACTCTTTGACACCCACCACCTCCCTGCCAGCCTGGTGTGGCTGATCAAGCTGTTCAAACAACTGGAAGACATCAGAAGTTAAACACTCATTATTTTAATTTGATGCTAATCATGTGTTAATGAGACTAATCCTTGCAATGATTCAGGTAATTTGCTTAATGGCTGCCCAGAGTACAGATTACAGCAATCAGTCACGTCTGATAAGATGTCTGTTGTGGAGGAGGTTGTCAGGTGAATGAGGTGGGAAAAGACTAAGGAGTAAGGTCTGTTCTCGTGTAAGTCAGGAGCCTTCCTGTTCAGAAGAGGGAGGGGAAAAAGAAGTCCTGCTGCACAACCTTGCGCTTCACAACCAGATTCGTGGCTTCGGGCAGCCACGGAAAAACAATTCAAATGACTGTGCTTAAGGACTGTTCTGTTTGGGGGGGGGGGGGGGGGTGTCTGATCCTCTCCTGCCTTGAGTAGGAACAATGCGTGTGAGGGCTCACACCGGCATCCGAATTCGACACTTTATATTCCTGAGGTCTTTTGGGTCATGGCGAAGCCTTCGGGTATAAAAGACATCTGAATCTGATGTAATGTGATAGATACTGGTCCTGATCCTTTGCTAGTATGAAATGGCATAATAGTGCTGTAATTGGTGGAATTTCACTGTTTTATGTGAGGCAGCCCATCATGGGCCAGTCGGAGAGCCTCTCTGCTTCCCCCTGTGTTTCTGCTTCCCTGCTTTGCCTTCACACTTCCCTTCAAGGGTTGTTCATTGGAGCGATGTAACCCTATGTAAGCAGAGTTGTTGGGGTAAGTCTCTAGGGTTCTACTCAGCATTTGGCGATGTCGTCCATGTGAGCGGTCTGTATAGTCCCAGTACGTGAACAACAGGGCGATGTTCTGCAACTGGATCCAGCTGCGTGTTGTTGCTTGACTTAATTCCTAATATATGATATGGTGGTGGAAGCTTGATCTGGATGTATCATATGTATTTATCTCTGGATTTCCTCACAGCATTGTTTCTACTGCTGTCTGTGTTTCGGGTGTAAACCCTTCAGAATAAAGACAAACCCATTTAAATGTTTAGTTCATAACAAATGCTACACTAAGTATATGTCATTTTTAACATTTCATTTTAATAAAATAGGTGTGCATAGCTAATAGTTAAAAGACTGAGAGGAAACTCCAGCAATGCTAACAATGGAGAGGAAGAGGTTTGTGTATTTTGGTTGCCACAACTCACGTGCTACTTTGTTGTGGGTTTTGAGTGTTACTCATGAGGAACCGTAGGAGGGATCGCTTTGGAATTTAGAATCCTGTGTTAACTTTTTTATTATTTTTACTCATTTCAGAGAAACGCTGGCAATCCAATAAGTCCCTCATAAAGGCAGTTGTGGACTGCTAGATGGAGCACTTGAACTGACACCGCGGGATCTACACCGCGTTCCTAGCTAGCCTGCTCTCTGCGTTAAGGTGAGGCACCTGACTGTGGTTTTGCTCTGATTCCTTTCCAGCTCTTTGTAGATCATGTTTCTGTAGTTTAAAAACTTTTCAGTATCGGTATCTCTGTTTTCACACTTAATAACCTGTGAATTCAAAACATTGATAAGGGCTTCTCTTTGCTGAAACTGTATTAAAAAAACCTCACCCAAAATACATGTTTGTTTACCTGGTCAAGATGGGCAAAACAGGTAAGAAAGTAAATCTTGCCCTTTTTTCTACAGGTACGGAAATGAGTCATAAGGGAATTTGGTCACAGAGGGCAGAGTGGGAATGAAATTTAAGTCCTGTACCATATTACAAGGCTGTGTTTTGATTATTGTCTTCATCGTGTATTGCTTAAACTGGAAATTTACATTGCCTCTGCTGGCAACGAAACTTGAGATACCTCTCTGAAGCTGCTCATATCCTTGCTGTATCCCAGCAGATCTTTGTTGGATGAAGTGAGGTTCCTCTTTCAAGTTCAACAGAAATACTAATCCAGGATGAAAAACACTTCTCATTTAGAGTGAACCAAGCGGAGATTTAAATGAGAGCACGCAGGTACCCAGACATTACTGTCGGTAAGTGGCAATATTTGGGTGCTTGTCAACACATCCCCTGTACCTGCCACTGTAGGCACATACACTAAACCTCTACATGCTGAGCCTCAGCATCTGTATGTTCCAGAACTGCATTGGCTGTCTGTGCATTGGCTATCTCTAAACCCATAGAAAACACAACTGGAGAAAACTTTTTTCATGTCGGAGATGCGTAGCCCAACAACTGCCTGTGAACTAGGGGCTGTGTGTTACCCTGCTGCCCACAGGAGCAGGGTATTATTTCAGAGTCCTCATTCAGAGAGCGTTGAAGATGCTGATGCACTGGATGGATGCGTGTTTGGGGGAGGCAAGCAATATCTTCTCTTTCTCCAGGTATATATAAACAAAAATACTCTCTTACACATTTGGAAAAACAAGCTTAATCTACAGAAGCATGTTCAAACCAGGGCTGCCTGGAGTCAATATCTAAGTCCCTGAGGAAAGCAAATCATAACCAGTACTGTTCTCCTCCTAGCTTCTTGTAAGTAAGCTTAGGCAGGTCCTGTTAGGCGACTCCAGTTGTGTCGGGAAACGCACACCCTTGTGGACCTAGGGCTTAAGCGTATAATGCTGGGAAAAACATTGCAAGGGAGGAGGAAGAGGCAAAACAGTTCAGGTCAGTGCTAGTGATGTCGGGCAACTAAAACACTATCTTGAAGGCAAGGGAAAGCACTGTTTTAATAGCCATGTTAAAGCACCTGGTGAATTGTCAGCCCCCAAGGGGCTTGCCAACAACTGTTAAAAGTACGGTGACCGGAACTGCAAGGCACGGAGAACTGGACTTCCTTAGGACTATAGGAGTGCAGACAAGGCATGTTCAGTGTCATTTTCCTGGACTGGGATGTAGGTACGTGAGGTGCAGTTTGGGCTTCCTAAAATAAAGAATACAGTGGCTTTTTCAAACCTGGATGAGAAGAAAGCCACTAATCGTGTTCCTGTCTGCAAGTTCAGGAATTGGAAAACATATTCTGCTTGTCTTCATGTTGTGTGGCAGAAGTTGTTACTTGTTCAATGATATTTTTATTCAGCCATTTGTGGCAAAATATGCTTGGATTTAATCAATTTGCATCTCTGCTTAAGGCCCAAATTGTTATAGGCTTTAGGGGGATGACATTGTCCTAAAGCACTCATTTAATGATTTAGAGTAAACAGATGGTTTTATTTTTTCCCATTAGAACCTTTCAGCTTTTCTGGTTACACAGAGATAATAATTATATCTCTCACTTTGATTAAAATGCACAGTATTAATGTCTTACTCTGTCTGATTTCAATTGCATTATTTCTCTGTGGGTTTTATTAAGTACTGTGGAGTTAACGTCATGTACAATAAGCTGCGCTACGCAAGTCTCTCGGTATCAGCTGACCTTGAATGCAAGACAGTTGTTACCCTGAGAGGGCTGACAGTATCTAAGTGCATATTTGGTGGTGTTAGAGAAGGTTGCTATGTTGTGCTTGCTTGAATAAGTGAGCATTTCTGTTGTACAGTATCTGTTCCATTGTCCTGGTTTCATCTGGGATGTAGTTAGCTGTCTTCCTAGTAGCTGGTACAGTGCTATGTTTTGAGTTCAGTATGTGAAGAATGTTGATAACACTGATGTTTTCAGTTGTTGCTCAGTAGTGTTTAGACTACAGTCAAGGATTTTTCCGCTTCTCATGCCCAGCCAGGGCACCTGACCCAAACTGCCCACCAGGGTATTCCACACCATGTGACGTCCCATCTAGTTTAGGAACTGGGAAGTGGGGGGGGAGGGATTCGCCGCTTGGGGACTGGCTGGGTGTCGGTTGGCGGGGGGTGAGCAATTGCCCTGCGCATCATTTGTACATTTCAATCCTTTTATTACTACTGTTGTCATTTTATTAGTGTTATCATTATCATTATTAGTCTCTTCTTTTCTGTTCTATTAAATCGTTCTTATCTCAACCCAGGAGTTTTACTTCTTTTCCTGATTTTCTCCCCCATCCCACTGGATGGGGGGGGAGTGAGTGAGCGGCTGCGTGGTGCTTAGTTGCTGGCTGGGGTTAAACCACGACATCCATGTTACTTGGCCAAACAGTAGAAAATAGACAACAACAGCTATTAGATATTGTTACGTTCTTGACTTAAGTGGCTTTGGAACTTGCATTGAAATGAGGGGAAAACACCGCTGCTCCTTGGGAGTGGGGGGAATGACTTTGCGCATCCCAGTAAGGAAGTTGGGAAATTCAGGGGTCGATTCAAGGAAAGTCAGTTCAGAGGTATCACAACAATAAGCACAAAAGAAGGTCACAGGAAGAGATGTCCTCTTCTGGATTTAGGCTGTGATCTTCTTGTGTCTGAAGATAATGTCTGGTCTGAGGTGCTTTCTGTTGATCATCTGAGGAAGGCTGCACCAGCATCGCTGCAGTGATCACTGACTTAGCCTGAAGGAGATGAGGAAGTGCTCTTATCCCCCCCTGCCTACTGACAGACTCATGGGGAGGCGGCTGGAGTTTGTAGAGGATGGTCAGTAACAAACAGCTGGAGAATGCTTCTGTCCCTCAGCCAGAGTAGCTGGGAGTTAAGCTGGCCATCAGCCGATGGTGGACTCTTCCAAACAGGGTAGTAGGACAACTAGGTGTCACCTGAAATCAGTGCGATAGCTATCTGAGATCTGCATGTACACAGGGAAGCAGATGATATCTCAGAGAGCCAGTAACTTTGTGATAGATAGCTGGAGCTTTGGAAGGCAGATAAAATTCTGTAATGTGATTGCTGATTTGACATAGTTGTGTGTAGCTTAATCAGGAAGGTACAGGAGGCTAGGTCACTTTAAGCTCTCAAGATAGCCCGTCATACAAAGGCTCGATGACAAAATCTTGAGCACCTACAATTTGGGATTGGATTGAAGCAGGATCTTGTTACAGCCTTGTTTTTTTGGTTGTTTTTTTTTTTTAAGTGATTACTGAACAAAAATGCTAATTCTATGTCAGAGTCAGTGGATCGAGCTGAAGGTTGAGAATGCTTTTTAACAGATACAAGGGTCTGTTTTAGAACTGTTGTCCTGGAACATCAGCACTGAAACTTAAAAAAAAAAAAAAAAAAAAAAAAAGCCCATATGGTTTATTTACAGTTTGTGATCAAGTGAGTGGCAGTCCCAGTTTATATGTTTTATGTCTTCTGCTGTTTAGTTTTATAGGTTGGTCACTCAGCGATCACTTGACATGTCATTTTTGCAATTATTTGTGAGCACTTTAGGTTTATCAATTACCTTTCCAGGCTGTAAGTTACCTATTTTGAGAGCATGATTTGTTTATAATATATGTTTTAATGGTATGATTTGTCTCGTGTTTGTAATTAATTTTGAGCTTTGAGTCTAAAATTGCATGACAGATTATTATGGAGAGAGCTATTACCTTGAATATTGCTGCTAAAGATTTGTAATATACTGGAACTTTGTGTCTCTTATTACCGAGCTCATTTTGGCAGTCCTGGGACTAGGATTGACAGAAGAAACATAGAGTACTGTGACATTGCTACGCTAGGACCGGTGGAGTTAGCACTTGCAACCCTCTAAATACTTTGCTAGTGTGCAAAGTGAACCTGAAGTAAGGCAACTTATGTGAGAAGGGCTTTATCCCCACCTGCAGAAAGTTCAGGAAAGAGTTGGAGAATGAATGTAGAGGCTGGAGATGGAGAGACTTGGAACTCAAATCTGTCTAGTTTATTTGACGGAGGTGGGGGGGAGTGACATGGGTTTGCTGTGTATCTTTGCAGTGGGGAAATAAGTTCTAAGGGGCTGTCGTGCACAGTAGAGGAGAAAGTACAGCACAAGGGAAAAAATGGGAAACGCAAGTCAGAAGTTGCATTTAATGAAAAGATCCGGCAGCAGGTTTGAATGCATGAGGAGGACGTATTTAATTACATGACGCTTAACTCAGTTGAATGCTTTGTCACAGGGCTACTAGACTAGATAGAAAAGTTCAGGCAGTGGAAAAAATGAGATTGAGAGAAAGCCCTGGTATCATGCTGTTGACGCTGTGAGTGTAGGCTGTGTTTAATGCAAGAGTACTTGCTGGGTTATGAACTGTCTGTCCTCTGCACAGATGAAGTCTGGTGTTGACCTCATCATTTTAGCCAGATGAATTCAAATCACCGGACAAAACCACCGAGCGTGCTCTCACATTAACTTCGTTCAGGCCTAGCTGATTTGTATTTCACAAGGGAACAGAGTAGATAATGTCAAGCTTCCTTGTGGTGCTACAATAAAAATAAGAGCCTCTTGCTCTCTTAATGAAGAGTGCTGTTAATTTTGTTGCCTACTGCTGAGCCAGGTACTTGGCATTTAGGGCTTGGTTTCAGACCAGATTTTCATGGGTTGGTCCTCTGCTAACTCACAATTACTGAGCAGAACTTGGAGGAACGAAATTATTTTCCCTCAGAAATTCAGTTGAAGGATGTTGCTATAGTGCCAATGGTTTTTCTTCCTGAAAAGTACTTGGAAGTTTCTCAGTAACTTTTTAGCCACTGAGCTGCCTTTGGTTAAGATCCTGCAAAATGTGCCTGCTACTCAAATGCATTATGTAACCGTAGAGATTTTCTAGTTTTCTGAAAATGGTGTATTAATACGCAAAACAAAGTCATCCTAAGCACAGATGGGAAATTTCACTGTGTTCCTCTGACCAGATAGTATACCTTAAGGTAAGAGGAGAAACTGATTCTAACCTAACTCTTGGTGAACGCTGATTCTGTAGTCTACCTCAGTGGAGAAGTTTCTCTAGGACTTCTCATTTCCCATTGAAACTGTACGTTCTTATTGAAAGCTTGTTTTCAACCTAGAATTGTTGTGCTGTGTTGGAAAACGTGATCGTTGTTCTCTGCCTTGAAAAAGTTGATGTAAATGGAGAGTGACATTTTCCAATCTCTGTGCAAAGCTCTGGTGTGCGTGTTACTGAAATTTTAAGTAGACTTTAAGTGTGTGCTAGCAATAAGCACGTACTATTTAGATCATGTGCAGCTAAAGTAAAAAATGAACGTGAACAAACCTGTAAATGAAGGAGTACAAACAACAGGAAGGAATTAGTAAATGATGCCGTGTAACTTTTTGCCCCTGTAAATCAAACTTATTTCAGAACGGAAAATAAGCTGTTCTTTTTGACAGCGTTTTCTTATACCCTGTTTCTAGAGAGTTGAGCCAAGCGCCTCGAAACAATACAGACAATCCAGAAATGGGAAATTGCAATTTCTTCCGTTAAAAGCAAATTTTATCTCTGTACTTTTTTTCTTCTCGAGGAGCTAGGTTTGGGAAAAATAACTCTCCCTGAAATGACTGACGGTTTTTTCTCCCTTTAAAGACAAAGTTTTCTTTTTTGAAAACAAGGCAATACAATCCAACAAGCCAAAGGAAGCGTTGAAAACTTCAGTTTCAGACATTTGTTGGACATACCCGGAAATGTGTAATTTCTCAGTGAAACTACCTGAGGCTAAAAGCCGTTTTAAAAAGTGGGCAGTTCTATGATGAGGATGATTTGAGGGAGACTCGTAGTTACAAATGGCTTTTGAAGGACTTTGCGAATAGGGTGAAAGATAGCAAAATTCAGGTCAAAGTTGTTTAAGCATTTAAAATTTAACAACGTTTTCCACTTTAAAGCCCAGGAAAAGTTTTTAGGTAGAACTTGGATGGAAAGCTTTACTTCATGTGACACTATTGTAAAGTTCTGCACAGTAAGTGGCATTTTAGAATGAAAATACACATTGTTAAAAAATGCATATCTAGAGATACAAATTAGTGTCTGTAAATAAAAGTTCAAGATAGGCAGCTTAATTAAAATAGTTCATAGGTATATATTTTGTTTGTGATATTCTCAACAGTGCTACGTGTAAACATGTGTGGCTTAAAGAGCCAGAGAATCTGGTGTGTTCTGCTTCTGTGCATCAAGATAAGTGTTTCTGCCTCTACTAAATTAAGGTACCTTTTCACAGTAGAACTTCTATTTAAAAACGCTTTAGTTTTTAACAAAAAACTATTGCGGGAAATTAATAACTTAGCTTTGTATTTGGGCAGTGTGTGGTATTGCTCAACTTTCCTGGCCGTTGACTAACAGACATTTCAAGTATATATTCTTTCCACTCTTCAGGAGGAACTGGTTGAAAATATGCACGAGGGTTGAAGCGGGCAGTGCTATTTGTGGTGCTGGCAGTAGCTGGGAACAGTATGCGGTTCCGTCTTGGTTGCTGTATGTGCTTGCTTGTGAAAACTGCAATGAAGAACAGTCAGTGGTGACTAGCATCTTCTGTTTCTTTACCGAGATGAGTAAAAAGTAAGAGTGTTGGTGGAGAATACTGTTTGCAAGTGAATCCCTTTTGTCCTCCTGAAACTTTAAAAGTTCATGATTTCTGTTTTGTCTAGAAGTACCTTAATTTGATGGGATCATTTCTAAAGGCTGGTGGGCGCGCAAGGAAATGGAAATTGCAAAAACGTTACGGTTTGTCCTGTACTTCTAAACGATTTTCCACTAACTTGCATGTGGAAAAGCACACATTTGGAACGTTTCTATAATGTAGAATATTATCCCTCTAATTCCCTGTCCATCTGTAGGATAAACGTTTAGACTGTGTGTAAACTATACCAAGTCTATATCATACATAATGTATGACTGTATATGATAATGTGCCATGAATGTCAAATTTTATTTTATTAAATATAAGCTGCTCTCCCATCTGCGCGTTGGAGACCCCATATATTGTTTGCCAAAAAAAAGCACCATTTCCAAGCGTTACATAATTTCACATGGAACGATGTGAAATACCTCAGCTTCTTCTCTCCCTTAAATCGTTACAATTCCATCAGTTTTAATTCTTCATTCGTGGTTTCTTCTTGCTGTGTAAGAGCAGCGTCAGACTGTGACAATTCAGCAGCAATGCAAGCTTGGCAGAGTTTGTCTGCCAAAAATACCAATGGCCAGATCCTTGACTGCTATAACTCCACTGGTTTCAGAGCTGTAGCAACAGTTTATGCCGGTGAAGCTCTGTCCTCCATCCCAGCCTTTTCCTGCAGCGATCTAGCACTCCAGCAATGATGAGGCCTTCAAATGAGCAAGGAGACAAATGTTTGTCGTAGCTTTTTAAGCTTTGGCAGACAAGCTGCTAGGACCTTTAGTTGGCACCTATCTGTGGTTCCAAAAAAGCCAACCTTGTCACGGCTGCCTTTTTTTTTTCTTTTTTTTTTTTCTCTCCTTTGCAGAGATTTCGCATTGTATGTGTGCGTGCGAGTCTGTATGTCTGTGCGTCTCGTGATACTCCGCAATAGAGATTGACAGGAACCAGAAGCCAGGTTCATCGAAGCCACAGATTTCTGATCCAGAATTACAGTGACTGATTTGTGCCAACACAGACCTAGACTGTCCAGATAGACTGAACAGGAGGAAAATGTAATGCCAAAAAGAAAGAAGCTGAAACCTAATTAATCAGAAACAAATAAGTCATCTTAATGGCAGCACAGAAGTAGTATCAATTTAATTTGAGAGTACCCTATGTTCCGTAAGGATGACATTGTGCAGTAATTCTACTGCCAGTTATTGCCGTCAGAATTGCTGGATAGCAAGAACCAAATGAGTTACTGCCTCAAATGGTCTGTATTTTGCACATTTAAAGCTCTCTGGTATTTTAAGTTCAAGTTCTGCTCATGACTTTTTGCCTCTCCCCTGGCATACCTTTGAAGCCATATTGGGGTTTTTGTTATGTTTTTCACAGTGGTACGGTAAGTAGGCCTCACAAACAGTACAGCTGATGTTTAAGTCAGTAGCAGCCATCAGACTGGGCAATGACTGCTGGGATTGTGTTGCATTAGATACTATTAGGCTCGCTACTAGAGAATTTACTTAATATTAGAGATTAGAGAATAAAGACTGTCTGTTCTATGATTGGGGCTGCCTCTGTTGGATTCTTTGTCTTGGAAAAAAGATTCAGTCCCAGGAGCAAAGGTGGAGAAGTAGGAAGACCAGCCAGAGCTGTGATTATTTCCTGCTATGTATTGGAGTAAGGGGAAGTTGCTGGCCACAGAGATCTGGGTATTTTGCATTTACAGTTCATCACCAAACACCTTCAGAAGGAGACCCTATTGGCAGTCACAGCCTTTCTTGAGGCTTTTGCACAGATAATATGCTTCCGATCACGGTAAAGCGCGCTGCAGTGGCATTTATGGGAATGCATCGAGCAATTAGATAACTTTGTTTCAGTGTGAAGGTGGGCTAGTGAATGGGATTGAGCACTGGGTGTTCCTGACTGCCTTGTGAGTTGCAGAAGCAGGTGAATCTTACCTGCCCAGTAAAAGACTCCCTTTGTTGAATTACCTTACACTGAAAAACCATCTCGTTTGCTTTATGAATGAGAGGATGCCGTGCCTTTTAAAAAGGTTGCTTCGGTTCCCAGACTTACTCTCCGTGGACTGCTAGGAAGGGTGCTCGGTTTTCTCCGGTCTTTTTTTTCCCCGCTTCTGTAATAGAGCACTCCCTCCACTTCATTGCTTCTCTGCCTTCCTTCTCTGGGCCAGCAAGTTTTATCTGTGTGCCTGTGTACGGCATGCTGCCCATGGGGCCTCTCGAGCCCATCAGCTCGTTGCATGAAATACTGACAGTAGAGTTAAATGTTGCAGGCTTTGAATTGCTTTATGCATAGAACATAGGGAGGGGGATTCAAGAAGGTGACACGGACGTGATGACGTGACAAGGTGATATGTTCTTCAAGAAGACAGGAAGGGAGGTAGCGTGCTGTCTGATGTAGACCTAGGAAGTTTGGTGCATGATGGCAACTGCAAACGGGTTGTTTTTCACACCAGAAGTGGTGATGGTGTGTGAAGAGTGATGTCAAGTTACCAAAGATCCCAGGGAACAGGAAGGGGAGGGAATGCGGGGAAGAGTTTTACTGTCTGGGAGATCAGCCCCACCTGGGACTTGGAGAATGCTAAAAAAGAGAAGGGCACTGTGAAGAAGTGGCACAGCTGGTGTTTTAGGTTAGTGGTGGTAAATTGCTTGGCTTGGAGAGAAGCGCCAGGCTGAGACAACATAGCAGGACTCCTTTGCTGTTCCCTCTGGATTTGCTGTAAGCCCTTTGTTGCTGTCTTATAGAAATGCATTTAAAGGGAGAGAGCCCGTCTTAAAGACTTGATACAGTCGTCATTACTAAGAGGGCAGTAACCAAGTCGATGACTACCAGCTACCTAGTTAATGGAAGTGCATGAGCAATTCCACGCTCAGGTTATCCTGAGTGACACTGACAGTGCGTCTTACCATTTGAGACAGATGCTCTGTTATGCTTGGGACCAACAGGTAAGGAAAGACAGTACTTGCTGGAAAAGCTTGCACTTCAAATATTCAAGATGGGTAAGATGGGAGAGGGCAGCCACATGTGCTGGGAGCCCTAGGAGTATGGGTAATGAGAAAAAATGACACTTATGTCCTGATTCTGTGTCTGAAATGCTGACCTTCTTTGGATGTAATTTGGCATTCAGTTTTCAACAACTATTAAACCCTACGGATTAAAAAACCCCAACCCTTAAGAGCAAATGGATGAGAGAGAAAAATCACTTCTGTTTCCTTGGTTACAGAAGAACATGAATAAATTATGGGGGGGGGGGGGGAACCCTCAGTGTATTCTGAGTGGTCATTTGTGACAACTGGTCCTTTGAGTGTTTACACTGGGAAGAATGAGCAAGAGCTCATCCTCTCTGAAAATGGCCTCTGTCACCTTTGCAAAAGGCTTGAAAGCCCATGATAATGGGCAGCCAGCCTTGTGTTAAGTTCAGTGTTTGGGCTGGGGCTGGGTGGTGACTGATAACGGACTGCCTGCTGCTGGCATAGGGCTCAGGGAAGGGAAGGGTGGTTGTGGGGTCTCGTATCACACCTCAGCTATACGTTAAGCTAACCCCCTGCTTATGACAGTCTCAAAATTTAAATGAGTTTAGGTCTGAAGCCTGATTTAGAAATGTGTGGAGCCTAATTTTCTACTAACTGGGCTTGCAAAGCCTGAGTGTGACTTCGGGTATTTCCATATGGAGCTGTTTTACCAGTATGAGGTGTGAATTTAAAGTTCCTCCTCTCTAGGAACGTTATTTTGTGGACTGCCGTATTTTCACTGAAGAATATTTTCTTTCCAATCTAGTTGATGTCATTTTGGAAATTGTTTGAACTAAACGAGCAAGTTATTCTTAGTGTAGAGTAAGTAGATCCTTCTGGATAGCTATGCCATTTTAATTATGTGTGTTTATTATGTAAATGTACTGGTGATGCTCATTCAATCCAGCAAGACTATGGATGTCTAGGTACCAAATTTGCTTTTGAAACGGGTCTTGGAATGTGTTACCCTTGTCTCCTCGTAATCCCCAGTCCTGTGTCCATTTTAAAGGCTACTGCAGCTATTCCACTACAAACCCAGATCTGATTTCTAGCTGGATTGCCTTCCGAGTCTGGTGGACAGCAGCTTTTGGTGATACTACTTTGCTTGTAGAAAACACTCTTCATGCATGGTACAGAAAAGAGAGTATAACGGTGGGTCTGTGGCAAAGCCAGGAATGGAACAAAGGTCTTCAAGGTGCCAGTTTTCCACCTTGGTTACTGAAGAACTACCAGAGACACTTCGCAAAGTTTATAGGTGAGCCACCAGATAACATCCTAGTGGACTAGTTTGTTGACGGAAAAACAAAAAACAACGAAAGACAAATGAACTGGTCGGTGCTCGCAGGCAAACAAAAGAAGGGAATGGTGACTGTATGTACATTACCTGCTGTGGAGGCTGGGGTACAGTTCATCTTTTCAAGAATGGTGATTTGAGGCGTGGCATGTGTAAAGGATTGCTTTAATGTTGCTCATGACTGTATGCCACAAACAGTTTTGGAGTGTTTGATGTGTTTTCTAAAACAGGGTTCCTTAGAGCTGCTGCAGCAAGCTGTTTGGCAAGCCTAAGAGCCATCAGACAAACAACAGAAGCAAAGGCTATGAGATAATTTAATTACATTCAGGATGGTGAATGAGGGGTCACAGCTGTTACTGAGAATGGAATCAGATAGGGTCCTTTCCAGAAAAAGAGGCAATTCTTTAATGTGACACCACAGTAAAACCAAGTGTGCTGTCCTGCAGCAGGGGCCTTGGGATTCTTCTTTCTAAGCAAGAAATTGTTGGGGAAAGTAGGATGTACTCAAACAGCAAAAGACTGTCCTTTTGGGATCTGCTGCAGTGGGGCTGGTTAGCTTTTTGGAGCTCTTCAGGGAAGTGGTGGAGCTAGGTACATATAGGCTTGACGTAGCAGATTACAGCAATCGTGTAAAATTGTAAATGAAGACCTGCTGTCATGTGCAAGTTCAACAACATTCTTTAATCACACATGGGTATTTTTAACAGTTGCAAGCCTGTAGCATGCAGGCAAATATTACTGTGAGGATTGTTTCTTGAAACAAGGGGCTTTGAGGATCATTTTGTTAATTTTTGCCATTTACAATTCTCAGACATGAAAAGTTAACACAGTTTGGAAGACTTTTTTTTTTTTTTTTTCTTTTTTCTGGCACTTACAAGTTCAGAATGCTTTTGTGCATTCCAAGCAGTCCTGCCCAGATCTACCACCTGTTCCATAATTCTGGGTATAGTCAGGGTATAGTTCTTTTCCATATGGGCAGCGTAATTCCATTAAGTAGCAATCCAGCACTCTTTTTTTAACATTAAACCTCGGGAGTTAATCATCCATCTGTGTGTAATCATTGATTCCATTAAGCCTTATGGCCTTGTCAGATTATCAAACATTTTAAACAGCACTTTTTTCTTTTTTCCTTACTCGACAGCAAAAGCATTTGTTAGGGGGCATGATTGGATCGAAGTTTTCAAGACATACTCCAGTCTCATATAGACATTTACTTTTTACCAAACCTTCTCCCTGTTCAGAAATACAAAGCTTGCCTACGTAGTGTATGACACAGATGACCCTGACTCATTCAGGTATTTCTCGACAGGCAATGCTGAGACATTTATTTGATGTTAATCAACCCCCCTCCCCCCCCCAAAAAAAAACCCAGACCAAACAAACAATCCTCAAAACAAAAACACTCACCCCTTTTTTTTCTGATGATTCAACACATGGATGCTTACTCACATTTTCAGTGAAGTTTGGGGGGATCTACAGTAGTTTGGTTGAAGTAAGAACAGACCCAGTCCTTCACACTGATTGATGCAACCAAGCTTTATTCTTGTAAAAATAGGGGAAACCTGACTGTGAGATGGGCATGGCATGCAGAGTTTTTCATATGAAAACAGAACCAAGAAGGCTGTTTCTCTCAAATAGGAATTGAAAAATAATAGCATGGTATTCCTGAAATTAACCATGTTCTCAAGTGATATCCTAAATGTGACAGTAAAACTTTGCATAAGCATATAGTTACAGCTTTATGCTTGTCCAGAATTCCCTGAAATCAGAGTTCAGCGGTGGTATCTGTTTGATGAAGAGGAAGGAAATGGCTTCAGAACTGCATAGCAAATCCCCAGTGGCCCCAAAGAGAGGGAATGGTTGATTACTATTGCTGGTAACAGGGGTATGGTTGTTAATGGCAGGTGTTACCACTTTTTTCCTCCAGACTTCTTTTCCTTCCCTACATATTAATTTCCCTTAATTGTATGTAGCATTAATGCGAGGATAACAACGAATGCTACATGGGGAAGAAACAGTGACGTTCAGGGTGAGCAAGGCAGCCCTGTACCATTTCAAAAATCTCTCGGAAGCGGCCAGCCTGATGTCTGTTCTTTCCAGCGATGAATGCCACAGCAGAGTTATGAAATGGAAATGAAGAATGTTGCCTAGTAATGGATGAGCAGTAGGAGGCCCTCACCAGATAGTGTTTGTGCTGTGGTTTTGTGCTGGAGGGAAGGAAGGGTACAGAAGAGGACTGTCGCTTAAAAATGAACTACAAAATGCTGACTTAGCCTTATGGTGAGGTTGGAAGGGATGCGCTACATCTGGGAGCTCAGTTAGGTTCGTGGACCACCTCTGAGACAGGAATCCAGGCATACCAGCTCAAGCACCAGATGTCAAAGTTTTGCCCGATTGAAAATGCTAAAGGTTTTTACGTTGCTGAGGACAAATCTCTTGCAGTTGAAATACCTCCTCAAATCTTTAAATTGGATTAAAGGGGCTACTGGAACATAGTAAAAGCTAACAGAAGTAGGAGCCATGATGGTAATTTTTGGCTTTCAGTGAGTATAACAGCAGACATAAAGCCCATTCTTTCTCCTCTGGTTGTGTGCTCTTTGTTGTGCAAAAGAGCATATGATACACCCAGCTGAAGTCCTGAGTAGATGGAAACTGGTGCTGTGAAGGTTGGTTGCGATATAATCTCAATCCATGACATTTTGCAGATTTTACGGTAAATGCAAAACTGGGGAAAAAATGGACTAAAAAACAATGGACAAACCTGGAGCCAGTTTTGAGCAGATCTGACAAAGTCTGGAATTTCCATTGTTTAGTCTGCTTGCGATGTGTTATCTCAGAAGCAGCTCATAATTTATTTCTACTGCATTTATGATTCAACTTTGAAAACATTTAACCTGAAACTCAGAATGAAATCCTAGACTAGAAATGCATATGAATGGGAAGATGTTTCTCTGCAGAAACGCTTGGAAATGCACCCTAAGGAATATGCGTAGCTTCAAGCCTTTAGATTGTGTATGCATACAATAGTAATGCATGCACTTGGATTGATTCTTAATCTCCTGAAGCTAGCTTAAGTCTCTTCACTGCCTTCTGCTACCTTTCTCTCTGGTTGTACATACCTGAAGGTCTGCTTCACCTTCTGTGCCCATCAAAAATTCCATTTCCTGTGGGCCTGGATTAGATTTGCCATGTACTCATTTCAGATAATTTATCCTGTGAAAAATATATATTTTAGTTTGATTTTTGATGACGCTGTTTATTCAAAAATTTTTTTTGATGAGGAGACTGTAAAGATACTAAGAGAACTCGAGGACTGAGGAGAAAAAGTGACCAGAGAAGTGCTAAGGTTCTTATTTTGAAAGATATCATAGATTTCAAAAATCTATTAAGTGCTGGCAAAGAATCAAAATATCACGTTTTATTCCAACCACTGTGATTACTACTGAACCTGATTTATTAAAAAAAAAAAAAAAAACCAACACCAAACAAAAAAACCCCAAACAGGGCAGGGGGGCTTGTTTCTTATTTCCTTGTTAATTACACTAATTTTTTTTCCTGAAAAATATTAGAGTGATAATTAGGCCACACATCATGTGTGGTTGGATAAATAGTACTTACATGTTGAGAAAGGGGGCAGAAGAATTGTATCTAATGAAAGGAAATGGTGCCAAATAGTAGAGATATGCATTTGTCTTAGAGAAATCAAATTCGTTCACCTCAGCTGAACTAGGATATCTTAAAAGGCACTCCTAGAAGCATGGTTGTGTTCTGCATCCACGTACATCTGAAAAAAGGTCAATGTGATTATTTAATTTGCAAATAGATCGCTAAGTCTATTCTGTGAAGCAAAAAGACTGTGTTTGGCAAACAGTATCTTTACTAATCTTTAAATAGAGGTGTTGAATTTCTGAGTTTTGTACAAAGATCAGGTATGCTGTTCTTAATGGTGGGTTCAAGTCAGCCTGATTTTGGCAGAATGCCGCTGTGGTGAAGTAAGGTTTTGGTTAATTAAAAACAACAACAACAGCAAAAAACCCCAAATAAGTTAGGAAGTGAGGAGGGTTGCATTTGATCCAGTGAGCTAATGTGCAACAGCGTTGGCATTGCTTAGAATTGGGGTACTTGTTCCATTTCAAGCCTTAGAATTTTGCCTAAAATTTCTTGCTGACGTCTTCTGTAGGCTGTGTTATTTCAGCAAGGTGTATTTTATTTAATTGGCCATAAATACTATTTTTAAGTCTATGGAGCACTTGAGGACAGAAAGCGCAAATCAGCTGTACATATCAGTTTTTGCTGTGAGGAAATATGGGAAATTTTTAATAGGAATGAACAGGAATATATGGGGCAATACTTGGGTGTCCCTGCCATGACCTGTGTGCTTTTGGGTTGGGGTTTTTTTGTGTCTATGTGTGTGTGTCCAGAATGTTATGTCCAGCCTGGCTCTCAGTGACACGGATGGCAAACGTCCAGTTAACATGAGTGAAATCACCGATGCCATGTGTGGAGTTGTCTAGAAATTCCGTATATTGTGAATTCTGCATGTAATTTCTTCTGCTTGCGTGTTACCAAGATAGAACAACACAAGATAATGAGTAGTGGAAGGAAACTGTGGGGTGGTTTTTGTGCCAGACGGTCCCACTGAGTTTAACATGATGACTTCTTTTGGCCTAGTGGGAAGTTTGTCTTTGACTCTTTGGCTTCATGGATAATTTAGATAGCAAGCTGATATCTGGTGTAAAAAGCAGACAAGTATTATGTGTAAGACGGTGTGTGTGAGACCCTAGAAGACTGATCTCGCTTCTGTGTTCTGCACCATATTTCTCTGTTCAGTGTTTGAAATAGCGAAACTTCATTCTGAGATAACTTCGTATATCAGGGATAGGCGTTGTCTTCTGTTAAGTGTTTGTCTGAAGCTTTTTGTAGTGGGTCTCCCCTTTTTGCTTTGGATAGTTACTGCTCCCAACATGTTAACTTGTGTAATATTTGTTTTATTAAACACGTCAGTAGAAATTTCAGCTTTTTCTCCCTTTGCTTGTACTTACATGACTGTCAGAAAGGGCATGAAAAAATGGGGTGCTGGATCAAAGAGCAAATAATGGCTTTATCTTTTTCCTATTCTTTTTTTCTTTGGTGGTTTGTTTGGTGCGTGTTTTGGTTGGGTTTTTTTGTTTTGGTTTGGGGGGGGGCTAATTTTATAACTCCAGTTTGGGGGTTTCTAGGGGCGGTAATAACTCTGTGACTTAAAGTTTTGTGGTATAGGCAATGGTGTCCTTTTTCTTGAGACCTACAAATGTCACTGTGCTTCCGTGGCAGTGCGCTGGGTATTCTTACAGTGACCAACAGCAGTCACCAACAACGTTAATCGCTGTGCCGAAGGCTAGCTGAGAGGAATGGCTGAGGAAGCCATTTGCTAACTTCACTTTCTGGGATTGAGGATGCCCTGAGAAAGGATGACAATATTCACATCGCTGCGACAGTCTTTGGCACCCTGATGTCGTTTAGCAACAGCTGTTCTATAAAGAAGACTCCAGAGTGTGTTCTTTTCCTACTAGCATTTGTCATATTTATCTTCTTTGTACAGAACTTGTAAGGGAAGTCTTCATGCATCTGCTCTCGGTTTTCTTGGTGGGTCAGTGTGGAGGCTGGGTTGGATCCCACTCGGATTTGACAAAAAAAGCGGGGGGGAAAAATGCACACCAGCCCCCTGGAAACTTCCAATTCTGAAATTTTGAAAATGAAAAAAAGTCAAAAGTGGCAGTTAGGAAAAATCAGATTTAAAGCATGGAGCTTTCTGGCTGACAGGCAAAGAGTTTGAAGAGCTGTTATTCAGTAAAAATGTATTAAGCCTTCGATTTAAAAATTTCTCCCCCAGCCCCCCCCCCCCGCCCAATTTCAAAAGTGAAAAGAAGGGAAGCAAGTTTAATTGCTATTTATCTCCTTGTGTGTCTTTTGATCAGATATCTCTTGTTCAGGTATGAGGTACTTGAAAAGAAATTGTAGTGAATTATCACTTGCTTTAAATCATGCTATAAATGTTAGGTGTTACGGACGTAAAGAAAGTTATTCTGCTTTTCTGTTGGGCTGTCAGTTTGCACCACGCACAACACAAGTCTAGTACTAAAAAGTTGTCCAGCATGTTTAAAACCCAAAACCCTGCAGTAGTCTCTTTTCCTTGGTGTAGAGCTGCTGTTTCCTCTTGCTGGCATGTACTAGGAAAGACCCAACCGAGTCCTGTTTTAAGCAATTAGAAAAGTTGCCTTTCTCCAATCAAAGAGAGGTATTAGTGAAATGAATGGGAGTAATTAAATCTAATTTAGTCATGTAAATGAGTTTAATTAAAAGAAATCTACCCTTTAATAACTTCAGGGGGAAATGCCGCTCCTTATGGAGTTTGAAATTTAGTTAAGCTAACAAGACACAATAGCTGAACTGATGAGACCCTGATGTTGTAATCTGCTTATGTAAACAATGACACAACCAGTGTTGAGTAGCTGCTTTTGGTTGCGATGCAATAGGATTCTGAGGTGTTGAGAGGTTGGACACCCCCGCTGCAATTGCTGTACAAGATGAGTTAATACCTTTACTTGGCTTTGAAGTCCCACCTACCTACATTTGTTGTACTTAAGGAATTTGGAGGGAAAAAAAACCCTACAAATGTTTTTGGGTAAGAAAGCTATCCGGTACCCAGTTACTGCCAATTAATAGTAATAATTGCCATAAATTTAATAAATGTTAGGATGGGTAGTTTGGCAGTTGGTTAGGTGAATGGTAGGCAATCTGATAGAAGGCAGGCAGATTGGGCAGGGACTTTCTATCACTGCCTTATCCTCAATTTACACATGTACAGGACTCCCTTTTATTCTCATTTCCTTTTCCACAATTGTTCTTTTTATTTTTCAGAAATCTCTTTCACTTCTTAATTTAGACATGACGTGGTCTAGAACATGGTCTGTGATATCTGCATTGTCTGAAATGCGGCGTACCTTCTATGCTATAAAACTTGTTGCTTGGATGGTTTGTAATTTTTTACGCACCCCCATCTCCTGATATATTACTAGTTTTAAACTTGCCTACAAAACAGACTTTTTTTTTCTTTTTTTAAAACTCAGAGAAGTTTTTTAAGAAATTAATATGAAAAATGTTGTTAAATTCTACCACTTTTCAGTGGCTGGCAAACACCTAGCCTCTTCTTGACTCTTCCTTACCAGAAAATAATCCCCAAACATTAAAAAGCACAGTTTAAAAACTGCTTTTTTCCCTGTTGAGTGTTTTAAATATTTTCTTCTGCTCTGTCATTCCACTCGGCAAGCTTTGGATAGCTCTTTACGTTCATGTTACTGCTTTTCATTTCTAGATGACCACAGTTTCTCTTGCTTTCATTAGTCTGCTGACAAATAGATTTTTGTATACTCAGGAACATACATCTAGTGAAACTGAACTTATTTCAGGATATCATAGAGGCCCACGTGGAAGTTCCTTAGGTTTTCTGAAGATCTGTAGTTTACAACAAATGCTGCTTGGTACCTCAGCTTATATCAAACTCAAATTAGGGGAACAGAAGGCTTGTTGCCTTGTTGGCGAAAGTACTTTCACAAATTCTATTAAATGTAGCCACAAGAGTGTAATGGAAAACCTGACACTTGTGGGACAACCAAGTGGAAAGAATGGTCAGATTGATTTCTTATGATAACGGGCCTCTCCTGATGTGTTGGTCTTTGTACAAAGAAGCTCACACCTCCAACTCACTGAAGGCCTTACAGAATCGCATGTTTGGCTTTTGGCGCACAAGTTGCGGGTTAGTATTTTGGGAGAAAAACCCCTTGAGCTGTTTAGCTCCTCTGCTGTGTTGGGTCCTACAAGACTTTCCTATATGAAGCTATATTAATTCCCTAAATATCTACTCATTGGCAATAAGCTTTTACTACTTGTTGATGAATCCATAATAAATTGACTAGGGAACCAGTGGGAGGAAGGACACCAAGAGAGCTCCTTGTTGTCTGAAAGCGGATGGCTCTAAGCCATGTGGTTTCATCCTGACAGCTCAAACTCATCCTTCCATCGCTTTGAGGGCACCGGTGTCATTTGTAGCCCTTTCTGTTAGGGCAGTCGGACATGCCCCTCCGTGTTTCCTAGGGCAGGACCAATGGCACGGAGATGAAAGGATGGCTGTGGGGAGAGCACTTTGGCTTCCAGCAAAGTTTTTTTTTCCTCCTGTGAGAGCAGCTGTCCATCCTCTACAAGTTGTTGTTTCTGACTGTATCAGTTGAAGCCTTGACCTTTATTACATGTGGCAAATGATGATTTATAAATAATTGTATTTTCTGTGTCATCTGTGAGGTGTAGCACTGAAGTCATCCAAGTATTGTGATGGAGTTGTTAATAGTATTTCTTCTTCTCTCAGTAATAAGGCAGGCTGGCAAAGAGAACTGAGAGGTGTTGTGCTTTACATGTAGAAAACGTCAAAGGTGCATTAGAGCACTGGGGAGTGCGGGGACTAATGAATCCAGGACACTAAATGCCATTAAGACTGGTCAGAAGGCTGGTTGCCCTCTTCTCCCATCTGAGATACTTTAAGTATTATAGAGCGCACTTCAAGTGGTGAAGAGATCTCACACCACAGTGTTTGAGAGAGGAGAATGAGGAGACATTGCTGAAGAGCAGCTGAACTGGCAGAGGGAGGACGGCCAAGGGGACAGTTTTCCCAGACTAAAAGCATCCTCAGCGTAAGCAGCTGAGGCAACCGTTGGGCCAGAGTTGTATGTTCACGGCTGGCATAACGAGTGCAGCTGAGTTAAAGTCAGTGTTTCTGCAGCTGCTGGCAAAATCCACATGGCTCTGCGTGTCGGAGGCAGGAAAAGAAGGAACGCCGAATGCAGCAGGATAGAACTCTGCTGGATTACGAGTCTGATAACTCATTTCCATATGGGGCACGTACATTGACTGTCCTCAAAGACGACTTAAACCTTCAGGCCTGGGATGGGAGCCTGGCAACCCGAGAAGAGCACCCATACTGTACTCTGGTGAAACTACTGCCTAATGTTTTTGTAAGTCTTAAACAACTGTGTGAGCATTGGTGGACTTGAACTAGTATCACAGTCGTGGCCTGGGAAGTTAGTCTTTGTGGCTTCAGCTGCTGATACTGCGAGTCACGCTTCAAGCAAGGCGTCATTCTGTGGCCGGCAGTCCAGTGGCAGAGCTTTTTGGAGCTGTGCCTGTTTCTTGGCCGGCTGTGAGGAAGCAGCATGTGATACACCTCCACTGTAAACAAATAATTCTCAGTGAATCATTACTTCAGACCCATAAACACTGTCTGTGTTGTGTTTCCAGTAATCGTAATTAAAAGCCCAGAGGCAAGTTAGAAAACAAATTAATTCAAACAACATTTAAATTGAGCTGAGCAAGGGCAGGGGAGAGAGGAACAGTGTGATTCCAGCGAGCTCCCTGGCTACGTTTTTTCAGCAGACTCTGAGGGCACGGCCGTGTCTATGCTGTGGTGATGGCGTTTCTCGGAGACCTACCTGGCAGAGGTTTATATTGACTAGTCAAAGATGGCTAGCAATTGAGTGGTGGGAGCTGTCAGCGTGAGCTGATGAACCCTCCTGAGAAGCCAAGTCCCAAGCTCCTGGTTTTGGCAAGATTGAAGTTCAGCTGTTTTCACACTAGCTCATGCCTGTCTGACCTAATGCAGCCTGAAGCACCTGCCCCCACCTTATGAGTGAGCGCTAGTAAGTGCTGTACCACGAAGGCAACTTCTTGCAAGTTGATCTTTATTAAGGTTTGGTTTCTAGCTGATGGCTCAGAAAACCAGGAAAATAAATTCTTTTTTGGGGAAACTGTAGTATCTTTGTCTATGTCTTTATCCTTTTATTATCTTTGGTTTCCGCTCTGAAATCTTTTTGTCTGAACACTGACCCCCAAAAAGGTTTGTTTAATGTTCATGTATGTTTAACTTGCCCAATCTGGAAGCAAATAATATATGATTTTTCCTAAACATAGTGTTTTTTCTGGATTAGGAGCAGCGTGCGACTTAACTGCTGAACAGGAGTTGTCATTTCAAGACCATTTAAACCTTGCATTTGACAACACTTATAAATACCTAGGGGGTCTTGCCTTTGGAAGGATTTCAGATAGCTATAGCTAAGATTGTCAAAATAATCTGCTTTTATATTCTTGCAACATCAGAAGCACCATCTGCAATGAACAGAACTGTCTCTGCCAGAGAATGCCATTGCTCAGGTTTTGTGTTCTTTAAAGACATTGGCAGGTGTTCTGTAACGTCTTCAACAAATAAGCTTACCAGTTTAATGAGATCATCAGGAAAATCGTGTGTGCTGCTGCTCCCACTTGCATACATGGAAAGTTCTTAGACTCTAGAAGGTTTTAGATTTGTATGTTTATTTTTCTGACTTAATTTAAACCAGTCAGGACATAATTTGGCCATTAGTTTCAGTTACTATCTGCCTCTTCGGAAACCGAGGCTAAATGATGTTCTTGTCGATTTATGCAAAAGAACGCTGGTCTTCTGCTTAATGCTAGCGATGTAGCTTGATACTGTGCGTTATGTGGAGGGATTTTATACGTAGACCGGGTTGTGTAGCTAAAAATAATTCATTTCGGTGAGCCCAAATGTATGCAACAGACCCAACTATAACCATTAAGTGATTTTTTTTTTTTTTTTTTTTAATTTTTTTTTTTTGCTTTGAATACTGCTTTTTGACAACAGTTGCTAACTGGAGAGTCCTATGTTATGTTTTCTTTTTCACGGCCTTTTGATTTTTTTGAAAGTAATGTCATAAAACACTTTGTTTCTTCTTCAATAGTAGTTAGCACTCTGTATCTTGAATTGAAAGTGATGTTTTCAGATAAGCATGTACTTTTTAATGGGATGAAGCAGGGTTCTAAGGAGTTTGAATATTTGATTCTAATAACCAGTGCTTAGATTCAGCTCCATTCCCAATTTTGTCTGCTGCATTTCCTCTCCCCTACTGGCAAATCCTTGTTCTGGTGGACACTTCCCATTGCTTACGTGCCCTTTACTGCCAGCTACAGAGCCTCTATTCAAAGGAAAGAAACAAACTATCTTTCTTAAATTCTCACACCACTGAACTACTAGTTTTGCTGCTCCCAAACGTCTTCTCATTTCAGCTTACTTGATTCATGATGTGTTTATTAGACTGTCTCTGGGTCGGCTTGCCTGTCGCACAAGATCTTCAGCTGATATTTTATGTAGAAATGGTCAACCAAAGGCATCCCGCAGCAGCTAATGGTCAAACTCCTAGTGTGAAGCATGACTGAAAGCAGACTCGTGGACTGTGCAGAATCTAGCTGGAGAAGCCAGCCCAGCCCAGGGCCCAGCACGGACATTGTGGTAGTGGTATTGCGTTGGAGTATTTGAAGGGTCAGTTAAGGCTGAGAGGTGTAAAATTTGGGTCACGGAGAAGATTGCAGATGCTTGGCCAACGGGTCGCTGTTCTCAGATGTGTTTATGGTTGAGCTGATGTATTGTCACTTGCCTCGTAGAGAAAGGAGCCTGTCTTGGGGACAGACAGGCCTGTTAGAAGTGTCTTGAGAGAGCTCAGAAGGAGCAGATGGCTTGAATGTTGTTGAGGAGAGTAGCAAGTGGTAGGTGTTTAGTGGCCAAGGGAAACATGGAAAGCAGTTAAGAGCCTGAATGGTATAGCTTTGTTGTAAACAGATGTTTTCTTAGAGTTGTTCTGTGTTGAATTTGAATTTTAGAAAATTAAATAGACGAAAGTCTAGAAGTGTGTTTTGAGTTGAGTAAGAGGGACAGTGGTTACTAATGGAGGTGCTCGCAAGAAAAGATGGCTGATTTGGGGTTCATCCCTTCCTTCCCTTCTCTCCGCCTTGGTGTACAACACACTTCCTGAGGAACGGCTGTTTCGAAAAGAGGAGTAAATTAAGTTCAGGCAGCTTCGATAATGATGTCCTGCATTGGTTATTGGCTTGCGTCGACTTTGCTGAAATTAAAACAATATATTTTCTCTGCAAATTATTTGCATCTTCAGGGTTTTTTTCCAAGATGGTTCATCACCACAGTAAAAGCAGTTAAAGCTGTCAGTGCTCCATTTGAATGTACTCAGTTTTGCCGGCCTTAAAGAAAAATGCAGCCAGGACATAAAGCTTCTTGTTAATTGTACTGGCAGAAAGTCAAAAGGAAAACTTAGGAAAAGTTACTTGAATTAGTCAATTGCTAGAAACTTTGAAGCAAGTTGCTGGGCTTTGCAAAAGTATACTAGCTATATGTTGGTTTCTGTGCGACTCCTTTGGCCGCCTTTAACGTCCTTCATACACACTGTTAGCTTTTATCCAGGTTCTGGTCATTCATCACACCTGAAAGTGAAATGACTGTGTACTTCGGTTGCTTGAAACTGTTTTTTTATGTGCTAGGGATGATGTGCATATTTATAAAGCCACCCTTTTATTTTAGTTCTTCATATGGTCCCCTCAGTATCTGAGCACCTGTATTGTGCCGTAGCACTGGTGCAGAGGTTCCTTTTTGTCTGTGGTGTTAGAAGGACTTGAGGAATGGGCTGAGCTTCAGGTTGGAGAAACTGTCTCGGCTGTGTGCTCCCTTTCTGGAGCACAGGCTGTTGACTTCGGTAGGAGATGAGCACCTAAGTATCTGCAGGGAACTAGACATAGATGATTGCGATCATATGTAAATCCCGACTGGAACAGACACTTGAAAAAAAAATAATCCAGGAGTCCTTTGCTGCTACTTAAGCAATGTTTCTCCTGTGCTGATTATTGAGTGAGGTTCAGACTGGTGTGTGGCTGCTGTCGGAAGATCTCCAGATACTCTGAGGCAGGTGGCCTACTGGACAATGAGGTTCAGTACCTCTACTGAAGAAAGCAGAGCCATCCAGGGTCCGGAAGTTTTCATGGCAGGGGGCTTTCAGTAGTGCCAAAATGCACAGTGTGGAAGCTGTCGGTAGTCGCCTGCGTGGCTGACGCTGTGTCTGTCTGACCTAACACTATAGACTGTCCCAGCTTGCAGGGGATGTGTCTGACAGATGCTAGGCTGTCCACAGGCATAGCCTGTCCTAGGATAATGGGTTAAGGCAGGCATGGGCAGGGGTAATACCAGTATAGCAGAAGGAGGATGTGTGTATTCACGATTCCGTATAGGAAGTGCAATAAATAAACAGCTCTTTATACTTAGTGTTGCTAAAGGCAGGAGATCCTTTGCATGTGATCCCTCTCTGAACATGACTGTTCCTGATAGTCAGGAGCAGCACTAAGTTGCTGTGGAGCTGAACTCCCTGGCGAGCAAGGCAAGAGTGCAGGTACATTAATAATTCCAGCCCGTCCCTTACACTTTGGAGCAGGTCTTTGTCTCCTTTCCGGTGTCCATGAGTTTTCGCTTCTCTCGAGGTTGGCAACTCGGCCATTTCAAAGTGCTATGGACACACACATTCCCCACAGCGAAGAACATTGATGATGATGTTATTTCTGATGATGGTTTAATTAGAAGGTACTAAGGAGACGCTAGCCTGTCTGTAAAGACTGTGCTGTTGTGTCTAGCTTATTTTCTTTCCTGGGGCTTGATGAGTAATTTCTACAGCTACGTTTGTTGTCTTGGGTCTCAGTTGTCTTTGGGTTAAGCCGTGTTGACTCGGTGAGCCGTGTGGCAGCAGTGTTTTGCCAGGCATTTTGTTGCGTGCTGAGTGTATTTTTAAACTCGGTCTATCTCTTGGTGGCTGGCTTGATTCTAGAAGAAATGCAGAGACTGCTCTGTAGTATCTGAGGAAAATCGTGGAACCTTGCAGAACTGGTTAGGTTGGGGCTTTTCCAAAAGTACATGGAAACTGTATTGAAATGTACTACCAATTGTCATGAATTTTTCCTTTTGCCACACAAATTCATGTGAACTCTTACACTCACTCGTCAAGGGATGGGCGTGGGTGGGAGGAGAACTTGAGCAGCAAATGTTTGGAATCGGCACGGAAATTTCTCACGCTTAGGTACATCTTCAGCTTTTAAGCTCTGTGGTAGGAGGCTAAAGCCTTGGAGGTGCAGCCCAAGGAGCAGGGCACGCATGAAATCTCAATGTCATTTTTCTGCAGTAGAGCGGGCAGTGTGGTTGAGCATTGCCATTAGTATTCATTTCACTCAAATAACGTGCAATACAGGCAATAGTACCTGCTGCAGAGGCTTCTGCGTCTGCCCTGGCCTTGATGGACTGAGGTCACGCGTTGTAGGTGTGGAAGCTGCCCCTTGGTCGCTCCTGAGAAGAGCCACTGCTACAAATACCAAGCTAGAGAGGTATCAGTGTCATGTCTGTTGATTTTGAGACTGACCTCCTTCGTCTGAACTGGCAAGTTTTTGTCTTATGTACCAGGTGTTTGTAAAAGTAGAATTTGACAGTGACTGCAGGAGCCATAGTAGTCTGTAAAAATAGACTAAAGCATAAAAATATTATTTCTCTAATGGCTGAGAAAAAAGTCAAATTCTGCTCTTATTTGCAGCTGCTGTAAATAGGGATTAAATCCCCCATATTCAATTGCACTACTCTGGATTGACACCAGAGAGCAAAATTTATCCTAATAATCGGGTGTACCTCAAATTCCATTAGATTGCACTGGATTGCATAAATTATACAAGGCTCTGATCTTTTCTGTTGTTATTCAGACTGTTTATTTGTACGACATACTGAAACTCCTGTAGATCTGATGTGGGATGCTGCTCTTGGGCTCAGAGGAAGGTGGAAAGGCATGCTGGTTTATGCGTAAGTATACTGGGGTGACAGCTGTCAGGGGCAGCTAGGGGATGCTTTCCTGGATGCTTTCAGGACGTGTGGGCAAATGAACATCTTTAGGGACGCTGAAGTTTGTAAGTAAGCCTCGTTCTCTTTTCTTCCCCCACCCCCCAAAGGCATTTGACGTAGTTATGTGCTAAAGTGGGTGATGCATAATTGAGCACTGCTATATTTGAATGTGTTCAGAGTACAAAATATTCATCTGTATGAAAAGAGTGTTTATGTATTAATGTGCTTTTCCTTCATGCATTCCTGATTCCATTAGTAATGGAGGCATTGTGTAATATAATAGAAATGATTAACTTTAATTGCACTTCTTTGTTGGGAAAATAGACATGTAATTAAAAATCTGACATGCATTGTACTTTTTTTTTCTTCAACAATTTACTTGTTGGCATCTCTTCAAGAGGATGTTCCACAAGGCCCTTAGCACTTCCTCCTTCAAATATCTCACCAAGTCCAACTTCTGTCTTTCAGAAATCAACCGATTTCCCATGCCTAGACTGAAGTGGCTGGCTAGCAAATCCTGATGGCCAGTCCCTCATTTCCCACAAGAAAAGTAGCTGTGGTTCTTAAAATGTTGTTTGTGTTGTGGGATACTTTTGCATATTGATTTACTGGAAAATCAGATGCTCTTAAGGGGTTCCTACAAAGAAAGCATACTAAAAATGGTAATACCAAAATTACTAGTGACTTTGCGCAGCTTGCGAGTAGATACTTTGGTTGCTACGTTAAGGAGTACTGCGCTCACTTCAGCTCCTAACCCTTGCTGGGTTTGTACTGTGTCACTTGAGTACCCTAATCACCGTTCACCAGTGTACTGAAATGCAAAATAACCAAGAATGCGTTGTGAAGAGTAACAAAGTTATTTAAAATATAAAATAACAGTGCCTTAGAATATTGTTTGCATCGGATGAAAAAGCCACGCCTTAACTTCCAAGAACATAAATCTTGTCTGCAAAGTGCAGATATTAACCTGAATCTGAGCTGGATGTTAGCAGAATTAGATGATTGCTTTTTGGAAACTGTTTCATTGCAGTATGACATCGGGGGTCTCAGCTGAAAGAGTCAGGTCAGACAGAACGGATGCAGGCAGGCCTGCAAAGCAAGAGAGCAAAAACATGCCTTTATGTTTGTTCTTCGCGGCCATCTGAAAACAGACCTTAGAGTGCCAGCTCTTCTCTTGTACCTTTTCAATGGAGTATATGCGTCTATAGCCTCCAAACACTGTTTTTATTGCCTAGTTGCATGTGCTGTTACGTGTACGCGGTCTGACTACAGACAGAGGTGTGGATAATCTCAGTACGTGTCGATGTAAGGCTTTTTGTTCACGTTGTTAGTTACGATATTTTCAGCGTGTTTTAGACTGACTGTTGCCTTCCAGGATGTACTGAGTTTTATGTACATCAGGTCATGTCCTTGGAGCGCCTAGATGGTCTGCACTCCTGTGAAGCAGGAGAGCCAACAGGCCCTCCGTGAAACAAAGTCAAGGAGCAGGTACCAAGTTCCCTCCTCTCCTTCTCTGTTTCTGTAGCAGCTTCTACACGTCAGAGGTGGAGAGAAAGCTCAAGTACACCTGTAAGCAGAGTAAGATCTTCATCCCCATAAATAACCGGAAGAACCTGCAAATGAGAGTTGTTTTCTTTATAGGGGTGATTGTCATCTTCAGGGTTTGTTTACTTGCTTGAGTGTCTGATAGATAATGGCCACCTGGAGTGAGTTGGGAGAAACCCTAAGTGCTGTGCTTGGGCCAGAGACCAGCTCTTGGGACATGGAGGGATTTGAGCTTAGGAGACAAGCACAAGTTGCTTGACAGCACGTCTGATAACTTTCTTTATCTTCTTACTGTTGAGGAACGGGTCTAGTTCTTGCTCAGTATCTCCTGTGTGTAGAAGGTGGGGCATGTCGCAGGCCAGACTTCAGTTGGACAAGTTAAATCAGAAATTTTTGTTTGGATGGTGTCCAAAATCTGTACTCAAGAGTTGTATCTGTATATGCTGAGAAAATCCTTCAGGATTGCTTAGTTAGATTTTCATTTCCCAGAAAAAACATTAAAGTTTAGATACTACCAAACCAGCCAGTGTTACCCATTGCTGGTATTGGTCCTCTGGCAGTCTTTTACTGTGGATTTAGTATCTAACCCCATAAGCCAACCTCTTTGGATGTCACTGTGATTCAGTAGGTTTGGAATTTCAAGGGGCTTGTTTGATACCTAAAAACTGTGTGAGAGAGCTCTGCAGTGCTCTGACACTAATAGCATGCCAGATCATGTGGATGTACTAACAATGCTCCCCAGGTTCTGCGTTGAGATGTGGAGAAACCTCTGGGGCTGAGTGTCCTGGAAGTGCTGACTTTACGGTAGCTTTCTGCCACCTCTTCTGTTTTCACACCTGTGTTTCCCATGGATTTTCTTCCTACTTTGTAGTGCATTTTGATGTTTTCTTTCTTCTTGATTTTCTGTTCTGGCCCTGCCTCTGGGAATTCCTGTCCCTTTTTCCTTCTTTTGGGTCCATAGGAGAGCGTTCAGTTACTGAACTGATATGTTTTACCCTGGCTTCGTGCTGTGAGTGAAACAGGGTAAGATTGCACGATCTGGGTCAACTTGCTTGGCAGCAGGCATAATGCTTCTGTGCAGGATCAAGGCGTCGCTCTGCCTCTAGCTGCCAGTGCCAGGCCCACTGATGGGGGAGAAGAGGGAGCATGTGAGCTGTGGGCTGTCAAGGTGCATCCTGCCTGGATGAATAGATTATTAGTGTGTTCCAGTGAAAGCTTATAGCATTCAGTGACCCACTTACACCAGCTGCGTCACAGTCTCCGGTCTGAAAAAGGGCACCACGCTGCCTAGCAGTACCACCTGCCCTTCAGATTATATCGACGTCAGAGGCAGAAGCCGATAGTAGCCAAGAATATACCAGGGCTCAGAGCTATTCCTTGCAGCGCAGGTTTAGAGCTGGTGGCTGAGCTGTGTGCCTGCTTGACTCTGCCTGTTCCGACTCTGCAGAGGGTTTTCTGATTTCACCGGGTCTAAGTAGATAGCTTTTAGCCTGTAAAGTCAACTAGTGGTGACCCTGCAGCTTGACTGGAGATGACAACTACTGTGAGAGGGTAGTGTGATACCTT
Organism: Haliaeetus leucocephalus; assembly: GCF_000737465.1. Classification (NCBI taxonomy): domain Eukaryota; kingdom Metazoa; phylum Chordata; class Aves; order Accipitriformes; family Accipitridae; genus Haliaeetus; species Haliaeetus leucocephalus. Next base: position 583,148 of record NW_010972920.1, on the reverse strand, counting down.
CTTTCACCTCATTTGAGTTCTTTGAGACCTAGGATGGATGCGAGAATGAGTATCACCAAGCAGATTAGTACAGATGATTGGTGTTACCTACACTAAGGTTCAGGCTTTTGGTCCTTTTGGAGAAAACGCCAAAGCTACTAGCAAGGAAATACAGAAGGTCTTGCCACGTCCTGATGTGTACTTGCATCTTGTGCTACCTGGCAGACACCAAGGAGTAGGTGCCATGGGCAGCAACAGGCCAAAATTGGGAAGAATCGCAGTATGCCTGTAGGAACTTACTGATCTGTGATTCCTTTACTGCTGCCTGGCAGAAAGAGACCTGGGGGTGCTGGTTGACAGCCAGCTCATATTGAGCCGGCAGCGTGCCCAGGTGGCCAAGAAGGCCAAACGGCATCCTGGCCTGTATCAGAAATAGTGTGGCCAGCAGTAGCAGGGAAGTGATTGTCCCCCTGTACTCGGCACTGGTGAGGCCGCACCTCTAGTCCTGTGTTCAGTTTTGGGCCCCTCACTACAAGAAAGACATTGAGGTGCTGGAGCGTGTCCAGAGAAGGGGAACAAAGCTGGTGAGGGGCCTGGAGCACAAGTCTTACGAGGAGCGGCTGAGGGAACTGGGGTTGTTTAGTCCGGAGGAAAGGAGGCTGAGGGGAGACCTTATCGCTCTCTACAACCACCTGAAAGGAGGTTGTAGTGAGGTGGGTGCTGGTCTCTTCTGTCAGGTGGCTGGAGATAGGACGAGAGGAAACGGCCTCAAGTTGGGGCAGGGGAGGTTTAGATTGGATATTAGGAACAATTTCTTTACTGAAAGGATTGTTGGGCATTGGAACAGGCTGCCCACGGAAGAGGTTGACTCACCATCCCTGGAGGTGTTCAAAAAGCACGTAGACGAGGCACTTCAGGACATGGTTTAGTGGGCATGGGTGATGGTTGGACTTGATCTTGAAGGTCTTTTCCAACCTAAATGATTTTATGATTCTGTGATTTACAGTTCTCATTTCTGTAGGGTCGGTGCAAGTTCTTAGTTACTGGCAAATATCAATGAAAAGTCTCTTGTTTAACCCGACATCAAATTTGTGTGGGGTGTGACCACGCCTGAGATTGAGAAATACTTAATTATCAGGACATGAAAAATAAGTTGTAATGTAGTGATCTCAACTAAACTTTCACTTCTAAACTGAACAGAAAAAAACCCTTTTTTTTCTCTCAAAGAAACTCTTCAGTTTCAATTGAGGAGACTCCTCGACGCCATGGATCTTAACCTGAGAGAGCACATGGGATATTTGTACCAAATAAAATGTTTAAGCAAAACACCAGGTGAGCAAAAGGTGCTCTGCATACCTGCAAAACTTAGATTGTTTCATCTACCAAACACTTTTTCTAGGAAATAAGTAACAATTCTTTCGACCTGAGACCAACTCTTTCACCGAGTCAGTGCCACTTGAAGTCAGCCCAACGTAGATGAAGCGTTGCAGCCTATATTGACAAATCTTGCTTGCTAAAGAAGCCATTAGGATGACATGCTGTTGCCCAGAAACATTAGGAAAATGTTTAACTTACTTAAGGGGCCACATTACCAGTATTCTTAAAAGATGTAGGACCTAACTGAGACAAGGTATTCTTTGTGGAAAGAAAGCTGATTTCTTACCACACTTGAAGAATCAGATGATTCACTCCTGTAGAGCAGCTCCACATGACAGACTTGGTGGAGCAATGTTTTGTAGTATTTAGGGAATGAAGGTGTCAATAAGCTAAGAAAAATAGCTATCAAAAGCCACACTAAGATAGTATGTTTTCAGCTACCTTTTAATCACTTTCCAGATGACATATTTTTCGCACTCAAAACAGTTGTTTATTTGAACCATTATCTTCATTAAGAAAAAATTGTGTTTGTTAACATGCCAGATATGGAAGAAAGAAAGCGAAGTATAGGTGTACTTTTGTGGGGAGGAACTCACATAATAGATGACACTAGAAAGAATGAAGACTACGTTGCTCTCTTGGGCCTCTCAAATTCCCAAACAAAAGTAATAATGAACACATCATTGAAGTATTCCTGAGAAAGGACTATATGTACATGCCACAACAGAGGAAAAGTCAGAGATTTTGTGTACATACAGGTGTATTCAAGTCCATAGAACATGGTGAAGTTTTCACAAATGTTGAGCTGCATTAATCAGTGAAAGGTTATCTTTTGTCGTAGTTCAAAGAGAAGCAGCAAGTCTTATAACAAGTCTAGGAAATATGGTTGTGATGATGATGTCTTATAAACTTTCAGTCCCTTACCACTGGTTCACTGTCTCGTTAATATGTGTCTTCAGTGGCAGCTGAAGGGAGTCTCTAAGGGGCCCAGGTCTACTCGGTATCTTCTCTTTTCATTTTATAGCACGTATCTAATCAGTTTAGAGAAAGAAAATAAAGAATATAAGGATTTAATTGGCGCCAAAGATTCAGGTGGAAGATTGGAAAACACTTCAACTCTAAAGATGGTTAACCACTGCATAAAGCTACACAGTAGCTTGTTAAGTGGTCATTAGAGTTTTTAGGAAAAAAAAAAATGGTAGTTTCTTGGAAGTGCCTTGCATGATCTTTAGGTACATTAAAGTGCAGGCCTGTGCCCCCTCCCCTTTTTTCCCCCCCCCCCCCCCCCCCCAAAAAAAAGCTAAGATTTTCTAATGTATATGCTAAGATAGTCAGGTTTTAGTCCTCTTTCTCCCCCCCCGTTGTTTCCCCCACTTCATTTTGACACATTGCTTGCATGGCAGATATTGGTAATTATGGAAATGACCTAGCAACATCTTTCCCAGCAGTGTGAACCAACAACTAGGTCCTCTCATGGATTATCATAGTCTAAATGACTGGATTTTCATGACAAAGTTCTGAATGAGCAGCAACCCAGATCCACAGGTGTTGATTTGGGTGGATACAGGGCAATAATCAGCCTTGCAAAAGCAGTAGCTGAACATACACCTGGAACCTAAGTTGTAATACAGGATTAAAAATTTTGGCTGTGGTCCAAGATGGAAATAACTGTGATGGACACCACTTAGAAAAAGAACGGCCCACTACACACACACACACACACACACACTACCCCAACAAAGATATCCCCAATTGACCAATAGATATGCAGTTTGGGAAAAATGTCGTCTTGTGTGTTTCTTTAACTGTGCTGCAGTGGGGCGCTCTAAAAAAAATAATCCTATAATAGACGACACTGTTGCTGTGTTGATCGTTTGTTCTCAGCTGTTTCCCAGTCTGTGGGAAGGTGGGGTTTTATGGACCTCTCATTTCGTTTGTACTGTTTATCTCTGCCGTACTTTATTTTGTCCATCTTTACATAGTCTGTGTTGTTTTCTGGTTCTTTTATTGTCATTATTCAAAACATGAATAGAAGTGAATATCCTCTAAGTTATGAATGTAATCAATTTTGAGTCTTTAATTGTAATTTTTTTTCCATAAAATTCTTTTAATTTAGTCTAATATAATGGCACATCAAGCAGTAATGGGTACATTAAATTGAATCATGATGTTCATATACACATTTTATGACACAATCAAATATCCCAATGCATTAATTCATGTCAATCAGTTAATAAAATCAAATAGGAAACATTTCTCTAGTGCTGTTAACTACACTTCTCCCATTTAGTGGGTGACAGGATGGTGAGGACCTTTATATCTTGCTTAGTTCATGTTTTTTTGTCTGTGTTGGAGTCGATACATTTACTTCATTAGGACAAAGCAAGTTGGTTCCCATGGCCCCTGACCAAAATACAGTAATTTTGAGCAGAAGGCCACACCTTTACCTCGTCCTACCCTCGTTCCTTTGGTACGGTCCTGTCCCCAAAGACTCCCACAAATAAGAAAGAAATATTAACTGTGGACTTGGGGAATAACTTCTCTTTGAAGGTTTCTTCACTTCTGATGTTCGCCTTCAAGGACAAAGAGATGTAGTGAATTTACTGGCACTCTTTTGTGAGGAAGGAGAAAATTAAATTTCAAACAATTGTCAAGCAGTTGTAATTTGAGCGGGTTCTTCGCGCTTCTCATCTGCTTCACATTAGAATTGATGGTATTTTCACCTCCTCTTTAACAGCACCAGAATTTTTGACACTTCTTTACTTCAGCATGCAAGTGTTGTGCCCCAATCCTGCAGCCCTCGGCGGCCTGACTGGAGCTTTATGGGAGAAATTATGGGATCTGGGCGGAGTCTGATGGAAGAGATAAGGGTTATGGCTGCCTCCATGAATGCTCAACTGTAAACAGGCAAATAAAAAGCAGAACATAATAGAGGTAATGGAGCCAGAACCTCAGCTGGTACAAACTGGTGTACTTCACCCAGGTTCAGAAGAGCTGGTACCAGTTGATGTCACTTGGGAACCTGGCCCACAATAGTGAGTGGTGTTCTGGCCTTCGTTTCAGCACTGCAAAATACTGCAGCCCAAGTGGAAAGGAGCCGACTTCCCTAGTATTGGAAGAAGAAAACATCAAGGCAGTTGTTGCCCTTATCCTCTTTGCTCGGCTCAATGATCCGGCTCTCTCTATAATACGTCACAGGTTTAGCTTTCAGCATGCAGGTGGAAAGAGAGAAAAATTTAGAAGGGATGACTGTAGAATTTAGTATTACTTTTACTTGGATTAAAAAAACCAAAAACCACACAAACCCAACAATGTAGCTAGTTAGTTACTTTCTGACATTTCATGCAGAATGATTTTTCCTAAAACTTCAGGGTGTATGGAGTTGTATCTAATGCAGCTTGTATGATCTTCAGATTATTTTACCTGATAAGTAACTTAGAAAGCCAGCCTCATAGCCATTAGGAAATAGCAGAGTGGCTTTGTTTCGTCTGGACCCTTTTATATGTTCATTTCCAAAGATTGGTATTTTCTGTGGACGTCACCTTGTTTTGTTTTCCTCTTTTGTAATGGGGTGTTTTTTTCAACACCATACTGAGCTTTCCCCTAGTCAGCAGAGTGGCTGAGGACTCACTGGTCTGACATCACGAGATCTTGTCAGAAGACCCAGGTTATCGGTTACACGGGAGGCACCAGCAGGGCTCCACAGAGGGTCTTGAAACTGCAGCAGGTCAGTTTCTCTTCTTTGTCTTTAAGCCAAAGTTTGCTTTCTAGTAAACTGTATTTTTTCTCTGACAATAGCCTACTGAAAAATATTTTTACCTTCAGTTTAAATTTCTGGATTGAAAAATGACCTTTTGTACAGCAGTTACGCAGTTTGCATCAAAAATTAACTGTAACTAAGGTTGTGAGATGAAAGCCTTATAACTTGCCAAGTTTTAGGTTGGAGCAGTTGAATATAGGTGGTAGCAGCTCTTAGTCCTCATATAAAAGGATTCAGTGTCGATAAGCAGCTGAGTAGCTAAATGAATTGTGTCCGGATACTCCAGAGAATGTCCCAGAGCTGACATTCTCAGCCTACATAGAGATCATGTTTGCTATCAGGCTGTCACATCCTTTCGGAGCGAAATGAAGAGTGACTTTGCAAGACTGAATAATGTTGCCTATCCTACTTGGCAGCCATGGGCAAGTGAACGAAATCCTACTCCGGTGCTGAGGGAGTTTTAATATGCAAGACGTTACTGAATGACAAGGTGTAAGAAAGGCCTCGGGTCATAGGCCATGGGAAAGAAAATGCCTGTGCTGTGGCTGACCTTGGGGTAATGAAGAATCTCTGCCAGGTGAAATGAAGTAAAGCAAGTCCAGACTGAAATGCCTGAGGTGGTTTCCCATATGATGCTTGAAAAGGTTATTTTTTTTCTTTTTTCTTTTCCAGTTTTTTATTACTGCTTGCAGGGTTCTTAAGTATCAGATCTGATCTCCGTAAAAGAGAGTGCAAGATATGGTAACAGAAAGAGTAGGTTCAGCGTAGTGCTCTTCCTTTCCAGGAACCTAAGGCTCAGTGAGCAAATTGGTACTTGGGAACGTTGATGAAGTAATGTTTTAGCATCTGGGCACCTAAATACCACTGTGTGAAGGAGCAGATCAGCTGTCCAGAGAAGTTGCAGTGAGTCTGTCTGCCAACAGCAATATTTTGAGTCTCAGTGGCACACGCAATATTCATGGTACGTTGGGAAGTGCTGAGCTCCCCTGTCACATGTGGACGTCTGTGAGGGGACATGCAGTCCATTCAGGATTGTAGGAGAAGCAGCTGCTGGGGCTGACTTGTCTCGTCTGCATTCGGCTTCCCATTCATGTTGTCACTTGCAGAGTAAGAAAAAAAACCACTTTTGTCTTGCTTCTTGCAAGGTTCCCTTTTCGCTATCTTTATTTTTGATATGCTTCAGGACCTTAAGGGGAAAAAAAACCCAAAACGCAAAATCCCCCAAGATCTTTCTGCCTGTTAATTGCATTCTTTAGGGTAGATTCTTCTTTGTGCCAATTGCCTTGAGAAAAGCAGCCTTGTACCTGGTCATCCTAAAGCCTTGGAGAGTGATGCAGTTTTCAGAAGCCAAAACTGATAAACTGTTAATAGCATTTTGAACAACTCCCTTTTCATATTTCAATGAGATCATAATTAAGTTTTCTTCGACATCCTCAAGGGATTGATTACATCCCAGAGTTCTGTACTACTTTGAGCACTGCGATGAATGTATTTTGTGCCTTCACGTTATGTGACAATAGGTTGTTATCTTTAGTCCCCTTCTATAGTCTTTGTTTTAAAAGAGGGAGGAAAAAAAAGGGTTTCTGGCTGATGGAAAAAAGGTCTGTCTGTGGTTTTGTGAACTTATCAAAAATCCAGTCTCTTCATAAGGGAGCTTCCAGCAAGCTAAGGCCCAAGATTTACACGAGTGACTGACTTGAACACTCGTAACTAAACGAAGATCAGTGGAGTTTAGTCTCATAAGTTAGTTACGGGTTTGTAGGAGACATATTTAACTTAATGACATCGGTCTGAGATATCTTTTTGTTGGTTGGCTGTTCGTTGCTCTCCTGCTCTAACTTGCTGAGTTCCCTCATATAAATCCTCTATGTCACAGACATCATTTGTCTTTGGAATGAAAAGACTGGTGTCTGTACAAAGTCTGTCTCATAGTGCTCAGAGTGCTTGATAAGCTTAGTTTAATAATTTCTTCTCATTTAGCAGTCACTAGGGTAAGGGCCTTGCCCGTACTGAAGTGGGTAGGGTATTGGCTACCCTCCAATTGTTTTGCACTGCAGATAATTCTAATCTTCCTTGTCAGCAGTTCAGCACCTTCACCCTCAGGTTCCTGTGGAACTCGTGATTGCTTACCATCCGGTCATGCTCCCCTCTACTGGTTCTAAAGTCTTTTTGACACATTGGGCACTGTCTCGTTTGCAGTGCCTGTAAATATTGCTCCTGAAATAAGTCCCCAGAAAGCCTAAAGAACTGGTCTTAGAAAGACAGGATCGTGTTTTTGGAGAAGCAATGAGGGGGAAAAGCTTGTTCAGTAGATGGGGACCTGTTTGGAGTTTTCACTGAGGTCATGTGTGCCCTGAGACTTCACATAATGCTTCAGGTCAGGATTTCACTTCTTTCCTCTCTTCCTACATGAAGTCATACTCGGAAATGGGAATAGACTTAGTTGGTCTTGCTGAAGAGCGGTGTACAGTTTTTTTCTGATGAGTATGGTAAAATATTGCATGCTTTCAGTAGGAAACTTCCAACTTAAGTTTTACCCCTTGTGTTTTAGTCTGTGAAACTCCGTGGGACCTGTGGCAAGTTCTACTGCTTTTCCTTTTTGGTGGGTAAAGTATACATTTTTCCCAGCAGCAACTCTGTGTGAGTTGTCAAGGTCAGATAATACGAAGAGCCGAAAGGTGCGTGCTGCATGTAGCAGCTAATGGGTTCTGATGCTTGCCAACATCCAGTTGTGTTGGAAACGTTAACAGTGTAGAGGTTGGTTAAAGAAACTTTTGTGCGCAACCAGGAAGTTGCTGGTTAAAGCATGTTTTCATTAATTTGGGATGCTTGTTTTCATGAGGGCTGAGTTACGGGCTTCATTTTTCTTTTTTTCTTCTAGCTCTTGCTGTTTCTGAGTCATCTATGTTAATGCAGAGAGAAAAATGACGTGCGGGTTAATAACTTCAGAGACCTGTTTTTAAGCAGCAATGGAGACTTCGCCATTGCTGGAGCACTGTTGGTCAGAAACAGTGCTGCTGCCTGACTAGGTGACACAAGCTCTGCCTGCTCCCCCTTCATCTTGCATGGGTGAAAAATCCATTTTATTCAGAATCTGCTACTTAATGGTATTCATAAACAGTAGGGTTTGGGTTTTTTTTTTTTCTTTTTTCTTTCTACTTTGCGGCAGGGGTAGCAGAATGAGGAAGTCATAGGGAAAGTAAGAATGGGGAAATCCGGAAGTATTGTCCCCCTTGGATTTTTAAAACCCAAGAGACAGCTATTTCTGCAAACAAAGTGCCTTTACGATGGTGTTATGGTGAAGCAGCTGTAGTTCTACTGGTATTTGTGTATTTGATTTTATGTTTATTGGTATTTACATAACATTCTTTGAAAACTTTCAGGAAATATACAAGACTAAGTGTTTATATACCTTTCTCCTCTACAGGAGTTCACGGGGGACTGGACAAGTATGGGCAAGGAAAACATTGCTAGATGGACAAGAGAGGTCAGACTTGGGAACTCACCTGTGCTAAAATTAGCTAGAGTCTGCTGTAGTGTGTTAGAAGGAGTGGTTACATAGGCTTCCCCCGGCAGAGGCATCTGCTAATGGCTGTGGTTCGAGACCAGATTTCCAGGGGAGGTGGACTTTTGGACTGAAGCAGTACTGTTCCTGTAGCATGCTCTTATGCTCCTCTTTGGTTTCCTTACCCAAATTCTTTTCCAGGATTGCGCAGGGGGTCCTGCTGGCCCTGGCCAGACTGTTGCATCTATGTAGAGAGATGCTACAGCTGTAAGCTGCCTCACGTGATCCAAAGACAGCCTCAAATGCAATCTAAGTACCCAAATGAAAGATATTGTTACTTCTGTAGGGAACGTCCAGGTGCAGGATCTTCCTTTTAGAGGAAAAGTGATCTTGCTCAGACATACTGTTTCTGAATCAGTAGTTTTCAGGTGGACCTGAGACATGCCCAACTGCAGTAAGATGACAGTAGGTGGGAGGTGGTGGACATCTTACGGAGCGAGAAAGTGTGATTGGTGGTCAATCCTTTTTGCAGATTCAGTTTGAGGAATGATAGCTATCTGTAGTCCAGTAAAAATATAGGAAATTATAATAAATTGCACAGAAACTAGTTGAGTTAAAAACTTGAGCTACTCACATTATCCATAAACTTTTTGACTCTAGCCTTTCATAAGTGGGGAAGGACATGCACAAAAAAATCTGTGGCTAGAAAGGAAAGCCAAGCTGATGGTGAACATCACGGCTGTTGATAAGCTGCTTTGATCTCTACCGCACCACTGCTGGCTGAGGATTGATTATTTTTTTTTCTTCTTTTTTTTTTTCCTTTTTTTTTTTCTTTTTTTCTTTTTTTCTTTTTTGTTTGTGGTCAGGTAAGTAACTTGATCTGATCAACTTGTATATGGTTGCACTGCTGGCAGTCAATGGAAGAAGCTGTCTTTAAGAATCAAATGCATCCGGTATGAATCTTAGAGCAGGCTGGTCAAGGGAAAAGAAATAACATCCTCTGGCAAGGTCTGAATCTTCTCATATGTCTTCTTTATTCATGGAGAGCATAATAGGTGGTTATCTAGGGTAGAAAAACACATTTATGAGATTGGAGGTGGTAAAGGACAGCGCTCTGTTGTTTTGCCCTTTTTTAGTTTGAATTCAACGGGCTTCGTTATGCCATCTGCTCCCATCTTATTATAGGCAGTAGGTGTCCTGATTTGAGATGTCTAAACGGTGTTTTTTGAAATTGGGTTTACTTTCTCTTTTGACATTCTTTTCTGCTTACCTCACAGCAACTGACAGTCTATCAATGAGATAATGCTTTGGCCGGTCAGCAACTGAAGCTATTGACCTCTGTAGGGAAGGAAGGCAAACCAGCGGAATACCTCTGGGTTGAAGGGGAAAGAATCCCAGAAGCAACGGAGGAAAAAAGCGTCAGGGTTTGTCAGTATTTAAAAAGGAAATAATGACCTTGCCTTTTAGTTTGGTGCTTAGTATAGGTATTTGCTGGGGTTGATCTCAAATCCAAAAGCAGGAATAATTGGCACACTTCGGTTCATTTCTCCGTTTTTGCAAGTGCTGTTTTCCAATAAAGTCGCTTTTTCTTTGTTTGACAGCAAGAGCCAAGGAACTGTGCTGGATTTTGGTTTAGCAATAGTAATGTGTGATGGTGTTCTGTTGATCTGGGTTGGCCTTGCAGCAGGCTGGTACAGGTAGGAACGCACGTCCTTATGTTCTGACTCCATTGCATTTGCTCTCAAAGCCTACTTGCTCTCTGCAAGCAAGAGCAAGCTACTGTGACCTTCATTTGCCTTACAGAATGTGTTCATCAAGGTACACACTTAGGTCTGCTGCCAGCAGATAAGAGCAAAAGTAGGTTTTGACTTCAGATGAGCAGAATGGAAGAGAACTTGGGCAGCAAAGATGCCTTGAATGAGGGTCAAAGAGGGAGGTTGTGTTCCTCTGGGCAGGTTCTGTGCTCACTTGCTCATCTTTTGGTGTAAATGCAAGTGTTTGGCTGATGGCAGTGACCATGGGAGTGGCCTCTCTTGGGTGTGCTTGGAGTAACCCAGCTTCTGTGCTTCATCAGCACGGTTAGATGGAGTCCTGATCCTCACTGTGGTCTCGTACTTGCAGATTTTCAGTTAAATCTCTGAAGTGGGCCAGTTGAGAGCTGCGTTAAGGATAGCATTACCCTTTTAGTTATGCCATAGTGCTGGGATAGCTGCTTTGGGGTGTATTCATTCTAATCAATTCTAATCAAAGGTGTTGTGCTGTATTCCCTTACCCTCTTTCTTTACTTAGAACCTGACCAGACTCACTGGCAAGAATTTGCGGAGAGGAGATTTATTGCTTACTGCTTACATTTATCTGAATCATCACTGTTTCTAGAGCCTGATTCAAGGGTGTGCTGAACTTTGCTATCTGCTTTTCATTTCATCTGGTGTTAGTTAGAAGTAGCCACTATGGAAGTGTGACCAAAGAGTGGAGCTGGGTGACGGTAAACAAAGTCCAAGATTGCGAAAGAGTTGTACAAGGGGGAGAAATCTTCAAGGCAGTTGCGGTAGTCCTAGGTGTGCAATACCCCTAAACACGCTGCGTTTGGACGCCGATTTTTCTACCGAGTGGGTTTAAATCTTCCAAGCCCTTGTCATTTTGTGTCATCCGATACACGGGTTGACTTGAGAGCGATGAGGAACGGCAGCTTCGCGCATCTGGATCTCCCGTGAGCGCAAGCGCCTGTGAGAAGGGAAGAGAAGGGGAGGAAGAGGCCCGGCACAGGACGGGCAGGGCTGGCGCAGACGAGGGGGCCCTCTGCTGCTGGGATCAGGGCCTAGAGCCGCTGGCCGCGGCTCGGCAGCTCCGCAGAGCCCGGGCAGTCCCCGGAGAGCGTTAGCTTGCTTCGCCCTTCGCTCCTCCCGACAGTTGTGTCAGGGAGAGAGAGGATTTTTAGGAGTGCTGATCTGCAACACAGAATGATGAAAACGGTAAGTTGAGTTTAAGCTAAAACACTGATAAGTGATAAAAGTCAACCCAGCCTTGTGCTATCCCCATTTCAGACGAAGGTGCTTTTGGAGCAGAATAAATCGAGTTACTGTGATGAGACTATTGAGGGGAAGGACAGAGAGGAGAATGTTGCAGTGTTAACTTTGACTGAGGAAAAGACTGGCTTTAGCTGTGTTTGCATTCTAAAGGGCACTTCCTGAAGAAGTGGGACAAATAAATGTGTTCTGTTTCTGAAGGGGAAGTAGATTTCTGAGATTATTTCCCTCCATATGTAGTGCCTGTGAAGAAAGGTAGCTATGGTATCTTAGTAAAAGCAGCTCTGTAAGCCAGTTTCATGGTTGTGTAGTGCCTCTGAAGCTCTGTTTACTGTGGGAAGAGATCAGCACCTCTGTGTTTGACATCTCAAAAATATATGTAGGCTGATGTCTCAATGCATTTCCCATGTCTGCTCTATCTGAAGTGGGAGAAGGTGTTTAGTCAGCAGAAATAGAACACAGTTCTTGGTGTGGGTTTTTTTCCATGCACCACAATATTCATTTGCAGTATTATGACAAAACCAACACTTGATAGCAAATCTGTCTGAGGTGACCGCTGGCAAAGAGTATTTTAAAACTCTGTCTATTTCTGTTTAGCTAGAATTGTGCTCTGTGCTTTATACTGGCTTTGCAGGACTGTCTGGGTATAGTTTGGGGAGGGGTGGGGGTAGGAGGGACACCCTTGAGAAAACGACTGGAGGAAAGACTCCAAGTACCCTTGCACTAGATAGGCAAAACCAGGTCATAGATGGTGAAAGCCGAGAAGGATTTTAGACAGTAGCCTTTTGACAGTAGAGTTGGATTTCTGCTGGTTCCCTTGGCAGGGACACTTTTCCTGTGCTGGTTTGGAGCGTTTCTAGCTTTCCAGAACTGCTTCTTCCTACTTCTCACTGTAGTCAGGAAACAATATCTTCTCTTTATAAGTATTTTGTAAGTACCCTGCTGCATCTTTCTCCTCACACAGCAGCTCATTTTGTTTCATGTACGCAGTTGCCAATCCGTGCATGTCTTTCACAGTAGGGCAGCTATGGAAGAAGAAGCTCTCGCCTTGCCTGTGTTTAGGCTTTGTTGAGAAAGGGGAGTTACGCAGGTCTAGCCGAATAATTTGTGGTGCTCATGCACAGCTATATTGCCCAGAAACGGATTTATTTTATAGCAGAAAGTGTGTGACTTGCTTGAGTATTATCAATTCACGCCAGTGTTCCTCATGATGTGGTATGTGATGCCTTGAAAACCTACAGCTTCTTGCTACTCGTGCATTGGGCAATTAGACAAAGGATACTACCACTGCCTTTCCACAACTAAAGTACAGGAAATCTATTTCAATGCTCAACAGATAGAAGTATTGGTGCACTAGTAGTTGCTTTATGGTGTGGGAGGGTTCCCTGTGAGTCAGGATTAAAAAAAAACCCACTACACAGATGTGGCTTTACAGTAGAGCTGATTGCTTATGTTTGGAGCTGTGCTCAATTTCCGGTTGGGTATCAAGTATAATTATACCTAACAAGTACAGGAAGGCACGCAAGAATATCATAGCCTTCCCTGAGCCATGAAAAGCAGCAATATAAATTGAACTTGTCTGCAAAGTGAAGTCTTGGCATTTTGGCAGGTGCTTTGTATGTTGTTGCAAGGGAATAGAAAAGAAAAAAAAAAAGGCAGATGTGGCAAACTTCTTGTGCTCTATTGATACCTAGGAAAAAGTACACTTAGTCACTCCCAAGGCATTTGCATAGCTTTTATCCCACCTTTGAGACTTGTGTATTACCTCCTCTGATAAAGAAGAACCCACGTTACAGTTTTTCTTTTACAAAAAAGCTATTCCTTCAGAAAGCTCAGCTTCCTTCTGCACTTGATGGCACTTGAGGGGTAATAATTAGACTGGAACTTCAGCTCAGCCACAAAGTCTGTGCGGCTAGAAAATTAATCTTCCGAAGAAACCATTACTTCTTTCAGTGCAGCCAAGGCAGGAGTATTGATAGCAACCTTGCAGCTTTAGGAAACGAGGCCTCCTCAGCTGTTGTTCCTTTTCAGCAAGCTACCAGCTTAGTCTGTGTTGTCTGTTGCAAAGCACTCACTCCACTTGACTGTAGGAAGGTAGGGAAAGCTGCTCGTGTGCCAGATAATGAGCCATTCAAGTGAAATCCTGAGCCTTCATTCTTTCCCATCCTTCTCTTCCTACCCACCCCCCAACTCGCACAACCCATCTCCTTGCAAACAGCACATTTTTTTCATCAATAATGTATCAGGTCACATGAAGGTCACTGGCGTGCACAAGAGAAGTAGGTTTTATTCTAGCCAGTGAGTCAGAGTAGTGGTATTTGTCCTCGTTTTATTTTTGTGTGCTTTGAAGGGTGAATATTTTTGACAAGTGGGGATTTGCCAGCTGCTTCTGAGCACAAACCCACCGTCCATCTCTGCACGGAGTTCACACAGCAATGCAGGATGAGGTATGTGTTTGCCTCTCAGCGCTACTGCTCTGTGATACTCCAGCGATGAGGTCTTGCTTCAGGAACATTTACCTGCAAGCACACAGATTAAATACTTTTGAATGCTCTGCGTTTCCCAAGATGGTCAGCAAGATCAGGTACAAGGGGAACTCATTTGAAGATCTGGCAGCTCCTGTGTCAGGCCAGCTGATTCATCAGAATCTTCTGTCCGGAGATACCAAACAAACACACGCGTACTTGACGTGTGTGCTGAAGAGAGGTAGTGATACTAGTTTTTGGGGCACTGAGATGCTCTTTTCAAGAAACTTGACTCTGTGACCGGACCTGCATCTGTTTCTGCTTGTTCTGCTTTTCCCTCTGAGACCATAACCCTGTTTCTTGATATATGTTTGGGACTCCCATGGCAGGAATCGTATATGATGGGGCCTTAGAGAGCTATCTGTGATACCAGCATTGAATACTATCTACACGTGCATCTAACACAGTAATGTCTGTGTATCTATCAATCTCTACACATGCAGCAGCAGTGAGATGGCCTTCTGAGGCAGTTTGGTACCTCGGGCGTTAGCCTCCAAAGTTTGGAAATTGATTCCCCCCTCCAACCACTGTGACGTTCTTGCAGGCGGGACTCCTCCACTCAGGCTGACGCGTGCCAGTATATCCGCACGGTACATCTGGCATAACTTTTGCACAGAAGGATTCAGAGCTTCCAGATATAAAGAAGGCAAAATGTTGTTTGTGTGAGACTCTGAAAGGAGTCACAAGTGAAGAGAAAAATCGGTGGCCGTGCTTGGTGTTTGGTAGCTGTCTGTCCTGAGAAAGCACTGACCTGGCCAGGGGTGTAATTGCATGTGCAAAAACACCAGCTGCAACAAAGTATAAGAAGTCTTTTTTTACTGTGTTCTTAAGTGGTTTTATGAACAGGACAGGAACTTGAACCCTGGGAGGTAACCTAGTAGGTGGAAGGGGCTGGAGGGGCAAGCTTGGCCTGTGCGTTGCTGGGGGTGGGCGGGGATTTTGGATGAGAAGAACAGTCAAGGGCAAGGAGTGAATCCGATCAAGCTGAAGCTGCAAGGAGAAATTTGATGGAGTGAGGGAGGTTTCTTATTTTCATTTATCCACACAATGCTCTGGGTGTGGTAAGGGATACAGAAGAGGTGATCAAAGCAGTCTGGTAAACCCTTAGACTCTGAGCAAAGACAGCCTGTTTTGAAATCAGATGCTTCCTCTGCCTCAGTTGAAAACTCGTGAAGAGGAGCCAGGGGTTGAGGGGAAACAAGCAGAATTGGCTTCATAAATCATCTCTGTTCTTCCATCCCCTCGTTGCGACATCCCTGGCTGTGCACTGCGGAGGCAGGATGGAGCCTGAGGGGTGGCACTTGTGGAAGGCAGGGGCGCAGAAAGGAGAGGGGGTGTCTGAATTGGGCAGGAGGGTTGGGAGGTCCCCGCTCTCTTAAATCTCTCTCTTTCCGGAGCACAAACAGCTGCCGTTGGGTTTCTGGTGCATGCGTTTTTGAGTCCAATTGCCAGTCAAGGCTCCCTTTGGCGACGGAGCAGAGGATTCTGTAGGAAGGAATAGAAATCCCCCAGCATCTATGGAGCAGATAAACAGCTGCCATGGGGGCTGGGCATACGTTTTTGCCTCAGGCTTGGACCCGTCAGGCGTTTTGTGGGAGAGTGTGCCAGTATCCACATTTGACAAGGCTGCGGGTCTGAGGCACTTTCCCTTCTTTGCTGTACCTCTCCGCTGCCCCCTGGACTTAAAATATTTAAAGACCAACATTACCCTCACTGAGCAGGATGAAAAGAAATTGATGGGTTTGTAGGCAGTGGCGGTGCCAGGAACCAAACGTGGCTCTCCAGACCTATGGCCTCGTGTACCAATTGCTCAGATCGGGGCCTCTGGGTCTAACCGCTGCCACGTAGCAGCTTGAGTGGCCAAGACCAGAGCACAGCTTTCTGCCTCTGGCTTTGACAGATCTGTCACTCATTCTCCAGGTGTGGAAGAGAAGCCTTACTAAATGAGAGGCTTACAAGAGATAAAAAGCCTTTCAGAAGGAGCATCCATTTCTGCCTCTAACCTGAATTCTCCAGCCCATGGGATGGCTTCAGCAGCAGGAACGGGCCCATTTTCTCTCCCCCCTGGTAGCTTCCAAGAGAAGCATTTCCTTCCTCTGAATAGCAGGTCCTGAAGGACTGAGTCATCCCAAGTGAGATCTTGTGGAAAGGGCAGTGCGCTTGAGGAACAGATGAACAGCTGGTTACAGCCACTTTAGAGAAGAGGATCTCATACGTAGTCTAAGGCTTGTACAATGGAAAAAGCTGCTTTCACCTCTCTGGCAGTAGAGGTTGTGAGTAGGCACTACACAGAGCTCCAGCTGGTCTGGAAAGCAGAGTGACTTCAGGAGCCAAAGGACTGGGGATCTCCCTTTCTTGGTGTCTGCCTTGGAGAATTGCATAGGCTTTGAACAGACAGAAAAAGAATATTGTGACTAACAGGTATTTACTGTGTGCCAGCTTTTCTACCTTCCAGCTCATCTTGAGATCCCGTGAAAAGACCAAGCTGCAAAGGTTTCAAAGACAATCCCCCCCCCCCTTTTTTTTTTTCTTGGCATGACTTCATACCTGTCATTGATGCAGTGGTAGATAAGCTTAAAAATCCATCTTGTAGCCTGGGTGGTGACAGTGGTGACAGTGACAGAGGCTTTGCTATGTGTCTTCAAAGGGAAGGCCTGCTGGCATGGTAGTGAGCATACTAGATTCCTTAGTACTTCAAGTGACAAAAGTCAGGTCTGCTGTAATATCAATGAGGTGCAAGCTACGGGACTATTATTCCTGTGTAGTCCAAAGTTGAGGTTCCTCTTGTCTCAGATCAAACCTAATCAGCTTGGCATAATTAGCATATGTTCTTTATCATCTTTGGAAGATGGAATTTTTAAAATCTCTGGGTTATCTGGAGAGAAGCGAACCCAAGGCACAGTGCAGGAGCTCTGGATCCATATCTCCTGTGTTTTCGCTGAAATGCCTTTAGTACAAAAACAATCATTTTTTAAGAAGCATCTCTGAAAATATTTTAGGAAAAAAAGTTAAAATTATCTGCCCATAAAATCAAGAGATGAGGTGAAGAATTCCAGTCTAGCTATGCTGTTTTCTGTGTTAGGGTCTTGTCATTTTGTCTGTGGCTTCCAGTGAGAACAGGATACCTTGAGACCAAAGTTACGGTGCGTTTTCTTTGTAACATCTATCATGGTACATGTGTGGAGTGCTGGAGGAAGGAGGGGCATCTCTGAAGAAATCACTAATGAAAATGTTCGTTTTAAGTGAGAGAAAGGGCTCTAATCAGTATGCCTCATTTTAGATTATTAATGTAATTGAAAACACAATCTACCTAAATCATGCAAATGATATGCAGGGTGAGGATTTTTTCTGCTATCATAATGATAATCTAAATAAAATGTGGATTCTAAGTGGAGTTCTGAAAGACTGGATCCGAGATTAATATGAAATACAAAAATTAAAAAAAGACACGCATAGTGTAGAGCTGCAACTTCGCTTTTATGACATTTGAAACCCTGATTTATGAACATTGTTACAAGGTTTTTAACTGTACTGAAAATGAAATGAGGTTAAACTTCTTCCTATTAGCATTAGAGTTACAATCACAACACATTACAATGGACTAATAAATGTTGCTTTTTGAGTAATGAAATTGCCATCAAGGCACCGTTAATCGGAATGAGATTATAATTGGAGTTGTGCTGTGCAGGGAAGGGCTCTGTGCGGCAGAGGTTGACAGACCCCTGATTGCATCCCCGGGATGATGGGCAGTCTTGGCCGTGCGCTTCGGTCCCCACCTACAGAGTGTTTCATAACACGTGAGAAGACTTAGATCTTCCATCGAGTCACGCGGAGCCAGAGGACATGACTGGTGTGGCCCTCTCAGTAGCTGAGCAGAAGGATGCGGTGACCCGAACCTTGCTATGCAAACTGCCCGCTTCATGACAAGTACGCTCGCAGATGGACTGACCCTCTGGAATTGATGCCGTCTTGCCCTATCCAAGCCATGGGGGTGGGTTTCTCTCTGATCCTTTGGCTAGGTTTTGGACAGAGGAAGGCAGGATCTGTTGCAGTTGCTTTTGTTTAAAAAGCATTCATCTAGCTATGAAGTAAATGGTACTGGAAATAAGAAGGAAATCAGTATTCCAAGCTGTTGGGATATGAATTGTAAGTCAGGACACTGATCACAGATCTTAGAAATAGGTTTCTCTGATAGGCAGAAATTCTGGTTTGTAAACATGTTGGGTGGGATTTCAGATTTAAATCCTGTAGGGAAAGATGCTGAATTGACAGGGCTGCCCACCTAGGATTAGGTATCCTTCTGTGACTGGAAGTCCCATCAAATAACTACAGCTTAACCAAAAATAGCTCCCCAGCAAGTTACAGAGCAGCTACACCACAGGCGGCCTTGCTATGAGCTTCCCTGCATTTCCCTACCTGTGTCCTTTGACTGGAGCTGGGTAAATGAGGCAGAAAGTATCCATAACCCCTGGAGAGGGAGCATTGCAAGTATTCACAGCACCTTTAATTACATCACACCCTTGTGAAGAAAAATGCTTGCGAGCATACGTGCAAGCAGATCCATTTTAGGGGTATTCAGGGGCACAGGTATCAGTTCCCAAGAATTTCCGTGCATGGAAAGTGATCTAAAATGCTGGAAGGTGCAAAGGGATGTTTGTCCTTACCACAGCTGAGACCCGGCACAAACTGAAAACTGGCTCACACTTAGTGAACGTATCAATTTCTCAAGTACTGCCTTTGATTTCTGTCTCTTTCCTCATACTGATAGAAGATCTGGCCTGCTCTGCATTGTATTGCCCAAGTGGAGCCAGGGCATGGTCAAATTAGACATGACTGTGAAAGGCTAGTCGTACTCTGTGATATGCTGGTTCTGGATTTGTTGCCTGATTTCCTATGGATGGATATTACGCAATAAGACAGATGGTGGTGCCTGTTGTGTTTGGCCAGCACTTACATGGTTAAAAAATAAATTACATGTTAATTATAGTTTTCAGAGGTAGCTAAACAAATTCCATGAAAATTTTTCCAGTATTTGTTTCAGGACGTCCGCAGACTTGGTGCACTGCTTTGCATTGAGGGACGACTGAGTCTTGCAAAAATTGCACTGAAGAGCTCTGTGGCTTCGCAGAGCCAGCGGCCTTCCTCTAGGGCTGCAGTAAGCCTGGCTTCCAGTGGGGCACAAACACAGAAAGCAAAGGCATTTGGCTATTTGAGAGGTAGAGGGTTAAGTATTGTGATCGTAAACCATACACTAATTGCTCTCAGACCTATTAGCAGGATGTCTTGCATAGACTGTCATCCTGCCCTTTCCCATGGGCCCTGTTCACTAACCCTTTGCATTTTGACAGTAATTACCATCCAAGCAAGCACAAACCATCACCAGCTACAACACAAACCTACTGTCATGGTAACGTAGCAACCTCCAGTTCATCTTAAAGACATTTAGGTTTTTATCTCGTATGCTTAAAATAGGACTCAACTCAAAGCTGTACTGAAAAGAGCATGGACAAACTTAATGGAAAAAAAAATTAAATTAAATTTGATACTCTGGATTACAACAGAAGCTGATATTCCAGCGTGCGAAATAGATACTTAATGAGAATAGCAGACTTAACTGGAGGAAAAGGAAAACCCTTAGGTAAATAAGGAAGGGCTTATGTGTCTGAAAACCTGTCTACTCTCTTCCTAGCAGCTGCACTGGTTTAGCGAAAGATGCTGTCTTTCCTCACCAAGGTTCACAATATTTGTGTCCTAGAAGCGTGTTTTAGGACATGACCGAGGGTATGCCTAATCCATTTATTCAGAAAGGTTTATCTGTGTGCAGCGGATATTGCTGTTTGGACTAATGTCCAATGTCATCGCTCCTGTTAGGGAAGAAAGCATCATGGACGGTGACTGTCTCCACATTGGTTCTTTCCATTTAAAAATATTTGCACTAGAAGTTGTCCTAAGGCCATGCAGAAAATATAGCCCCAATTATCTTTACATATAAATCAGCCTAGCTGTATTGATCTCACTGCTAATGATCTAGCCTGCTGTGCATTATATTCTCACAGTGGAGTCACAAGTTAACTCCCAGAAAAGCTTTGCTCCCCAGGACTTTGTCTTATTCCTAAATCTTTCTCCACAGGAGACCTGCAACAGTCCCTGCACAGTGTAGCAAACAGTAGGAGTTCACACTGCACCTGATGGCCTGCCAGGCAATTCTGTGCTTCCTGGGTTGTGGAAAGGTGATGGGGCTCATGTGTCCCTTACCCGCAGTAGGTGGCAGTTCCTTTCTACGCCTGGCCACAGAATGAGTGGCATGTAGCACCCCCAACTTCCAAGAGGTCTTTCCAAGAAAAAAAAAAGTTATTTTGGGGGAAGTGTCTAATCCTGAGTTACAGGGAGTGCATCCCTGTCCCCATGTCATATGTTCCATTGGTTTCACTCTCGTGTGTTTAAAAATAAAGGCTCTAAACTTAATTTCAAGTTGTCTACCTTTTGGTTCCAAACACTGGCTCGCATTATGGCTCACTAGACTAAAGAAATGACTTCCTGACGTAGAGGGCGGACTTAGTCCTGAGTAACTCCTTAATGTGTGACTTCCTCTCCTGTTCTCATCTTTGGCTGTAATGCTGTGCACCTGGCGTTTATGGATGCATATGTATGCAGGGAATGCCTCTCGGAGGGTCGCAAACCTGGGAATGTAAACACAGGCGGAGAGATCCTGATGCCATCAGAATCGGAGGGAGTTGTGCTGTTGTCTCTCCTGAAATTTCTTCCAGATGTTTGGGTCCCTGAGGATTATCTTATAGTTGTCAGGACTAAACTTCTAACCTCTTGAAATGAAAGGAGGTAGTTTAATCCACTGTTGCTATTTGGTACTCATCTCTGTTTTCCTTCCCTGCGCTTTTTTGAATGTCATCATCTAAAAGCATGTCAGAAATGAGTGTCGTTTGCTGGTGGCAAAAAGCTGTGCAACACTTCCCTTTGGTACAAGTCAGACGTTGCTGCAGCTCCCATCACCTTCCCCTGAACCAACCGGCCGCCGGTGCGGTTGCAGTCCTGCTGCAGCTCTCCTTCCCGGCAGCAGCGCGCGCTGCCATAGCTGGCACTTGCGTTGCGGTGGTGACCCGAGGAGAGAAGTGGTTGCGGGTAGGGACACGCTGCCTTGAACTGCCTTTGAGTCCTGGTTTTCAGGTGAGGTGAGCAGACAGTGGTCCCCCCGTGTAGGTAGGCTGTAAGGGCTTTTGCAAGGAAGTCTCTCTCATAGAGCACCTACTACTGTGGGCCTGATGTTAGCTGGGGTTTCCGTTCATTTACAGTATAATAGCTAATAAATACTTTCTTTCTGCTGCTTTATTTTTACCTATGTTGGTAATCATTTTGATAGTTCTGTCAGAGTATTGGTACCCCATTCCCATTCTTACGGACAGTCCCAAAATGGCGGGGTGGTTTTTTTTTTTAGAAATGCTATTAACTTGCTTTACAGTTGCCCTTCTAGATCAGCAGTCAGGGTGCTAAATTAGATCTGACTGTACAGAGATCTTCTTTAACCCTTTTGCTATCTTTTGTCTCCACAAATACAAACAGTGCTGTTTCTGCCCTGGGTTCACCTTGGTTTTGGCTGTTTTACAAGAAACAAGGCAGCAATCTTATATAAACCAGAGCCACTATCACGCCTCCTCTTCTTGCTGCCTTTATGTGTTAAAGAAAAAATAATCCATACGCTTGACAATATTGTGCTCCTATTTAGTTGCAAATAACAGTCATTTCCTATCCAGAACCTTATGTTACTGAAGGACAAAGGAGATGGTTCCCTCTTCTTTCTTTTTTTTTTTTTTTTTCCCCCCCCTAAGCAGATGTAAAAGTGAACCTCTGAAATATGATGGCATTTTCTGCGCCCTTCTCTCTGTAACCCCAGGTTCTGCCCCGGCAATCTGAACCGGCTAAGGCGGCGTGGTGTTAGGTGCAGAACAAGCAGGAGGAGCAGTCTTTGTTTCCATACTGCCCATTGATCCTCATGTTCTCCTGGGGAAGCAGGGTGCTCTGCCCGGTGCGCTGTGCAGTAGCAGCCCCGTCAGGCCGCTCAGCTGGCCCGTACCTCAGTGGGCTGCATGTTGGCTCCTTCCTGCTTTCCTGGCTCTGCCTGCCGGCTGCCCGCCGCGGCGCTCCCTCTGCCATTCTTGCTGCAAGTAATTGATGGCCAACAGAGACTGGCTCTTTGTCAGTTCGAGTCTTTCGGGCAGAGCCTGATGTGCCACTTGTGAGGAGCAACCTCTCCCGACAGCGAAGCTCCATGTGCTGCTCCTTTTGGACAAGTGATTGATTCCTCCGTAATATTCTTAAATGGGAGCTGTATTGGAATCCAGTGTCATCTCAGGATCAGAGAGACAAGGTCTTTAGCATTAATTGGGCCACCCTGTGTCAGGTAAACTCTCTGCTTATGGGCCAAATGCAAATGTCACTTGAAGTGATTGTTACAAGGGAACAAATGTGGCTGTGAGAGCTTTACTTGTTTATAGCGCAGGTTTTTATCCATGCGCCTTGGAAAGCATATACTGCTAGCGGTGGCTGAAATAATTGCTTTTGACAGAAACGGTCATGGATCAGCAAGACTCAGAGACAGAAATATGGGGGGGGGGGGTTTGTCGTATGTAAAAATCCAACTGTGCTCTTGAAGGTTAAAGGATTCCCAGCACTGGTGGCTCTCTGCGTTTGTAGGAGTATTGCAAGTTTCTTGTCAGCTGTGCGGGGTTGGTGGCAGCCCCAGCCTGGCGCTCTCAGATTACCATGTTGGAGTCACCAAGGCTGGTTTGCTTTTGTAGAACAGCTTTTTAATTGTTCTTTGGTTTTGTGTTTTTGTTGGGTTTTTTTTTAAATAAATATTCCACTAGGCGAGGAATGAGAACAAGAGGAAACTCTCTGTTTCTGGGTTGCCCTGTCAGTGCTTTATTCCACCTTCTGTACTTCAGGGTTTTCCCATTGCTTGAAAGAAAGCCTCGCAAAAAAGCTATTTTGTGTTTGGGTGAGTAGCCATTTGAGTTGCTCCAAACCATCTGCACATAAGGAAAGCAGCTGGATAGAGGGGAGGCTGACACAGCTGCAGAGAGCTGCCTGAGCAAGTACTGCGTACACAAGCCAGCTGTTGGAGGCAGGTATGTGCTAGGCAATGTGGCAGACTTTGGAAAGACTGCACCAGGAAGTGCTTGAAATGGTTGGAGGAGAAAACGGTGATGTACGTGAACAGTCCGTAGCAATTCCCACTGCCCAGACGAGAGCAGGTCACGTAAACTCTGCGTAGCCTGTGCAAAATGTCTTTGGGGGTAACGCTGCTCAGTGACCTAGTCTCAATCCCGGTGATGTTTGAGGATGGCTCCAGCTTTTTCACTTAAGTGCTTTTGGGAAGTGATCCCATGGACCAGGTCATGCCAGGTTACTCCTAAATATGAGAAAATGGGATATCACAAGCTTGCAAAACTACTTTGCTCGTATAACTAGTCAGGGGTTGATACAAAAGTTAAAATTTGATTAAGCTAGCTGTGGGTGCGTGTGGGTATGATATATAATAAATAAAAGCATGCTCTATGACTGGCTGTCTTCCTTAGCAGTTGATGGTTGTCTGGGGCAGCAGGTGCACAAGTAACTGTTTGTGCCCATCCTGTACAAAGAGCAGGAGGTTTTGAAGCCCTGCAGTGCCTGACTTTTCTCTTTCTGTATTTGATGTCTTAAAATCAATTATTTACTTCACGTATTCAATTTTTGGAGGTTATTGAATGAGCCAGTAAAGGCACGTTATGTCAAGGCTGCGTATCTCTAGATGAGGGGATAGATCAAGTTCAAACGATACAAGCAGAAAAACACCAGTGAAGCCAAAGGAATTGCTTTTGCTTAGCTTGCAACATAGTAAGATTTTTGGTTGGTAAAACAGCAAATACATGTAGTGTTGATAGTTTTGCTTCTCTGCAGACTTTTCTGTCTTGTCTCACCTGGAGCATATCAATGGATAGGTACTCCTGCTGGGACGAGTGAATGCCTTTCAGGACTGAGAGTCCGAGTCTCTGAACAGAGCTGAGTCCAAATCTGTGGTACAGTGGCTTGTACCCTTTAATCAGTATAGTAATCAGCATGGTGTTCAGGAGAGCAGCGGAGTCAGTTGTGAGCAGCTTGTGTTTGTCTGCCTTTGGGTTAGTCGTGTGAAGGTTGTTAGGCTTTCTTTAATTCACTGGTCAGAGCAAAACAAAAACCCCAAATAATGAGCAGCCCCTTCTCTTCCAGCAACATGACTGAGTTGACTTGAAACAAAGTTTTGAGTTTTCCTCCCAAATGGGAAAAAGAGAGACCCAAACTGACAAGCAAATGCAGTAACATTTTCCACTGTCTTCTGCTTGTAAATCCTATACAGAAGCAACCACTATAGAGAAGGTAGGGACAGGTGCGAAAATGTCAGCAAATAGACTTAGTGTAGAAATTAAAGGAAGATTATTATCTGTCAGTAATGTTCAGGCTCTGGCATTGTAAGAGGCGGGTGGGGGAGCCCACCTGCAAAAAAAAAAACCCAAACAAACCCCAAACCCAACTGGCTTTAAGATGCAGGTTGAAAAAGATTGTGTGTTGTTGGTACCTGGAATAGTGTGATGTGGGGTCAGAGAAAGGATTGGGGGGCCTTCCGACACTTGCATGAAAACAAAGGAGGCAAGCACAGAAGAGGAAAAGGGAAGAAGGAGGAAAAAGAAAAAAAAAAACAACCAAAAAAACCGAAAAGACTCGTCAAGATGCTCAAGAGAGAAGGAACTTGACTGTGCAGGGTAGGTGGACCCTGCAGCAAAAAGTCGTGTGCAAGAAGGTACAGAAGACTAGGTGCAAACCAGACCCATGATTTTAAGTGTGTGTGATTTCCCAGAGCCTGGGATTTAGAATTACTAAGGTTAGCATAAATAGGGGCTTATAAATATCAAGATGACCCTTCAAATACGTCTGCCTATACTCTCCTTAATATTCTTAACCCCATAGAGGCATGCGTTCTCCTATTTCTAGTTGCCCTTTCAGCATGTCCTTTAGCAGCTTTTGCTAAATGATCTTCTCTGTCAGCAGCTTTCCTTCAGACTGAGGCTGACCCAGGGACTTGAGTGGAGCTGATAGCCTTGTCTTTGTTTCAGCTAGGGTTATCTGACGTTCAGCTGAGTCAGGTTAGGCAGGTCTGGCTAAGGACTCCCATGCCTTCCAGTAAAAATAGGCTTGATGCTTTTAAGGTGTAATTCAATGCCCAGTCTGCTGCAGGCGGTGGAATTATGCCAGCTTCAAGTTACTCATCGCTGAGTATTATCTGTGGAGGAAGAAAAACTGCGGCAGCAATTGCTTCACAGTGCGTTACCTTGCTGCTGCAGCTGCAACTCTGGAACTGTAAGATGGAGGCAGTGCTGATACTTAGGGAGATGCTGATTTTCAGGAATGGTGGCTTTGCAGAGGTTTGGAGCTTGTAAACGCAGTGCGTGTTTGCACAAGGAAATGTCACTGCAGCATTGTGTTGCAACACCAGTGGATGTGCTTTTGTAGAAACCTTTCCAGATGTTGCCTGTGTCCAAAGTACCTGAGCTTGCTGTAGCCCCTAGTTGGCTGAACTGTGTATACGTCTGTGTGTATATGAGTATAGATATCTCTGAATGTATGAATATATGTAAAGAGTGCATAGATTTATAATAATATGAGCTGCATATTTAAGTCTGGAAGAACACTCTCTTCTAGCTGCTTTTGTTGGATACTGCCAGTTAGTTCTAAAATCTTCATGCAGTCGGTAAAGGCTTCTAGGCTGAAATTTTTGTACGGTTGAATTTGGTTCCCCACCTAGCCCAGGATACTGCCCAAGAACTCTAGTTTGTGTATCTCTGGGTTATTGCAAAATCTTCCATTCCAGGACTATAACAAATATTTGATTCATAGAAATAGAAAGCTGGATACATAGTCTCAACCTCTGTATTCACTTCAGTTTGATCATGTAACAAAAATGGACGTATGTAGTTTTAAGGGTTTGTTAGATAATAATGGTAATTGTTTTTACAGATGCTTTAAAGATGATTTGTAGATAGGTCACAGGACCTGTTATGCTCTGGGTCACCTAGTCAAAAAAATCAGTTCTCTTGGTTTCAACTTCCAAAGAGAAAGCAAACTTAGCTCTTTGTTTTAACGCAACCTTTTTGGCCTAAGAACTCAAACTCGCGATAGAGTTACTGCACCTTAACTGGGAGGCATGTATCACATGGGCCATAATAACCAAACCCCAAGCACCGACCTGCTAGTGCAAGTGTCTGGCATCAAGCACAGCTGACGTGTTGTAGCCCAATTGTCTGTGTGAGGAGCTTTGTTTTCTCCTCTGACTTAAGGAATGGTACCTAAAATTCATGTTCTCTGTTTGTTTGTTTCTGAGATGCTGCTAGTTGAAGAGTCATACTAATTGTACTGGGAACTTCAGTGCGGTGTTTTGTTTTTCGTTGTTTTGGTTTTGTTTTGTTTTTAAAACTTGCTTTAAAGAAAAAAAAAGGTTCTTTGCTCTGTATATCTAAAACATGCCCTTCACTTTGATTTCCAAGTCATGTTTATTATGAGCAGTTAGCAAATTGGGATGGGATCCTCTTCCCTTAAGGAAATAGTTTTGGAGATAGTAAACATTTTTTGAAGGGATAGGAAGGAATGAACGTTTGTCTCCACTTAGTCTGTGGACAACAATTTTCTGAAAACAGTAGATGTTGCTTAGTACTATATGCTTGTGGGGAAATTTACCTCCCTCCCCTAAAATTATGCTGTTGGACAGGTTGTGAGGGACAGGTTGTGTGAAAGGAGCAGACTTGGCTGGGATGTCTGTGTCCATGCAGAGGTACACAGGCTGATTTGGGTGCATGAGGGATTGGCCGATACTGCCTTAGACCGTAAGCCTTTTTTTCTTATAAAAGAACATGTTTGTGTTTGCTTCCTGTCTTTCTGTTTTAAGTTCATTTATTCAAGTCTGTGAGGTTGGGGTTTTTTTAAACACTAGAGTTACATTTACCTTCTGTCATGCTTTTCAAAGTTCCTGCATTAGCACTAAACCTTTGGAAATATTTAACTTGCGAGTGTGTTAGGGTTATTTTGTCTCAGAAGCGTCTTTGGTTTTTTTGGTTTTTTTTTTACTAACTCAGGCAATCACTGTAGGAGTCAGCATGTGTGATCGATGGAAAATGGTTCTTTGCTTCCTAACTGCTTATATTTTGGACCCAGCACTGTGGGCTCCTCAGAGTGGCAGTGTGCACGGAGATCTACGCAAAGGATCACGGTCAGCCCTTGCCTCCTGTTGTGGTGCTGCTTTCTCATAGCTGTGAACGGATTGTGTTGTCTCATCTTCCTGCCATACTTCCTCATCATTTGCCTGCTGTATCATTCCCTATCTTTTTTTTCTCCATGCTGCCCTCTCCTTTCTGGATCCATTCTCAATGCTGCCCTCCGCTCTTCCTTGAGTATACCCTCTTTTCTTACCCGCACAGCTTCTCGCTGCACGTGTATTCACGCTTCTGAAGACAGTCAACAAGAAAATGAAGGAACTTGCCCAATCTTTGTTTGTGGTGTGCAATTCAGCAAAGCTGAAGGACACAAATTTGAGAATACATCCCGTGAATACTGCTAAGAAAGGTGATCTGATTCTTTCTTTGCCTCAGTAGGAATTTGATCAGACTCTGCGAATCTGGATGGAACACTAAAGCCTTCCTTAACAGACCTCGGCAGGATAGCTATATTTTGCATGGCTTGCAATACCACTGAGAGTATACTTGTAAGGACGCAGTCCCTCGCTCTGCGTGGATAGCCAAAGTTTCTTCATGGTTGCCTGCTTCATATGCTGCACACACTTAGATGAATACTAGAGCTGTTCGGACTCTTGTTATTCTATTGAGTTTGCGATGGCCTGATGGGTAGTGCAGAGAGGATGCAAAGTGATGTTCTCTGTCACCATGCGTTTTTAAGAATATCATTGTACTGTAGTAATGTGAAATCAAGGGTAATAGATAAGGTTCAATAACATTTACCAGATATTTTCAACTATTGGAAAATAATCCCGGTAAATTCTTTGCTGAACACGGATAGCTGGGAAAATGATTCATAGCCCTTATGGAAATTCCTGTCATCCTTCAGTAGTAAAATGCCAATTGTCATGATTTATGCAGCTCCTCTAATGGCTAAGGTTCCTAGCCTCAGCCAGTTCATGAATGGAACATATATAACACAAATAGCACTAATGAGGGAAAGTTCTTGTCAGCTGGACTTTTAATGCACTCTCTCTGGTCACGTTTACTTTTTACTTGAAATGCATGGCAAGGCCCTGTAAATAAAAATACAACTCCGAGCTCATGCATTTGAACATAAAGCCAGGTTCTGGTCCACTGCGGCTGTGATTCAAAGACTGCTTGCTTCTGAGGCCAGTGAACGTGCTTCACACTGGTACTGCTAGGCTGGAAAGCAGAATCCCAGCAAGCACACGTGCTCCTCTTGGCATTTCTTCCCCTCTGGCCCTGGGATATCCTTTGTCATCTTCAATGAGATTGCCCACACCTGTTAATAAACCAGCACGAGAGGACACATGGTTCCAAAGCAGGCGGCAGGCTCGGCCTGAAAAGCTGTGAGGGTGAGCTCCTAGCCGCAGCCTTCCTGCCAGACCTGCGTTTCCCGGCCTGAGCCTGCTGCCTGGCCGCCCCTGCACCGCTGCCGGAGGAGCTTTGGCACCCTCCTGAGAGTCTGCGGCTGCCCCTTCCCGGGCGCTGCTGGCGGTCTCCAGAGCACACGAGTAATCTGCTTGAGCTGTCAGATACCTCATAAGTGAGGCCGTGGGTTTTTTATGCAGGCTTATATCCGATGAAATCTCCCAGTTTTACTTTAATTGCTGTTGGCAACATGTGGTCTCTGATAAAAAACATATTTTCTGTCGAGATTGCATTCATCAGTTGGGCTAATTTTTCCTGGCCCTCCACCCATCAGAGCTTCTTTGGAAAGGGAAACAGCAGCTTGTGGGTTAGCAAATGCCAGGCAACTGAACAAAAAGAGAGAGAGAGGGAGAGAGAGGAAAAAAACAACTCACAAGTCTGTTGCAAGGCATTTGTACAAAAAGTCTTGGAAGGATTTTGTTTTAGCCCATAGCCCTGTCTATCTGCTGAATGCTTAGGTGGTGGTATATAGAATGTGTTGCCCTTGGGGCCTTATGGCCTTTGCAGAATTCATACTCAAATCTTGTAATGGATCATTTGCAAAATCATTGCAAAGACAGCTTGCTTATACTGTCACTGTGCCAGCACCAGAAGCTCGCTGGGTATTTTTGTCTTGGCAGATGCACATTCTGTTGTAAAGGTCTGTTCATCTTGTGCCTTCCTTGTTCTCAGGTAATGTTCAGCACAATCATGCAGAAGGAGATTTTTGATAGCTTGTATGTATTACAGGGTTTTTATCTTGACAAGGACATGGGAAAAAAAGAGGGGAACTGGTGTCTGATGCAACTACCGCTGTATAGTGTCAGTCTCTGGTTTCCCAGATGTGCTGATCTGAGCTCTCGCAGCCAGCAGCTCAGAGGCTTTCATGTGAATACTGTGGGTGACCCTGTGAGTGCATGTGATTAAAAAAAGGACAAGAGGAAGAAGATTTGGTGGGGAGGCACCCTGTCGCTTACTGAGAATTGTTAATGCTGACTGTCTTAAAAAAACCACCTTGGGTTCTTGAGAACTTGCTCTTGAGTTAACAGAAGGGGGGAGGGACAAGTTCAAAAAATTGATTAGCATTAGTTTTGAAGCTATGCTGAAATGTTTGCAGGGTTTGCATGCTGGTCTCCATATGTCTCTTTTCAGTTACATGTGCTGAAAGGAAAAAATGGCAATGTGTAAAGTGATTTGTTAAAATAGAGAAATGAAAATGCTGTGTGTTCTTAGGCTGCAATGGAGAGCAGTGACCTTCCCGCCCTTCCCTCGAAAGAAATACGGAAGTATTTTAAAAACCCGTGTCGTTCGAAAGTCCATAACACGAGCATAACAAATAATGGTTTGATGTGAAACAGAGTTCCCATGTTTTCTCCTGGACAGAGGAATGCCGGAGACATAGTATGGTATTTGCCTGCTTCACAGCCACTCACATGGCCCAGACCATCTCAACAAGAAGGAGGTACTAGACAAATAGCAGCATGCTCCCTTCAGGGAAAATTTCCCGACAGCCCTGCCCATTTTCTTTTCCAATACGAGTAAGTGTTTCTGGTTTCTAAACGCAGAGAGAATAAGCGTTGTGCTAATAAAAGTCCCTTTCTGCCCAAATCCAAGCTTCCGTCTTCCGAAGTGGATGGCAAAACTCCCATTGACTTCAGTGAGGGCAGGACTGGGCCATCTGTCTCTGCTTCTCTCTCACGGATGCACACACAGACACACACACGCACATACGTGCATATTCACCCGTACGCATGGGTTTTCACAAACCGGAGACACTCGGTACAATATTGCTTGTATTTCCTGAATGGATTTATAATCCATCCAATACGGTACATTTTGAATGTGTTACAAAAAGGACAGATTTACAGGAGACAATCTGCCTTCATGATGATTGCATATTGTGGCATTTCTAGTCCATATGGATCAGTAAGACTTGGATAGCAGGCATTTGACCTTCAAAATCATGCAAATGTGAAACCAGACTTCCATTTTTTTTTACAGCTGGGAAAGTCACAGTGTGGCTTCTTCATCTTATTTGGGAGGCATTGATTAAAATACAATTTGACTTCAGAAATTATTGAGATTTTCATACAGCCTTTTTGCAAAGCAGTGGCTTGAGATCTTTCTCCCTCCTTCCCTCACCCCTTCTGGCTAAACTTGACTCATTAACGCCTATGACTCAATTGATCATTTAAGAGATAAGTTGCTAATTTAGAGCCATGGGCTAACTATAAACAGGACTTTAAACCTTTTTGCTCCCGCCATAGTTAATCTGTGATAATAACTCCTGAAAGCCTTTGAAAAGGTCTGAGTGTGGCTTTCTGTCAGCTGCATTAGGAAACTGTACATTTTCTCACTAAGAAACCTTGATTGTGCCAGATCCAATCAGTCCTTTGTACAGCAGCATTAATCTTCTTGGTTTACAGAATAACAACGCCCCAAAATTATAGGGATACTATCACTAAAAGAGAGGCTGAGTTCTGCTTTGGTAGATGTGCACCAGTGTGTAAGGGCCACTTTGTATTTGCTTGTAGCAAATGCGTTGCCTTCATTGTTTGCTAAACTGAGATGGAAAGGAAGGTGTGTCGTGCTTTGTGATTTCTTGCTCTAAGGACTTCCAGACTGTGCTTCGACCTCAGAGATCCCTGCAGGGGCAGGCAGACGGGAGCAGCTGCCAGCAGCCCCATGACTGCTGCCTGCCAAGATGCAGCGCCACAGACGTGCACGACACAAAGATGCTAAGCGGTCGATGCACAGCTCGAGCCCCAGCAAAGAAAGGTGGAGTTCGCACTGCCCACGCTATCGTATTGCTCAAATAGCTACGTGGGACTGACTGGTCACGCAGGCCCTTAGGGGAACGCGGAGCCAGCCACAGGCCTGCAATATCTCGGTGCCTTGCTCAGAAGTAGCGACAGCAGGCTTGCACATGGTAAATGCCTGTTTTTTCCACTGGTTCCTTGCTGCTGGTGGGTAGCTGATGACATAAAACGGTTAGCGGTGGGATAGCGTTGTCTTCTGGGGCTCCCCTACAGGTGATAGCACATCCAGTTTGGGCAATGTAGCTGATGCAGTGTTTGTGGAAAATATTTTTAATTTCCAGGTTCCGTGGCACACGAAGTATCATGCAGTGACGTTCCCTCAAATGACTTCTGCGTTGCTGCCTTTGGCGGGAGCTGCTTGCTTTCACGAACATGGTGTGGGAAAGCGACAGGTGCCATCTTGCTTGTCTGCTCAAAATCCAGATAGTTTTACCTCCACAAGCATTTTTCTAAGCTGTGAATGTATTTTTCACTTGGCTGTATACCTTGTGTCCGCTTGGTGTTATCTCTTTCTCTGCTCTCAGCTACAGTTGTTAGACGCTCAGTGCTCTAACCCATTTATATTGCTCCATGTTCCCAGCCTGAGCAGCGCTGCTTGTGTGCTGGCTGCTATGTGTACGAAGATGCTTTCCTGCTTTCACCGATACCCTGCATGGTGGAGCCTTTGCATCAATAATTGTGCGTTCTCACAAGAAATAGTACATAAACTCCTCCATTTTTAATCGTTAGGTATGCCTAACTCTTCTCTTGTAAAGTTTACCAAAAAAAAAAAAAATACAGCTAATCTTTGCGCAGTATTTTGGCTAGAGCCATAAAACACAATTCGCTTGTACCATATGCTTCCACAGAGTTATTCCATGTACGCCAGAAGGAACACGTTCAGTCTTAGGTGAGGAGACTCTATCCTGGCACAGGGCAAAGAGAGAATGGAAGATGTGCAAA
Organism: Haliaeetus leucocephalus; assembly: GCF_000737465.1. Classification (NCBI taxonomy): domain Eukaryota; kingdom Metazoa; phylum Chordata; class Aves; order Accipitriformes; family Accipitridae; genus Haliaeetus; species Haliaeetus leucocephalus. The sequence continues at coordinate 550,531 of NW_010972920.1, read as the reverse complement.
ATACTTGTGTCGTTTCGGTTTGTCTGGTTTTCCAGGAGATTCTGGTGGGTTTGGACTGTAAATTCTTTGAGTTTCCTTTTCTGACTTTTTTTCAGTTCCTTCCTAGTCTTGATGCCTCTACAGAATTTTATGCCATCTATAAACACTTCACACTCTTGCACAGAGCATTTTGTCCCCTACAAACCTCTACAAAAGTTTCATTCCACTTCTTGCCTCTTGAAAACAGATCACTGGTTTGTGCACATTGTCTTTGCGGCCAGTTCTGCCTTTGTGACGGCATTTTACTTCTCAGCTTGTAACAACTCAGGCCCAAGTTGCGACTAGGTTTTTTTCCCCCCTGGGTGCTCTAGGATCAACTGTTCAATAGAGCAGTCGCTGAAGAAGCTGAGAAGTAGCTTCTGTCCACCTTAATCTGTTGCAATGCCTCCCCAGCCTGCTAATGGTTCATGTTGTGCATCAGTGCTGGTAGGTGCTCTTAGATATCCCTCATGTGAAGTCATAACCATCCTTCTGATCTGAAAAAGGGTGATCCAGCAGCCGTGGCAGAGTTGTTTCTGCAAGCTAGGATGGAGATAGTATGTTTAAGGATAGGTAAAGAGGGAAAGGATTTTATGCGGTCTAGTTTAGTTTTTTAAAACAATTTTCTGTTTCTTCAGTTTTAAAATTAACTCATGGACAGAAGTTTCTGAAGTTTCTGTCATTTAGTGGCCATATGCCACAGAACTGTTTCCTGCTGTGAAATCTGTCACGGACAAAGAATTGAAAACAGAAGGAAAACCTACACTAATATCACCAGCTCCATGGAAAAGAAAGAAGGCATCTTAGACTCTGGACATGGGCAATCAAAAGCAGTAATTAAAGCCAACATCTGACTTGATCATTAAAAGGAGCACTTGAAAGAAATGTCTTTTCACAGCACGAGCAGAGAAGTGGTCCAAGCAATGCTGTTAGCTTGTTTGTTTCCCGTAAACAAAAAGACTACAGTTCAGATTACACTCTGCAATATAGGCAGCAACTATCCAAAGCGCATGTCCTTCCCCTGACGTGACTAGGTTTTTGGGTCTTGTCCGCTCTGCGAGATCCCATGACAGAATCTTGGCAAACTGGAAAGAAGAGATTCACCCCACAAATACGCAGACTTTACCCCAGCGCCGATTTACAGGTGGTGCCATTGTCTGCTTCCCTCCATGCCAGCACTACGTGTTGTGCTTTCTGAGCAAGTCATCTACGTGCAAATATGCATTAGCCGTTATAAATAATGTAAATCAGCTTATACCGTTAGAAGCGGTAGCAGCAGCAATATGTAAGAGCAAGGCATTTTGTCCCTCCAGTTTGGAAGCCGGTGTGGTCTACTACAGATGGAGATGCCTGGATGTCCTGGACTTGCTTTGTTTCCTTAATGATGCACTTGCTCTTCCTTTTGTTCTAAGTAATTTTGATGAAAGTAGCTGGAGAAGGTTGGGGTTTGGTGGGGTTTTTGTTTTGTAAAGTCCCCTTTTTTAGAAGAACCTACAGGAGTATAACTGGACAACAAATGGGAAAAAATACAGGACAATTTTTCTCTGCAATTTCTTAGTTCTGTCATATTTTCTAATTGCGCAATCCATCTTTGTCATGGATTGAAGCAAAATATTTTCTTTGCTTGGTTCTGCGCGTGAACTGAAGAGTGCTACAGTGCAGTGCGCTCTTTGCTCCCTGCTCTGCTCCCGGCCATCATCAGCAGCGGTCGATGACTCTTGGGCTCCGGGCTGGCGCTGCTCTGAGGGACCAGTTTGCATGGTACCGGGGCCTGGGAAGCAGTTGCCCAGCCCATCAGCATCAGCCCTGAGCAGAACAGGGAGCAGGCAGCACTTGGTCCTTTGCGCTCAGTTGCAAACAGGGGTGTAAAAATATGCAGTGGGAAGCCAGTCTTTTGCCCCCTTACACCACCTAAGACATGCAGATGACAAAGGACGATGCCATCGTTACACTGTAAGGAACTGTCCATCCTCCAATTCGTGCAACACCAGACACATGCCAGCACTTGACAAATTATGCATTAAACTGGTAATTAGAGAGAGCAAGTAAATAAGAGTTTTTACACTGAATATTCAATCTTCAGACACTCGGTATCGCGTGCAGGGTGGTCTGTTATTATTAGTTACTACTGGTAAAGCAGCAGACCTTAAAGATAATCATATTTGCTGGAACGTGTTTGTCAGGAAGCCAGCTTTTCTTTTAGAACGGCTTTTATTCTCCCTAAAGCACTTGGTGTGGCAGCTACTTCTGTTTAACTCATGCTGTTCCTGCCTCTCCCATAATTGTGCCTGTCCCCCAAGTGCCCCTGAAGCCAGCCTCCCGCGCGTGATCCCAGCACGAGCCCGAGGCAGCAGATTAGACTGAACGCTGACCGTCTGGGTCAGGCCCTTCGAGTCCCCTCGGGAAGAGCAGGCTCAGTTCTGCGAGGAGGGAAGCCTTTGTCCCAGCTGGGTTGGCCTGTTGGAGCTCTTGGGCTGAGCCCTGGTGCCCGTGGCACGCCGAGCCCGCTCAGGAGCTCGGGCTGGGCGCCGGGGTGTCAGGGCAGAGAGCCGCTGTGATGGAGAGGCCCCTGAACTGGCCGGTTTTGCAGTTGTGGGAAACAAAAGCAGTACAAATTGAAATGAGTGCGTCAGCCTGTCCTCGCAACTTGGGGTCTGAATCTGGCTTTCTGTGTGGCAGTGATTCTTGCACTAGAAGCAGAGGTCCCGACAGGGTAGGCTGAAGAATCAGGCTTTGGTGTCGAAGAGAGACCATCTGAAAAAGGCGCCTGTGCTTCTAAAAAACATTATCACCAGCAGCATGGGGTTTTCAGAGTCACTTATACAGTAATTACTACCTGGAATCAAGTCTAGATTGTATTCTAAACATCACGGAGAAAATTGTGACCTTTCATTTCTGAAACAGAGCGTAGCAAAACAACTACTACAACCTCTATTGTTCTCTTTTCCGCAAAAAAAAATCCCAGTCAATCAAAACGCTTTGTTCTCTTTGTACTCTGTTTTCATATGGAAATACAAAGCGTTCAAATGAAAAACTCATTTCAACAGGGAAAATCAAAATGAAGGTCACAATGAAGTGAATTCACTTTATCAGAAGTTCCTTTGTCATTTCAAAAAGTGATATATTGTCAAAACATGCTAAACGTTTCAATTTTGACGAGTTGTTGCTGTGTGACAGGAAAGTATCCTGTCAGAATATTTCTGACCAGCTAGACTAACATCCTGAAATAGCACTGGGCAAATCTGAGAAGGTCTGAGTGATTTCTGCAAACAGTGTTTTCCCAAAAGCTGAGGTCAGATTTTCAAGCGGTCAGCACCAAGTACTGTGTCTCTTAGTCCTAAGAGTAGCTCGTTCCTGCACTTGTTCAATATACAGTTATCAACTTGGGGGGGGGGGAATATTTAGCTACCAGATCTGAACCTTCCAAGCATCATCTTGACTTTATTCTTCTCCCTGCTGCGTCTTTCATCTTTACATATATATATATCTCTCTCTATCTTTTAACGTTCTGTACTTTTCACATTTCTAGCTTCTTCTCAAGAGTAAAATAATACTACTGGACGTTGCTGTGTTTCTCCCCTTAACAACCTTTCTTAATCCCTAAAAGGCTTCTAGGAAAGATAACAGACTCCACTGCTTTCTCACCAAGGATGCTCGAGTCAGAGGTTGCCAGAGGTCATCTCGTTCACCCACCATGCCACAGCGGGATCAGTTACAGCAGCGTTGTCTGTCACATATGTTTATCTTGCCTTAACTTTAAGGATGTTTCGTTTAGTCCAATTTGGCACGGATTCAGGTTGGCTCCAAATATGGCTGTGTCCTTCCAGTGCTCTCCGTGGTATCTCCTGACAGAGGTTGACAGTGAACTCTGAATCTGCTGACACTGATCAAAGGGACAGCGTGGCACTGACTTCGCAGGGCTGTGAATCGAGGGCTGATATGAGCAGGGATATCCGAGAGCGTTTCTGAATTTCACACTGTGACATTATGTTTGGAACAGGTGCTGCAACACAGAAGGTAAAGCAAACTGTGAAATGTGCAGTGTGTTGTGGTACAGGAACTCGTTCGCGGAGGTAATTCAAACAGCCTGAATGGCAGGTGACTCTGATAGTTCTGTCTCTTGGTGTCCAATTACTTCAGTAAAGAACTGATTTTAAACCATACCTGCATAGCTGCGAAATATATTGAAGTATCTCGTAAGAGTTGGAACATCCTGGAGATGTTTCCCTGGCTTTGCTTGGCACAGAGAATCTATGGTTTTGCTTCCAAAGTAATCTAAAATGTTATTTAAAAGTGTGTTGTAATACAATCCCCTTAGCCCTTTGGATTTGAATTGTGGCGATGTTAACAGCAAATAATGTGGCTTACAAACTGAGACATCTATAAACTCCTAGCAAGCTGAATAGAAATGTGTGGGCACTGTGGACTTTCACACTCAATGTTGTGAGCTCTTTGTAATCTGTAAGATCAGACAATTTGGGGGGAAAGGAAGAGAGGAGTTAGGAGATGTAGGTGTGAATATGAAAGTCAGCTGTACAGTTAGTTATCAGTGGTGGAACAAGATGGGGTATGACGTAGATCTCAAGCTATAAATCATGAAAAATACTACAAGTCAAGCACCTCCAAAACATTGAGCAGAATTGGGTAGATTTCTTGTTTCTTATCATTTTAGGCCAGATGTCTGTCCCCTTTTCCAAGGCACATAAAATCACGCCTTTTAAGCCGTCCTACGTATTTGATGTTAGAAGAGCTATTCTCCGTTGGCAGCAATTAAGATCTGATTTAGTATATAGCTCTTCAACTCAAATTTTGGCTTTTGTTATTTTTAAAAATCTGCCCCGTGTGTCTCCCCAGCTCTTCTCTGGTATCTAAACATCCTGTTAAATACTGTTGAAAAGCGATTATTTGAAAGCAGAGCACTGAGAGTGTATTTCTCTGAAGGAATGTTGCTAGTGCGCTCTGTTTTCGACAGCAATACCGGTACAAATCCGGCTTGTATTCTTCATATTATTGGTGAATGTTCAGAAACATGATTGGTCTTACGGAGAGAAACTGAGCTGCTTCTATGTATAAAGATTAACCAACCCTATGGGTTAATGCATTATCTGGACCACAGAGCGGGGGGGGGAAAAGAAGTCATTTTTTTCAGTGCTTAACTCCCTTCTGGTGGGCAAAATCTACCTTGGCAGATTCTGACGACTTCTGGCTTAACAAGTGTGTGTGTTACATTTTGAGTGGTTAAGTTTCCATGGAAATTCTGTGCATCTATGAGGTTCTGAAATGGCTCCACGTGCAGTCAGGATTTTAGAATAATTGTTAGCTTGTAATTTTTAAATTTTTTTTATATTACCTTTTGACAGAATTAGCCTGTTCTCTTTGTAAGTCATGGAAGAGTGGTTTCTTAAGCAAGCGGAGTCCTTGGCAGAGTTGTCTAATCCTCCTGGAGTATCGGGTAATGCATACCTAGGAATGCTTCTGTTGATGCATTTAATAAGCCAAAATCTCAGCTAGTATAATGTGATGTGGCTCTATTAATTTGATAGGCCTGTGTTCCTCACAGGAGCTTAGGAAAAAAACCCCAAACCCAACAAAACCCACACGGATTGTTCCCGGTGTCTTGTTTCATAGTTCTACCTAGTAACTACCATATTCTTCCAAATTCATGGGCTGTGAACAAATGTCAAGACTTGGAGGGAACTAACAACTGTTTGCCTGTTGTATTTTAGTTGTGGAGGAAGTTGCGAGTTATCCCTTGGACAAAGCCAAGCTAAGCAATGAGGCAAAGCTGTTCAGAGGCAGGAGTTAGTTTTGAGTAGAGTTCCCTGGAGAAGGAATTGCACTATCTAGTATCGGTTGGTATCTCTGTTCCAGGGCTGGTCAGTGTGTCAAAACAATTGGATGCTTCTGATTTGTCCTCTATTAGCAATCAGGTCTGCTGCACGACCCTAGGCATCTGCCACTGCTCAGCTGAGGAACGCAGGACTGCTTTGAAATGCTTTGAGGCCAGTGTTTTAATTTTACTTCCACCAAGCTCTCTGTTGATCTAGCTAGATACAGGTTTGACCTACTGATTGGTACAGATTAATGTGTATAGAGATACATATGCAATGCCTGTGTCAATTGTGACCTTGCAGTAGAATGACTTAACGACATAGAGCTACCAGCCGCTCCGGTTCAGAGGGTGTGCTTGTGCGAAAACAGCAAAAGTACCCCTGATAAAGAAATGTGCGTGGAGCTTGGTAAGAGGTGAAGAGATGCCGGTTGTTGCAAGGAGGCTGTTCTGGTTTAGAGACTGTTCTTAATTTTAGTTGATCTTTTTCTGTGTTAGTATCGTGAGACTTTATCAGCTAACTACTTTTTAAAGCACAAAAGGTTGGCCTGAGTCCGTACTGCTGAGCTTCTGCTTTTAGTTACGGTAGGGGGAAAAGCGTGTGTTTGCGTGTCCGGAGCTTCCTAACTTGAGGAAGCGTCAGCTGGGTAGAGGCACTGAGGAACTGTTTTGTGATTTTGAAAAAGATTCTCTGCACTGAGGAGCCTCTCCTTTACATAGATAGCAATCGTCCAGAAAAATTTTTATAAGTATCTCTTCTCTACGTAGATACGTTTACCGGCAGTTTTAAAAGTCATGGAAGGAGGAGCTACTAGACTTTTCGCTTGGTAATCTGTGCTTCGAAATGTAAATAAGTATTTATGAACAGCTCCAGAGGAGTCACTCGTTTCCAGTGGGTCAATAATCTGCATTTTTAGAAGACTCCTAATATGTATTTACATAATATGCATTTTAACAAGTCCTTAATTATGTATTTACATGACAGATCATAACAGCTCCGAAGGAGCCGTTATTGTCTGCTGTGTCATTCCTAATAGACTTCCATAAGGGATATTTTCCTTCTTGAAGTTGGTGTTGTACATATCTCAACGTAAAGAGGCTAGCAGTGACAAGTGGGGCTCGTAGTAAAAGCAGTAATACTGCACTACAGCAGAGGAGGGAAGTTGATTATCCTCCTGTCCTTATTTGTGTGAAACTGTTGTATATCAACAGAACTTTTCTTTAAACTTTTCTTGATTTAGTTTGAGATTGTTTGGGTTGTGGTGGTGGCACAATAGAAATTCTAATGTGGTCACCACCAGACCCTAGTGAAAGACTTATATGGATTTAGATCAGGTGGAAACTGGCTTCTCTGTATTTTTTTTTTTTTCTTTTCCCTCTCTCTGGGTCAGACCTTTACTGAAAGTGCATCTCCCTTCTTGTAAGAAGATATAAAATTATTTGAGTTTTTTCATGGATTGTGAGTAGGTGCAGCTGCTTGTGGGACCAAGAAGAGCCCCATGCATTTTAAACCCAACCATTCCACTCCAACTAGCTGTAATTAAGCACAGCCTGCAACTTGGCATTCAGCAAGTGCTGTAAAAGACTCCCACAAAATCTTTGATGTGTTGTGGCCAGGACTGGAAAGGCTGCAATGATTTAAAAAGCTAAAGGGCTCGCGAGGGCCCCGTGGCGCGTCTGCCGTTGGCCAGGGAGCGCCAGCCCTGCGGCCTGGCTGTTTGGCTAGACCCGTGCTCGGGGGCTGATGCAGAGAACACGGTTGCCTGCCTCTGGGACATCACTCACAGCTGCTTCTAGCCACCCACCCTGGTGACTGTGTTTTGAGGGACTTTGAGAAGAGGCCTGCAAAATAGTCAGGTTGTTTGGATTTGGGTGGTGGGTTGTTTGGTTTGGGTTTTGGTTTTTTGTTTGTTTGGGTTTTTTTTTAACAGCAGCCCAAAATCATCTGGCCTGCACAATACGTAGATACTTGACAATGTTTAGAGAAGATCTTTGTTCTTTATTCCTCACTTTGTGTTTCATGCAGTTCTGCTAGCAACATCTGCAAAAATGTAGGAGGCAAATTTGTACCCTGTTTTACACTGACACAGAGCTCTTGTGTTGAAAGTAACGGTGCCTGTGCTTTTTTAAAAAAGGGTGAGGATGAGATATGAGTTAATAAAATACTGGTAGAGAGTATCTGTAGAAGGCTCTCCACAACAAAGTTAAACTCAGAGAAAAGCACTAATGAGTAGTTTCCTGGGAGTCTCTCTGTGTGTTGGAGCAGTTTGTGTTTATCCCTGAGCGCCCAGGTGGAATTGCTGTTCTGTCAGAACTGTGGCAGGGAAAGGTCTGATGAAGGGCAAGGCTGTGTTGTTGTGGGTTAAAAGACATGTTCTGTAAGGGACCCCCCTTCCCAGCACTCGTTCCTTGTTCTCCTGGCTATTACCTCCTAAGTATTTTAATAACTCGGGTAAACTGCTGGGACAACAACGCAGCTACAAATGTGTCTGGAGATTCTGCATCTGCCTTCCTTAATCAACCTCCTTCCCTGAATATCAATTGAAATAATGAGTCAATTAACGTTCTCAAATGCCAATGAGATGCAAAAGAGATTGGTGGAGGTGGTAGCAGTGCAATTCGGGAGCTGTTCCAACACTGGATTTTAACAAGAATCACACACTGAGCGCGCAACTGATTATTTATCACACAAAAACGTGCCTGCCTGGCACTTTTCCATGCTCACCCCGCCCCAGGTCACCCAGGGAAAAGATCTCCTTTATAAGTCGCGCTATAAACCCTTCATTGTACGGGGCAGCATAATAATAAGGCCCGACTCCTCACAGGCCTGTAGGCAGCCAGGTAGGATAAGACAAAAACAAAGCAAGCCTATTGCTTTTCAACTGGCTGTAACTGTAGCCACCCTCAGTTAGGGAAGTGTGTTGTCTGCTAGCTGAACTCCCAGGGGCCCCAATTCCTATGAATTGGGCCTGTTAGAGCATTTGGGGGTGGGGGGGGGGATATTCATGAGAGGGTATTGCTCTGCATTCGCACGCCGTTCATATCATCTTCCTTGGGCATCTGCTGCTGACCGTCGTTGGATACCCGGTGCCAGACTACGTGCACCTTCTGGCTGACCCAGCAGAGCCCTTTCTATATGTGTGTGTTCCCAATCTCCTGCTCCACACAGGTATCTTGGAGTCTGGGTTACCTTGAAGAACGAGGGATCGCATTGTCAGTTAGTCTTACTTCTTGCCTGTGAAAGGTGTGTCTAATCCTAGCTGCCCAAGGTGGATTGTTTTAGCTCCTACGAGGACCTCCTGGCTGTAGAAGGGCACCCTGGCAGGTAGCAGACTTTTTTCTTTGGCCTCCCCAAAATAAGGGAGGATTTTGGAGGTAGTGGGGTGGAGCAGGGTGTGTGAGGAGAGGGAGGAGATGTCCAGGTCAGAGTTTGAGCCCCAAAGGATTATTGTCCACCTGTAGAGCAATCCTGAGGGTCATTAAGCGAGGTTCTGGCACACCTTGCTGTTCTCTTCCGAGTTGTACATGTCATGAGTTTGGGCCACAATGGCAACAGCAAAAAGGCGGTTAACGGTTATGCTTTGTCTGGGGGGATTAATCTCCTTTTCACTCTGCTTTCTTTGTTCAGGTGCTGCACGTGCATCCTAGATTTTGGTAGGAATTTTTACAGTGATTGTATAAGCTTTGGAATAGGTCACAGAAGGGAATATCCCAGTCGGGAGAACAGGGGCGTGTTTCTCAGCACACAGAGTGCTCTTTATCCATGCTTGTGTGATAGAAAGGGTGTTGAGAACAGTCCCTGTTGCACAAAGCAGTCAGAGCACCCACTGTTTCAGTGGCTGGTCACAAGAGGAGCAGATGTTTGTGTTGGCTAGGGCCGCCTGCAACTGTAAAGGCATTCAGAGCTACCCCAAGTTGGGGAAGGCGGCGGGGGGAGGTCAAGCTTGGACCGTGGCTGGGAAATTATTCTTTTTGGTACGTGGAAAACTGTGCTTGAGGGGAGATACCTGAGCCTGGACACACATCTGACATGGGAGAATGGCTTTTTCAGTGTCCATCTTGGTAGAGGCTGAACGCGCTCTGCTGACATGAAAAGAGATCCCATCCATCCCACTGAAGTGGCATGGTGTAAAGTCAGTGATGAATGAATACTTCTAGGCCTGACGTGGCTCTCTGTGCTTGCACTTGTAACGGGGCCTTTGCTGCTGCTTGTTCAGGCAGAGCGCTCTCTTCTCCATGAAAGCACCTGAAGCTTCCAGTGGTGTTCAGCATTTGTATTCTGTTTCCACTGAAGCTGGAGGTAGTCTTTCCACTGGCTTAATGAGGCTGGTGGTAGGCTTAACAGTCTGGCTTTTGTTCTTAAAGGGGCATCCTTAAAAAAGGAAAAAGAAAACCCAATCCATGCACACTTAATTCTGCTTATGCCCTTGCTAAGGATCATTGAATGCGTCTCTGCAACCTGCTCAAATTATTTTGGCAAGTGTCTAGTCTTCTCCTTTCTTGCTTTGACTTCACCTTTGTTCAGGCAACGCTTCAACACTTTTTATCACACTTTGCTCACTCTCCCTCTTGAAGTAGAAAAAACTCTGGGGAAAAAAATTTGTAGAAATAACCCTGAAGAGATGAACATTTCCTTAAAAATTGGCTAGCAGAAGCAGACAGGAGTGATGTTTAGCCTGATTAGAGTGTGATGCAGAAAGAAAATAGGAATCAGTCCTTTATGCACAGCCAAATTGTATGTCTCCATTATTATTTTCCCTGTCTTTGCATGTGTCTGATTATGATGGCATGCTAGAGTGACTTGACCTTTTGTTTGTTAAATTTACTCTGAATCAAGCACTGACAAGCATTTCTGCAAACTGCCTCCTTTCTGCCCTTTGCACCGCCCAGAATGAGACGTGTTTGTAGGAAGCCTGTGACTTCTCCCACCCATATCGTTACTGCCTGAATGCCGGTCCCCAGCCAGCACAGGCAAGGTCAGCCATGGTAGCTTCATGGAAGCTATATCTGTGGGCACCAGCTGAGGACTTTGTCCTGATAATGCAGGGTCTGAGCTGGTGGCAAAGCTAAGGTGTGTAACCTTGGTTTTGGCTGCTGTGTTAGATTTCAGAAAGATGCACGGAGCAGCAGGGAAAACCTCCAGGGGATCTGTTTCCCAGTGTGGTGGGTTGACCCTGGCTGGATGCCAGGTGCCCACCAAAGCTGTTCTATCACTTCCCCCCCCCCAGTTGGACAGGGGAGAGAAAATCCAAGAAAGGGCTCGTGGGTTGAGATAAGGACAGGATAGATCACTCACCAATTACTGTCATGGGCAAAACAGACTTAACTTGGGGAAAATTAACTCAATTTATTACCAATCAACCAGAGCAGCCTAATGAGAATTAAAACCAAATGTCAAAACACCTTCCCTCCACTCATCTCTTCTTCCTGGGCACAACTTCGCTCCCGGATTCTCTACCTACCCCCACAGTGGCACAGGGGGATGGGGAATGGGGGTTATGGTCAGTTCATCACCCGGTGCCTCTGCTGCTTCATCCTCCTCAGGGGCAAGACTCATCACACTCTTCCCCTGCTCCAGCATGGGGTCCCTCCCACAGGAGATAGTCCTCCACGAACTTCTCCATCATGGGTCCTTCCCACGGGCTGCAGTTCTTCATGAACTGCTCCTGTGTGGGTCCCTTCCACAGCGTGCAGTCCTTCAGGAGCACACTGCTCCAGCGTGGGTTCCCCATGGGGTCACAAGTCCTGCCAGAAAACCTGCTCCAGCATGGGCTCCTCTCTCCACAGATCCGCAGGTCCTGCCAGGAGCCTGCTCCGGCACAGGCTTCCCATGGGGTCACAGCTTCCTTTGGGCACCCACCTGCTCTGGTGTGGGGTCCTCTCTCCCCAGGCTGCAGGTGGATATCTGCTCCACTGTGGACCTCCCTGGGCTGCAGGGGGACAGCCTGCCTCACCATGGTCTTCCTCATGGGCTGCAGGGGAATCTCTGCTCCAGCACCCGGAGCAGTTCCTCCCTTCTCCTTCTGCACTGACCTGGGGGTCTGCAGGGCTGTTTTTCTTACGTGTTCTCACTCCTCTTTCCGTCTGCTGTTTCTGTGTGCCCACAACTTATTTTTCCTTCTTAAAAATGTTATCACAGGGGCGCTACCACTATCACTCATTGGCTCGGCCTTGGCTGGTGGTGGGTCCATCTTGGAGCCGGCTGGTATTGGCTCTGTTGGACATAGGGGAAGCTTCCAGCAGCTTCTCACAGAAGCCACCCCCGTAACCCCCCCAACCCCTGCTACCAAAACCTTGCCACACAAACACAATACACCCAGTTTCATACGGTTTTGAAAATGGGAACAATAGCAGCAGTACCAAGGAATTTTTAGCTGGGACTTTTGATTTCAGCAGTGTATTCATATGATTTACTGTATCAACAGGGAGACTTGGACCCTATAATAGAAGAATTCACTCATGCTAGTACAGACCAGAGCAGTCCAGATATTCAGCTGCCATGGCTCCTTTGCATAAATGAGGCCAGATAGCTTCTGCTGATGTTCTTCGAGTGGCATTTCTGAGCTGGGGTGCGGGTGCAGTGCTTAAACCTACTGCTAGACAATTTCTGCCCTGTCCTTCAAGCAAACCATTAGCAGCCTCCCTCAAAGCTATTCACATTTTGCGTTATGTTACTGACATTTTTCTCTTTCTGCTGAAGAACAGTTCACCCAACTACAAGCTCTGTCTCCTGGGGCATGGCGACGACTAAAGGAAGTCTTTTGTGAGCATTATTGAATAATCTATATGCTCCAGTAATTAAAATCAGCAGCCTTGGTTTATGAATAAAATACTCTTCCATGGCCCCCTTTGGAGCAGTTAGAGTATTCCTGCTTCTCGGCTCTAAATGAACTCTGATGAATTGCCTTTTATTATAGCAGATAGGACATTTAGGGATGTAAAGGGTGTCTAGAAGTTCCACTAGTTTGGATTAGCTATTTTTGGGTTTTAACTGGAGATTCCGGGGGGGGGCGTAATCAAAAGGAGCCCAATGACTGGCAGCCTAAGGTGGGGAAGAGAGTTTAAGTACTAGAACTGACACTATGGAGCCCTTTCCTCTTATGAGTGGCTCCCCTGATGCTACTGGGAGTGTTTATGGAGTACGGCAATGGGCAGTGAAGTCATTTTGGGGGTGGTTGTGGGGTTATAGGAGATGGCTCAGAGCAGAGACAGCCCTGCCCTAGGGGGTCTGCCCAGCCCTTGAGTACGCAACGTGGGACCCTTCTCCAGCTAAAGGTGCTGGGGAAGGGTCTTCTGCGTTCCCAGAGCTCAAAGGAAGCAGAACTGTTTGTCATTCGTTTTGAATGAAGCTCATTTGGAGCACACGCTACTGCTTTTAAGCCTGAGTTTGATGGACAAGCACCGTATCCCAAGACATTACCCCACACTCGGCGTTCATCTTGATCAGAATCCCCACAGGCAGTGGCCTCTCCCCAGCTGCCCTGGCCGGGGTGCCCTTGCCTGCCTCAGGCACCGAGCGGGGCGTTTGTTTGCCCCTGGAGAGGCAGGTGCGACCAGATGCCTTTGGCCGTTGCTGAGCCAGAGTCTCGGTGGCACCGTGCCTGGCCCCAGGCCAGCTCTCCTTTTGCCCCATACCATCCTGAACTGGCAAAGCTGGAATAGCAGATCTGGGAATAGAAACAGTGCTGCCATGAACACATGCCTAACAGCTCTTGTGGCTTCCCTCTGCAGCTCTATTGGTTGTGTATTGCCCATACCGTCCCTCTTGTTTGTCACCGTGGAGGTTGGGAATGGTGAACTTCAAGTCCCAGCATAGTCACGGAGACAAGCACTATGGGTATAGAGGTGTTATTAGCACCTCTGCCTTGGTCCAGTCAATGACACCTTTGGCTGGGTACTCTAATAGGAGCCTTCAGCTAGTACAGTCGTTAATCCCGTGTGCCACCAACTCCTGCGCACTGGCATTTCCCCAAGTTTCACCCTGATTGGGTTTCTGCTCTTGGCTTTTGTCTCCTGTCAGAGCTGCTGGTGGATGACAGTGCTGAACTGTTGGATGGCGCGATCCGAGTATTGGTGGGCTCTGGGGCACGTGTATTGCTGTTTAAAGAACAGGCACCTGCTGCTTCGGCAGACAGGTAGGCAGTAAGCAGTTCCACCTAGGCTAATGTTGGTGCTGGATCCAGCTCTTCCCATTCTCTGTAGATGAAGCAGAAGGCTTTTACTCCTTCAGATACTTAGCAGTGTGTTTGTTTTTTCTAGCTGAGCCACCAAGATAGTGAGCTTGTTGACTTTTTCCTTACAATTAGGCCTGATCTCCTTTACATCATTTGATGTCTTTCCTTCTAAATAAACTTAGTAAATTGTGGGGTTTATTTCATGAAGTAAATGCAAGTTTATACTGCTGGGAAACGATTTCATATATTAAAAAAGTCTAGAAGGAAAAGAGTGGTCCCTAATAACATTCCAGTTCCTCCTCTCTTGTCCTACCTCTCTTCTCGACAAAAATCATTATAGTTGCTTTTCATATTCCAGAGGGTTTACGCTATTTGTAATACTACCTCAAGCAGAACTAGACAGATAGCGTGGAAAACACCTTTGTTGTGTTCCTCTCACTTGCAGTTTTGTACTCTTCAGTGCTGTAGCAGTGCTTGATGGTCCGAGTAATATCCTGAATGCCAGAATGACGCCATCTTTAAATACCATCAAGCTCATTCCTTGGTTGTGGGCGTCCGCCATCTCAAAAGAAAACATGCTGTGTGGGAAGAGAGGATGGCTTGTTATCCCAGTCCTTTAGAAGGGAACCTCATGTGCTGGATGATTATGTGATTAGCTTCATGTCTGTGATAGAGTTTTTGACAGGAACAGGAGCTGAACGCGAGCCTCTGGCACACCAAGGATGAACCCACTTTTTGGTCAGTTATTCCTGTTGACCCTCAAAATGAGTTTGCTGGTAGGGTGCTGGTCAAATCTGAAACCTACTTCACCCCTCAATAATCTGCGTATAGAGACTGTAATGAAATGCGGTTCTAGGATGAATAGTAGTAAAATGCCCGTGCTTAGTGCTACACCGGTGGATGGAGCTGCTCCTCATGGCCATCATTTGTCTCACCAGAGCTCCCCTTACAGTTATTCCTCTACTGGCTGGTTCAGAAAAGCCCAGTGCAGAATTATTCCACCTGACAGTAGCAGCACAGCATCCAGGTAAATAAAGATCACAGCTTGGTTGAGAAATTAAGTTGGATCTCAGTCAGATCTAATCAAGGTTACCTCACTTAAAAACTTACATGTCAGCATGTACAAGGCTTAGATATCATGCCTTCTCGTGGTGAATTGTAAACGAGGGTATGATCCTGTATCATGGGGTTGACAGGATATTTGCTACTGTCTGGAGTTAGTGTACAGTCAGTTCCTTTGGTATGCAAGCCGTTGCTGAAAATTTAGTCCTGGAAACTCTCTACTAAATAATCCCCGTTAAAATGGCAAAAGCAGAAGTAATGACCTTTGGGGGGGGGGGGGGGGGGGGGAATGTTAAAAAATTAAAAAGGTCGGGT
>NW_010972920.1:343183-535122 GCF_000737465.1 Haliaeetus leucocephalus | reverse complement strand
GGAAAATGGCGTGTGGGGGGGGGGGGGGGGGAGGGGGGAATTATGAACAAGTTAAAAGTCTGAGTTAGATTGGAAATCAGGATGAAGTTTTTGAATTGCTTAGTTTGAATATGTTACGTTAATGTCTACAGGGACGGTTGGTGAACGAGGGTGGGAAGAAGAGCTGCAGTTAGCCCACTTGTTTTTGCAGCGAGTCACTTATGCTGTCTCCGCTGTGTTTGGTTTGCTTAGGTTTCTCTCTGAACACAGAACAGCAGCTGGCGTAAAACATACGTGTTGTAAGAAAAATGGCTAAGGTGGCCAGACGCTGTGACGTAATGGCCTTTTAAGATCAGCACGGTCAGATAGCTTCGGGTGTCCGGAGCCATGCAGTCCTGCTGTCAGAGGAGGCTGTCTGGCCTTGTGAGTGCCTCTGACACTACCTGGTGTTTTCTAAGCCAAGCAAGCAGAACATAAAAGCCTTTGCAGTGCGCCAGCTGAGAGAACCTGGGTCCAAATTCCATCACCGTTATCTTAGAAACAGCAAAAACAAGCTTCAGGCAGAGAAAATGAGCTATCTTTTCCGGCGGGAAAACTGAACCTGGCTATTTCATCTGTAGCCCTTGCAATAATAGGCCTAAAACCCGGTCCTGGCTGATGAAGTCCTGCGTATGACCTCAGTGCACACTCTGTGCTCTGCAGTCAGATCACCTGAGCAGCAGACGTAGCCCTGCTGGGTCACTAGGTGCTTTTCTTCTTCTGTCTGCCATCTGTTTGTTCTCACTCCTTGCAATTAAATGCAGTGCTGAAATAAGCTGAAAGTTTATTTTCCTTCTAATTATTTGTGAGGGAACATTTTCTGTGGGGACAGAGGTAGTTGAGGTAGTCCTGAAACTTGGAACCTCCTCTGCTGAAAACTTGGTTATTCTGCAGCTAAGTGCTTTAGTGCCTTGTCAGGATAACAGAGCAAGAAAAGTTGTTTTGTTTTGTTTTGTTTAAAAAAAACCCCACACAGCAAACTAACAAACAGTTAAAACTGGACTAAATAATGCAAACTGGGGATGAAATCTTGTAACTGTAAATGATTCTTCTCTTCCTGACCTTGGTGAAAGAAAAACCAAAACACATAGTTTGCAGTATGGAGCAGGAACTTACCAATTATCACCTAGATTTTTCCTTGAAATAGTTTTCAGTTATGCCCCAGTGTAACAGCATAATGAATTCGTCCCCATGTTTCAGTTCACAAATGGTCCTAGCCTGTTACCATCTCCTACTCTTCCAGTCCTCTGGTCTCTGAAGGTAGCTGCCAGCCACCCCTGGATCCAGTTCTGAGCTCTTCTCAGGACGCACTGTGCGGCTTTTTGGGGTGCCCACAGTTGTCAGGACACAGCTCAGAAGAGTACCTCCCTGGGTATGTGTATGAGAAACAATGTATAAAACATTTTCAGCAGGTTTATGTCTCTCCATAATACTTAATATTTTTTAATCTTTCAGTGAGTGTGTCTCAGTAAGTGGATGAAACTGGTACTGGTTTTTAACTCATTGGCTGTGCACCCCAAAATTTGCTAAGTGTCAAGTTTGTTGCAGCTGATCAGGTGCAGAAGTGAAGACACCAACCTGAGTACGCTTTCAGTGGTGTCTTTATGATTACTGGGGTGTGTTCTTGCTATTTAATACGTTCCGAGTTAGAAGCACAATATTTTCCATTATCTTTACTGTGTAGTCTTCAACCTTAGGTACCACTGCATGACCTGTTTAATGAATGTAGGGCTCCCGAAAGTTCTGCTAAAACTTTGTCATGGCTTTTTCTACTTATGTATTCTTTATTAAAGAAGTGACTTCTGGTAAACCTGCAATTTAGAAGGAAACTTCCAGGCTGGCTTGATTCCAGCTTTGTCTTACTACTTAATGAGCAACTGCTATCTCCTGGAGAATTGGGCAGCCCAGAGCCATCTGAACAGTAGATCATGGGTAAAGATTACCCCTGACCCTCACTACATGGCATCTCAGCACTTCAAAGGTGACTCCAGCATGTGACACGCGTGGGTGACTCCTGCTAGAAATTTATTTACTTGTCTTCGTTCTGCTTTCCTTTTTTTTATCTGAGAAGGCACTTAAACTATCTACCTGTACTCATTTGATCAGTAAAAATAGTCTTGCTCATTCTTAACTTCCTTACCACTGAAATATGACACCAATGAAGAGCTTCCCTGTGAACAGAAGAGGTAAAAGCCTTCTGCAGTTGGCCCCAGATTTTATTTGTATCCAATTGCTTGTGAAAGCACAAATCTTTCCAACTTCCTCCCTGGTAAATAACGAACTATATATGGAACACATTATTCCTGTCTGTCAGGAGGCGCTGCCTAATTGCGATGGGAAATGTAACGTTATCCTTTAACTTAACATTTATGAAGCAATTTGCTATAGAAATGGGGACTATGTGACGGCTTTTCAGACAGTAAGCTGCATTGCTTGAAAATGCACACAATTTAAGAACTGACAAATCCAATTCTGAGGCAGAGGAGGACCGTTGTGATATTTTGGCACTGTTTAAATATTCACTCATTTGCTTGCCCTGTCTGTGGAAATATGCTAATGGTTATTGCTGTAGCCTTTGAACTCGCGGGGCAGGTGAAGCCCAGGATGCCGTAGCAGCGATGCCAGTGATCTTGATTACAGTTGATAGATGCAAATTGCTTTGGCTTTGATATTTGTGTTTGATCTGAAATGTGTTAAGAGTGTGCAGGGCTTGTTTTAGGGATAGAATAGAATAAACTTCGGATAAAGGCAGGAGGAGCACAGTGTGACCACGGTTTCATCAGCGCTGACCGAAGGAAGCGAGCATAGACTGTATGTTTTGTAATACAAATATGAAATCGGAAGATGGTAGGTTCGTCTGAGATTTACAGTCCCATTTCTTGAGCAGAAAATTTCAGGTGAATTTCAGCAAACTAGGCAAACCAGATTGCTTATTCCAGTTATGGTAAACAGAGAAACAGGAGGTAGCCAGCCTGTAAGTCCTAAGAGCACCTAAGGAGCAGGGGGGAAGCTAGGAAAATGATCCGCTAATAATTTTGCCTTTTTACTTTTGTCTACGTCCATTTTTCATCCTGCTAGGCAATTTCGAACAGCTGGAGAGTCTGAGCCACTGAATGGAGATGCTCCATTGGCTGTTGAAGGGAGTTGGGCATTGCTGTAAAGCTGTAAGCAACCGAGTATAGAAATGTGATGCTTTTCCCCTCACCTGTCTGCTTCACCTAGAATCTTCACCCTTCAGATGCCTCAGCTTTTCACTGCCTTCCCTGCTTCATCTCAATCATGAAATGGCTTTTAGAAATGCACTTTTCATACCCAGTAGCCAGAGGTGTTATTTCTACCAGGATAGATTTTCTGTCTTTTTTTCCCCTGTGCCTCCATGTGTTATTACAAGGCAGAGTAAGTGATATACTGTGCTACAGCTCAGTGGATTAGTCATTGACCTTTTACTTGGGGGATTCTCTTTGATTTAGCCTTTGTTCAAAGTGGAAGTACAGGCGCTTCTTCTGTGCCCCGCTGGTGAATAGAGTAGCTGGCAAATTTCTGCAGTTTCCACGTGCCCCTTCTTTGGATCTCTGCTCTTTATTGATGGCCTGGGTTTTGTCCTGGTACGTCTTTTTAGTAAGTGTTGAGATGGCTGAGCCAGGGCCAGACAAGGAAGGTGCTGTCACGGGATCCTAGCGAGCAGTCAGCTTGGACTGCATCTGCTTGGTGAGAGAAGAAAGGGGGAGCCAGTTTGCGTTATTAATTATTTAGCCTTGCTGGTCTGTGCATCGGTTACTGACACTCTGCACTGTCAATACCAGCCTGTAACACTGTGTTGCAGGTGACAAGGTAATTTTCTGCAGCTACAAGTCCTGTTAGCCAGAGGATCAAAGTCTCTTGAGGAGAAAGGGGTGCACTTTAAAGCTGTCAGATGCAATCAGAATAACCTTGCTTATCATACAGATTTTCTTCCCTCGATTCAAAGGCTAAAGACAAACCCTTGAAAGAAACAAATATGAAAGCCACACTCTTGACTGCAGGCTTTGGTTGTGGTGTTACTGTTTTGGGCGTGTTTTTTTTACTGCTATTTTGTAATGAAACACGGAAAAGGAATGCATGAAAGAATCTGCCTGTTTAACCTGAAGCCAACTGCAAAAAAGTTGGCACAGGTTCCCTGTGGGATTTGAAAGGAAGAAAGGAGGGCTGTAGTTGAGAACTCGTTGCTAAGAGGCAAGTATCTGCCACTAAAACACTTTCTGGTGCTCCAGAGTATCTCTGGTAGATGCACAGGGCAAGTCAGCCCTGCTCTTCATTCTTACGGTCTTGCTTAGCTGTTGCGTTTTTCATCACTAGGTATGAAACTGCTATCATTTTTTTGGTTAGTTGCAAAGGTAAAACAGAGGTACTAAAGAAGTGCCCGGGGACTCTTTTAAGTGCAGGGGAAGCCAGTTGTCCTGTGCTGTTGTCTAGGGCTGTTTGTGCAAGGTGGCTCCCGGCATGGTCCTGGCCCCCTCCTGGCTCTGGAAGAGAGAGCGGCATTGCGCCTTGCCCAGCTCAGGGCTCTGCCAGCGGCTTGCAGCACCCGTCCCTGTTGGATGTCCTGTCCCACCCCACCCGTCCTGTCTGCTGCCTGGGGGACCGTGGTGGCCTTCACCACCTCTTTTGCTGCCAGGATGAAGCCTCTCTGCACGGATCAGAGGACGTGAGTCAGTGTGGCTCCGCAGTCTCTGTATTACCTTGCACGGCTGGATAAAAAGATGAGTATGTTATTTCGAGAGGAAGAAGAGTGTGGGGTGAAGACCACGTGCCTTGTTCACAGGTTTCCCATCAATTTGAGCCTTGACCCAGGGTCCTGAGATTCAAAAGGGCCTAGTAGCTTAACTATTTGTATGTTAATTTTAGTATCTCGCATCATATTATAGGAGGCACAGAATTCGCTTAAGCCCAATTAGAAAAACAGCACTACCAGACGCAGAAGTTGGCACAGGAGCTGGTTTGGGCTGCTGACGTTCTTGTAGTGTCAATATGGGTCGTGGAAACTAGAAACAAATGCAGCAGCAACGTCTGCAGAAGTCTTAAGGAGCAGGTGTCTGTTTCCTGTGGAAGTATGGCATAAACTGGATGCAGGTTCCCTGGCCTTTTCCTCAGCATGGTTTGTGAATCATAGATGTAGAACATACGCGTATTTCTGTGGCTGTCCAATATACTTTTAAATTAGCCATATATATACATAGTGGCATTTGCAAAAGTTTTTTGTGATTAAAAATACAACTCATTGACTTGCTAAGTCACATAGGCATTTTGCAAATACCTCCCAAAATAATTTTGGAGCATCTCTTCCAAGGAATATAGGCTAATGTGCATCCTGGGAATCGGCTGTGGCTTATTCGTGTTAACACGCACAACATTTAATTCCAAATTCATCCTGGTTGTGTGCTGTCATGTGATTTAGCGGTATCTTCTAGAGATGCTGGTTTTGTGGTGTGCTAGGGTGTTTCAGGTCTCACTATGCAATACGAAGAGACAGAGGGACCTTGAGAAACTTTTTAGCGTCTTCCTTGCCTGGTTGTTATTCATCAGCTTTGAACATGTAAGAACTAAGAAACACATACAGGAGTGGGGGAGTACAGCTTTCTGAATTATGCTAATTGATGAAAAGGCAACAGAAAAGACAAGAGTTGTCACTGGTATGAATTCCGGATCCTTTGGGGAGTTGCTGACGCTGACTCATCTCCATTCTGTCAGGGAGGTAACAAATATGTATCAGCTTCTGATTTACTAGGCAGAATGATGACAGACACACGAAAGGGAAGTTAAGTACGCAGTTTTGCTCATTTTGAAGAGGAACTGCTGACAGTTTGATTTATAGACTGTGGTACTTGAAGTCTGAGGATTAGGAGCACACTTGAAAGGTGGAAAGAGGTGAACGGAGGGCAGACCTGACCATCAGGTGAATTAATGGAGGACAGTCCGTCATGTCACTAATGATGGCAATGACACTTCATTATACTGCTGTTGTATCTTGTGGTTGATGCCGAGGGAGGGAGGAGATGCTCTTTTATTGTGTCAGCGTAACCTGCTGTGCCACGGCGTCACTTCTGCTTCCATGGCATCTCACTTCACTTGAGAATAGAAGATTTTCACGTGTCTTATTGATCCTTTCTTCACCATTTTGAGGGGTTTTTTTGTTACCATTGCGGCTTACGCAAATACAGGCATCAAGGGTAATAAACATAAAAGGCAGGTTTCAACACAGCCGAAGGTACCGTCAGTGAACTAGGATAAGCAAGAGGAAAATCGGAATCCCTGTCAGCTGGCAAACAGCACAGGCTGCAAAGCCAACTGTGATTTACTGCACCTAAGGGAGAATTTGCATTGCATCGCAGCACGCCGTATCAGAAACCTGAGTCATGTGTCCCCCTTAGCAGCTTCTCTCACAAGTCGCAGTGGCTGTTTTTGCTGTTGAAAACCTGAATAGCAAATACCTGGTTCTGGGTGGGGAAATATGGCAGCTGACTTACTTGCAAAATAATAATGATGACAAATGTATCTCGGTTAAGCTGCTAGAAATCTGTCGGCACCGGATACATCCTTCCCACATGTATCGAAACGCGATCCTGTTGTACAGTAAAGGCAGCGTTAACGTCTTGCTGGTGACCACAAGCAAGGTGGAGGAAATGGAAACAAAGAGGTCATAGTGATTAGGGCCCTGGCTATCAGTGTCCTTTGTTTTCTGCCCTCTTGGTAAGATGTTCTGTTTGAACCAGTACTTGAGTTACAGGTTTACCCACGCCTTGTGCTCTTTTTGCTCTCTTTGCCTTTGGCCCTCTTCAGGAGTTAGTTGTTAAGTAGAACAAAACCACGTATTCTTTTTCCTTTTCAAATAGGACTCATGTTTAATGGTGCTTTATGGTAATTAATGGTAAGTTAATAGTGTTTACCTCAGCAGGCTCAACTTCTTTTTACTACCTGAAGTTATTTTTGGTAGGAGAGCTTAGCTAAGTAACAGGTGAAGAGATGGCTATCTTAAAATACAGAAAAAAGTCATTTAGAAAACCGTCAAATCCTAAAATGGGATACACGTGAGGAGCAGGCTCTAGAGGAGTCTGATGCACCTCCTGTGTAATGAACTCCTGCTTATGGTGTCCGATGTCCTCACGCAGGCTTCAGCAGCGGTGCTAGGGAGGCTGTTACTGACCACTGCCCCCTTGGAGCCACGCATCTTCAGCCTGGGAAAAACGGCACTAATATCTTTGCTGGCTAAAGGATATTATAGGGTAAGCTGTGTCACTCCATCTCTCATGCAAGCGCCGGGATGTTTCTTGGGAGGTGATTAGTGTCGTCTTTTCTGCATAGTTCTCATTCAAGTTGACCTTTGAGATCTGCGGTGAAAATTCTCCAATCCTGGTATGTTAGAAAATTTGGCTTGCCTGACAGGTTATGTATACTTGGATTCTTATTCTCACAGCTTCACATCTGTCACCAGTAGAACTTTTTTAGAGGCAGTGAGCTCACTGCCCTGAAATTTGTCACGTAGATTTGATAAGGTAAAAGTCACAAGGAATTAACCCCCAAATAGTGATGTTTATTCCCTTAATGTTTATTTTCTTTTCTGTCGGAGGGAAGGAAAAGGGCCGTTCCATGCCAACAGCTGCTATGGAGCGTTCTTCTGTACAGTAAACTCAGCTCCCTGGGAATGCTGCCCAGTGCAGCGCAGGCGCACAGCAAGAGGTCTGAGTTGAAGTCACAAGTACCTCATCCACGTGTCCTTCAAAGACACACTATCTTGTAGGGGAACTAGTTCCGTTGATTACAGGATATTTACCTAGATAAGAGCTGGTTATGGATACAGAAGTCTCAAGTTGCTGTTGTTAGTAGTCGTCTTCAGTCCTCAGGGATGCTGCCATAGTCCCATTGCCTTTACTTGGCCACACTGTACTTCCCGCCTGCCCCAGCACTTTTTCTTGATTGTGAGCATAGCTCCCTGCCACTGTTCAATGGAAGTCTGCTAAGTCAGCGAGTCCACTCGCTCATGTGGTCTTCAGCTAAACTTTCCTGTGTGGTGTTCTCCTAGCATTGAAGCGTATTCTTCTTGAGCAGTGGCACATTAGGTAGATCCTTAAATAGCAGTAGATTTGTTGCATCAAAACTGTTTAAGAGCAGAAGAGGCAGAGCAACTTGGACCACCTGTATCGTTGTTGTGGTACCTAGGAAACACCTATTAAGAGTCCCCTTCGTTATCAGCTGGTGCTGCAGTACCTAGCGCTGAGGCCTATGTTAGCATGCGGATATGTGCGCACCTCCCAGGGACCCAGATGTACACAGGCACTTAAGGATGCAGCAAGCTCCATGCTTCCTCCCAGCCCGCAGCTGATGGCTGGTTGCGTTGCAGGGAGCCACAGTACTGCCACGAGATGAGCCAGGAGACAAGAGAGCCAGAGCTAGCAGGGCAAGGCTGGTGCTGCCAGCAGGCTCTTCTCCTTGTACTGTTAAGCCCAGAGGAGAGGGTCTGTTTGTAGCAGAAGTCCCTCCTAAAGCTCCCATGACTCATACGGTGAGTTACCTGGAATAACCAGACCTTCTATTTGAGAGGGCTGTTGTGGTTGTTCTCCTTTGACACAAGGCATGCTCGTTCTTTAGTGGAGAACGGGCTCTGGGCCTACATCCCTTCTGCGAGCCCTGTCATTCAGCCCAGCGTAAGCAACCTTGTCCTCAGCGTACGCAGCATCGCTTCCCCTTGTCAGGTGGAATCATTCATCTTCCTGTGACCAGCCACCGGTACTGCTAAACTGCTGGCACACAAGGTCTGTGATTTCCTAGCAAGCAATGTGGCATCTTAGCACAGGAGAGGTGAAGACTGAAGTCCTGAGAAGCTCCAATGCCACAAGAAATGCTGTAGAAAATTTTCCCCAAGCCATTTCTCACTGCTTAGCCAGGTAGGGGGCAGATACAGTCTTGTTTCTCCCCTCTAGAGACACTGAATTGATTATCTTCTCAGTGATTCCGCTTCTGGAAACAGCTACTCTCAGCCCCTTCAGCCCTTGGGGATATGGGAAAGGGTCCTCTTAAAAAGAGCTGGAGTAATTCATACAAAGGTTTACTTGTACGCTGGCAGACTTTGAACTCAGGGTGTTCTTATAATGCGGGATTCACAGTGTGTGTATGCGAGTTGAACCAAGTGGCATCTTGCTTGCTTGCCCAGAGACTGCAGTGCTCATGTCACTGGTTGCATCGTGGGCTTTTTTCTATCAAGGAGGTGAATTTTTAAGAAACATGTCTTTTTTGTAACCTGCAAATATACTCCTACCTGCAAGCCTGCTGCCTTCAAAGAACTTACACTGACTGAGCGCTCCGTCAGTGGTCTACTTCTATTTGGGACCCAGAGATGTGCTTGCAGTCTTTCTGTGTGAATTTTTAGTGTTCAGCTAAAATCTAAGGTAACTGTCTTATGCCCCACTTGCTACATGTTTCTTCTTTCTCTGCTTACTTGTACAGGCAGGTTTTCATATTGTTAGTCTTCTCCTCCGCACACATGACAGCTGAGATTTTGGCTCTCAGTCACACCAGAAATAAGTCCGTGTGGGTCAACAGTTTTACTCCAGATTTACACTGGAGATCTCCCAAAGCTGAGCCGGAATTTTTGAATCTTTACTGTCCCATTTTGCTGTCTGTCTCCTGTGGTGATATGTGGAGGACCACATAAAGACTGAAGATTAAAAAGAAAGTTATCATTTCTCTGTACGAATAAATCTGGAGCAAAACCGATGTTGCTATGTAAAATGAGCTGTTGGAGCAGTGCGGTGTGAAGGGGCCAGGTGGGCGTTGAGCACGGCGAGCGGTGCAGCCTGACGTGCTGCGAAAAGAGTGAGTACTGCATCGCCGCGATGCCGCCGCTTGACCCATCTGCCAAAGAACTGAGGGGAATAAAGGCTGCCCTCCCGGCCTCGGGAACGCACTGCATTAATAGAACATAAGTGCTCATGCAATGGCACTGGATCTGTGGCAGCTGTTTGTTCAATGTTTCATGCTTTTAGCCACATCTGCTCCAAATGAGTGTTAATATTGCAGTGGCATCCACTAAGGATGGGCTCTGTCAGCTTTGCTAAGCATCAGGCTGACCCCAGTGACAACGAAAGAGCAGTTCATCCCACAGTACTATCTCTCCCTCCACCCCCCCTTATCTGTCTTGCCTGGCTCCGCTCCATCAGAACGCCTTCCTCGATGCTCCCTCCCCACCGAAGGGGGGAAAAAAAGAAAAGGAAAAACTGACAGCGATTCTCAAGGAGAAAAATTGCATTTATTTCTAGCACCCTGTCCAGCAATGTCAGATAACAGTTTATTCATCCCCTGGCCCCTGTATGACATTGAAGCATATCAACAGTGACAAAAGTATATTGAATAATTATCTTGAAATTAATACATTATCCCAAACTTAAATAAATGTCATCTGATCAATATATCTTGGAATGGAAAGGGAAGAGAATGTGAAGGGCATCGCTTCATTATTCATTAATTTTAGAGTAATGTAGGCAGATGAAATGGTTATTTCAGAGCACTGCTATTATACTCACTGGCATTTTAAATAACTCCCAAGATTTAACAGTATATATTCCCTTGTCGAAGCAGCTTATACGTGTTAACACTGTGGGTTCCAAATTTCTCTGCTTACAATGCTGCAAGAGACCAGAAATATGATTCTGATCCCATTCTTTTTTTCCCCTTTATGGTTTCTGTTTCTTCCATAGCTCAAAAGATCCAGTACCACCCTCACTGGTACGTCGTGCACTGGTATCAGTCCAGCTAAGACAGCTGTGCATGAACGTTGAGTTCCTGAGAATGGGAGGTGACCCCATTTTATCCATATGTACGGTTCTGGCTAAAAACCAAGCTGCTGGCTGCAATTTTCTGCGTGAGGAGAAAATGGAAGCTGTCTTGTGCCTCCTGAAATCAGTAACAGTTGTTTGGACTTTGTGTCTGGCTTTCCCAAAGAGCAGGCGAGGTGGGGTCCTCCCACTTTGCCTCAGCTCGTACCACGAGTGAGTTGGTAGGACATGACCGGTGTACGTCCACAGACACGAAATGTAAACTGGCTCTTGCTTTTTCTCCTTTCATTGGCCATTTCAAAGCTAAAGGGATTAGAGGAAGCAAGTCCAAAGTACACATCTGTAGGATTATGTTTAGCTGGCAATTAAAAACAAAGATCAAGAAGCCACATTAGCAGCTGGTGTAAAACAGCTCAACAGAGTTTAGTTTATTAACTGAGGAGCGCCCCAGCTGAGAATCTGGCCTGATAAAGCTTATTGCCTGTGCAAGCAAGTGCAGAGCATGACAAATGCATGCTTTTAGTAGAAAATCGTGGATAATCAAGCACTGCAGGATTTTTATGGCAGAGCCTTAATTACGTAAGAGGAGAGGACGCAGCCATCCCCAGGTCTGTACTTAACGCAGGCGACTGCGTGTCAGAGTGCTGCTAACCCCCAGCCCGCAATGGTGAGCAAAGTCCTAGTCCCCCTTGCCCTCAGGAGTTTGGCCTGAAGATTCACAGGACAAAAACAAAAACTGTCCTTACCCCTGGTGGGTTTTGTACCTGCGATCCTGAAAGCTAGTAACCCCTCTGAAAGACGAAAGCCAAGATTTTCCTGACTGCAAAGGCCAGAACTTCAGAAAGACCACCTTGCGTCCCTGGCACAAAAGCGTAAGCCCAAGTCATGCTAGTGTCTGAGAAGAGCTGGAGAGAGTAGTTCATAGTCCATGTATTACCTAGTACCTTATAATTAATAGTTAATAAAGTGAGAGTTGCTTCAGCCTTTGGAATAGCCTAGAAAATGCTTGTGTAGGGAGATTTTTCTTCTCAGCTAAATCACACTAACCGTAATAAAGAAAGGCAAGACAGCAGTGATAACTGAATATTCTTTAACAATGTATCTGCATTTCACATCTTACATAACTCATGGTCTTCTGCATATTGGAAGGGTTTTACCTGCAAAGTTAAATAGGTAAAAATTACCAGAAAGGAGACTGCCCAAACTGCTGGAATTTTATCTTGCATGTCATGCTTCCAAGGTGCTATTCTGCAGATCCCTCTTGAGCGTGCACAGGAGCAGCTTGTCTGGGTCAGTGGCATTAAGGGATCTTTGAGAGGGACCGTGGTTGTGAAAGCTGCATGGTGGATATGTCAGGGGACTGTCACAGGGGGAATAAAGTGTCTTCCTGGGGAAGAAAGGGTGCCCGATGAACTGGATTCAGTTCCTGCGCATGGTACAGTGTTCGTGCAAGTGCTGTTTTGACCACCTCCTTCCAGGAGGTTTTTAGCACACCCTTCGTTCCCTGGGTGTGCTCCCCAGGAATACGGAATGCTTACAGTCTGAACACAAGGGGAGCTGGGCTTGGAATTTAGGATGTGCTATATAAAAAACTGAAAGTTTTTGGCATCTCAGATTGGGTACTTAAAAGTAATGGGTATTTTCACTATAACATTTCTTTGCTTCAGGTCTCCCTCTCTAGAGAAACAGGCCTAATATGACCCCATACCATTCCAGTGGGGTAAGTAGGCAAGATGTGTTTTTGTTTGGGAGGTACAACTGTGAAGATGTCGTGTTTTAAGCCCAGCCAGCAACTAAGCGTCACACAGCTGCTTGGTCACACCCCCCCACACACACACAGTGGGATGGGGGAGGGAAGCGGAAGGAAAAAGGCAAAACTTGTGGGTTGAGATAAGAACAGTTTAACAAAATGGAAAGGAAGAAACTAATAATGATAATAATAAAAATAACAAAATGACAATAATAATAATAATAAAAGGATTGGAATACACAAAGCAAGTGATGCACAGTGCAATCACTCGCTGACTGATGACCAGTTACTTCCCAAGCAGCGATCTGCCCTGCCTGGGCCAACTCCCCCCAGTTTATATACTGGACATGACATCATGTGGTATGCAAGATTCCTTTGGCCAATTTTGGTCAGCTGTCCTGGCTGTGTCCCCTCCCAACTTCTTGTGCCCCTCCAGCCTTCTTGCTGGCTGGGCATGAGAAGCTGAAAAATCCTTGACTTAGTATAAACGCTACTTAGCAACAACTGAAAATATCAGTGTGTTACCGACATTCTTCTGGTACTGAACCCAAAACGTAACACTATACCAGCCACTAGAAAGAAAATTAACTCTATCCCAGCCGAAACCAGGGCAGAAGAGCATCTGGGAAAGCTTGAAGTTGCAGATCCCAGGAGGTTTTAAGTAAGGGTTCAGTAAATAAAGGAAGCAGCAATGCACCAAACACAAACTCTGAAACAAGAAACTAGAAAGCAATGAGCAGTTCTCTCCTGCGGTCTTGGGTCAGGCAGGAACATAAGGAAAACATAAGGATTGCGTTGTGTCCAATAGCATATTGGCAGAAAACAGACAAATTGAGACATGTTTAGTGTTTTTACCTTGTTTACATCTGCAACAGTGTCGGTGTGAGTAGCAAATGGCAAAAGATGCTTGTGCTAGCAACAGTGATACTGTTTGGAGGATAGTAGGGGTGTAGAGTAACCAGGGCGGTTGTATCTCATGTCAGACCAAAAGTTCCTCATGGCAAGAACCATCTTTTTTGAATACATTTACAGAGCCTTGCCTGAAGCCCTAAATATTTAAAGAATAATTGCCGCCACCCCAAAAGTAACCAGGAGGTTGATAGGACAAATGCTATCTGCAGCCACTAGACACGCTTTTCGTATAGTAGCGTAATCTGGTTCAGTTTTGGTTCAAGAGAAAATCACTTTAGCTCGTAAGGAAGTGTTAGTAGAAGTGTATCTGCCTTTACTGCAGAGGCAGTCTGTAAGATACTCTCTACCTTCCTGTCTGATAAGAGAACTGAGAGAAGGCATCTTGCTTTATATGGCTCAGTAAAGAGGTAAATTAAAAAAGAAAAGATTACTTGGAAGAAATTAATGTTGTTTCCTTCGCAGACATGCAAACTGAATTCCTTTCTTTTTCTTTTCACACCCTGAAATTTTGCGCTAAGTATATTTTAAGGGCTCTTGGTTATTATTTCTATCGAGGTCATATTTGAATAGTGTCTTGATGAAAATGTAAACACAGTTAGGTTTTCTGTAAGAAAATGTTTGGGTTTACTTTTTCTTTTATTGGTAAATGAAACTATACCAGTAACAATTTCACCGCTGATTTCAGTCAAAACAGTACAGACAATATTTTACTTGGCAGCAACCTCAGAAAAGACTATCACAGCTTGGCTGAGTTAAGGCTTTATGGACTTACACAGGGGACTCCTCTGATACTGTGATACCACCTCGCTCCCTCTGTAATGGACTCCTTTTCTGAACCGACCTCGATGATTAAGCTTTCTTTGACCTTTGCAGTGTCCGTGGGCTGGCAGTCATACCTGTGTCCTTTTAAGCCCATATACCTTTTTTCTGTGGTTTTGCCCAGATGCGTTCTGAATCTGTTTACTTTTTTGGCATTCCCAACTTGCTCTGTCAAGGGCGTCTTTCTGGCTGTTTTAAAGCTTTCAACCAATCATTTCAGTGAATATTGCTATATTCCCTTAATGGGAGAAAGAGCAAGTAATCTTTCCTCGGGCTTCTCCTCCATGTCTTAAGTGGCTTTGTAGTGCTCTCTCATGTTCTCCCAGGCTCTTGGTAGTTCAGGAGTAAGCTGAAAGCAGCAAAACAAGAACAGTCTTGAGGAAAGTGCTCTTTGCCTGCAGTAGCATATTAAAAGCGTCCTTGTAGGAAACAAGTATGCAAGCCCTACCCAGTTGCAGTGCACTGTTGGTTTTAAACTGTCATAGACTCTTTTGGAGTCCCAGAGAGAGGTGTCCTTTGAGCTCATAGAACTTGGGTGAAAAAAATATTGCTACTTGGTGAGCTGCCTGGGTTCGCTGCAGATAGGTTGTGGTGAGTTGGGTCCATCATCATGTAAATGACCAGGCTGAGTTTCTGTGTTCAGATGGTGTGGGCCAAATGCTTGATGCATGCGATATTGTTTAGCTCCTGTCCTGACCCAGTAAGTGCAGCTCTGGTCTGCGAACGGGGAGGGAGGTTTTAAGGAGAGACCTCTGTTTTGTCATTTTTAATGGATTGACAGCAATGTCCTGTAGCACAACGTGCTAGTTGTGGGATTTGCAAATTCTGGAGTAAGGTAGATAAAGCTTCCGATTTTTGTACTGATATCTACCTTCAGTTTAACACACTGCGGCTGCCTTCCAAACTAGAAATCCTGCCACCACAAACCTGTTATTGAAAGACACGAATTTCAAAGGCAATCTCAGAAGACGGTTCAAGGCTGCTGTTAACGTTTGCAGTAGTGTTAGAGCATTGAGAGGCCAGCATAACGTGAGTCCCGTTGGTTGTATGTGGTTACAGGAGGTCTCTCTTTTAACAACTGCTTTCTGAAGTGTAGCCCATAGGGCTGTTCCCACTTTTTTCAGTATTTCAACATCAGTGATTCTGGGCTGTTGTTACAGAATGTTTTGTGCAACTGACGCTATTCAGCGTGGCATACACCATGCCAACGTGGCTTTGAGGTAGTGGCAGATGCTATTTAGCAGAGTACTTCTCTGTAGTTGCCGTTGCACTGCGCAAGCAACTTCTGCACCGGAGAAGTTTGGACGCTGCTGCCTTAATGAAATAACAGTATGGATATGATCTGTAATCCCTGTGTGGGCATATAAGGTCAGCCACAGGAGAGTAAGTTTTTCTAAAACATACCTGGTTAGGTTCAGGGGGATCAGTGAGTGTATATGTGGATCTGCTAACGGTGCTTCAGCTAGCCGTAATTCTGCAAACTTTTATTGCTGACGTTCCTTCATCCAGATTCAAAACTGGGTTTGCCTGGTAAATGTCCTTATGGTGATGTCTAAAACATTCACATCACCCTATAGAAGAAGAGGTACCTGCTTGAGACAATAACATCAGTTATTCTGATACATTGGTAAATATTCAGTTTAAAGCACAAAAAAAACCAAACAGGATATCGGTTCCGATATAGCAAAAATATTTGCTTGTATGCTTTTTAGTGTATGTCCCCACACCACAAATAGGCCTTGTATTTAGCAGAATATACTTAACAGAGCAGAATCCATGTGTTGGAGCAGCTTCAAAACACTGTGTTGCTTCAGCTCTAGGGCTCCAGTCAAAATGTTCAGTAAAAAGAAGTAGTTGCCTGCAAACAGAAGCAGGAGGTGTTGCAAGTGTCTCGCCTAACTTGGTCTTGCAGCAGAGTTTTTAATAACTACAGAGGCAATGGGGAGCTACAGCCGGAGCCTGCTGAAATCACTCCGGGAGCAATTCACGTGCCTAAAGGTTGGCGTTGGGCATCTAGTTCTGTTTGGATGCCTTTAGGCTGTGCAGTGGGGCTCTGAACACCTACGTTTAGGTACCTGAATGATTTTCTAGGAAACATTACCTTGACCTCAGTGTGCTCTGGTTTATGCTCTTCTCCTGTAATGAGAAGCAGTGCATAAAACACAGAAAGGTGTAAAGTACTTCATTAAGGAGGGTTTTTTCCGCAGTTGGCATTTTACGCTTCCTTCCGTTCAGATTTCCACGGCTTCAGTGTATTTTGTGCAGGGCCTGCTGCTTTCAATAGCAAGCTGAACGTCAGCAGCTGCGCATGCTTGCAGATTTCACACGGGCAGTGTAGGGGCCCAAAAACCCGTCCCATGTTATACCCTCCCTTACTCCCACCCCAAGTTTGCTGCAGTTCCAGTTGCAGTCACATTATGCAAAGTCGAAGCAGATTTTAACACTTCCTCTACCTTTGCAACTGCATCACACAAGCAAATTGCCTTCTCAGTCGTGCAGCAGGAAAATGAGCATCACTCCATTTAATGACACCTAATTAGGTCTAGAGACGCCAAATGACTCGTGTTGCCCTGTTCAGACAGAGATGTGTGAGTAATGAATTATCCATTGTCTCAGGCTCACTACTGCTAACTAGGGCTGGGAGAAGAATATTCTGCAAGTAATTTACTTGACAAATTTAATCTCTTGTTCTGTTCATAGTAAATCTTTGCGAGTATCCCAGGTTTCCTGCACCTGTTTACGTTTTTGAAATTACTCAATGAACTTTTCTTTCTTTATCCTTCCTTCATCTGTGGCTGATTTTATGCAAATTTCCAGGCAATTTCACTACTCAATATACTGGAAATTCAAGCTCTGTTGCTTAGTTTAGGTTAGTCAGGTAAGATCTACTGTAGGTGGTTTGTTTCCCTCTTGCAGGTCTGTCAGTCCTTGTCGAGGCTGAAGCTGCAGCATAATTACAGTAGGAAGAAAAACCTCCCCTGTGCAGACAGTTTTACCAACATACCCTTGCATATGCCAGAAAAGCTTATTCAGGGCAGGGAACTGAATTAAATTACACTGATGTAACGTGCCTGAGACCAGCATAGCAGCCCTGCAAGGGCTATCAGAGGCATTACTACGCTCCTAACGATAGCATTGCTCACTGCTGTAGTTGTGCTGTTGGGCCTTTCAGCATGAGGATGTTTATGAACATGTTGAGCTTAGCATATATGTGAGCTTATTGTTTGCCTAACGCATTACTGACTGGGGACCCTAATCAGGAGTGAAGACTGTAATTCCATCAGAGCCTGGGCAGCTGCTGAAAGTTTGGAGTTTTAGCAGCATTTGTGGGTTTCCTCAGTTGGTTTTTGAACTTAACGCTTTGATCCTAATCCCTAAAGAGCATTGTCAGTGCAGGATGGTCTTTGCTTAATTTTGGAATAGTTTTATTGGCTGTTTTGTATAAGCGTATCCTCTAAACCAAGTATGTACTGAGTACTGATGAACAAGTACTTCTGGGTCAGATCAGGTACCATTTTCTCCTTTTGATACAACAAAATGCCAGCTTCTCTACAGCTGTTTGCAAGTGTCTTGCAGTGAGTTAGAAGAGCACACAGACTTAGTTACCAGTTTTGATTATGCATCGTGGACCTTCTGTCAACTCAGGCTACAGCAGATGAGGACGTTATGTCCCTTCCCATGCTCCTTGGTTGAAGGCAGGGGCAGAAGATGCCAACATGCACCAGCCTCTGGTTGGTGAGGTTCCCAGCACTCCATAGTAAACTGAAGTGAAGGTTAGGAAAAGGTCAAAAGAGCATTAAGCTGTTAGAAACGATAAACTGAGAGTTTTCAGGAGATGCTTTCCGAAGTTTAAAACAATAACGTAGTAATGAATATCTAAATTATTTCTTGGTGAGAGGAGGGGTTAGAGGGTTAAGCATGGTGTATCCTGAATATTGACTTCAATATTTCAAGAAAAGAAAACAATTTCTGAGAGAACATACACCATGCAGTTAAGTGCTGTACTGCACATAGTAACAAGGGGGAACAATTTCATCTCACTTTAAGCAAAGGGAAGAAGCCGAGGGGAGAGAAGGGCCACAAGCAAAGCACGTTACAAAACTTAGAGATGTGAATTGTTGCGGAGGGAACAGCTGTGCTTTTCCCTCTTAGCAGCTATGTTTTGGCTACACGTATTATTTGATGAGCTTTTAAACAGGTATAGAGTTGCACTTGGCATGCAATTGATAACCAGATTGCTCCTTGTCCAGGGACTGATCTCTGCAGGTTTGTAAACAGTAAGGGAAGGTATCGTGGAGGAGTATGGTCTTGTTCATCCTCCAGCAGAATCAACCCCTTGGCCTTGAACTGGTTTTTGTGTGTTTTGAATTTTGGAGGAAAAAGCCTGCCCTCGGCTTGGGGAGGTGAAATGGCCAGCAGGTGGGACTTGTGCTTGTGCTTTCACCTTCTGGTGCATCAGAATCCAGAGCGACTTCATGTTTGAGAAAAATTTAAACGTGCTTCTGTGCATCAGCAATGATAGTTTCCATGATAATTGTATACGCAATTATGCTTAAGCTTTGTTCTCTTAGCACACATAGAGCAGTGCCCTTCATGGGCTGAAAGAGAAGACTGAGCTCGTCATACGAGCATGCAAGAATTGAGTACCAGTGTTTGAGCTGGTACAGAGATGCCGATCCAACATGTTTGAATTCATAACATCCATATGAATTTGCGGGGAGACAGGCCCAAAGTCATGTTTTGAAGACAAAAATTTGTAGTTTACTGGGTTATTGAGCTGAAAAGATTTTTCTGTGGGATTACAGAAAGCAGATCAAAAGAATCCTTGCTGGGAGGAGCGTCATTCTGCCGTGGTCCTTGTTACTGGAATGCCCAAAAGACTCTCCATTTCCCGTGTCCTGTTTTCATAGTATGTCACAGAAACATCATCTTTGAGTGTTATTGCCATGCTAAAGAACTAAGAGAAGAAAGAAGCCCATCAATCCCACACGAGCCTGTGGCCAAGCTGAGAAACAGGATCTCCACTTAGACTCTCTTACAGCCTATCCCCCCTTCCTTCCATATGGCTAAATAATTTCCTATTCAAAGTCTAAGTCAGCCAGTCTTATTGCTCATTGCAACTACAGAGGCTTATTTTAAAAATGTAATTCAAAGGCAGAATCCTAACTTTTTTCCCCATAGCTTCAGTTGATCTTTTTTCCTGGCCAAGATAAATATTAGCTCTACCAGGAAACACTGACTATACTTTTATATAGAAAAATACTAAATCTGGGCTTAAGGTTGAGAGATGCTATTGTGCGTGTGTGTGCACACATTGCACGGGCACATATATTTGTACAGGTGTATGTGTACCTAAACAGTGTTGCAGGGAATTGCATGAGGTTGTTAGAGAAACTGAAAGATGTTCCTGTGTGTGGCACGATAGTGAGTCATTTCTCAGGGGAACAGAATGAGGGAAAAGAGGAAAACAATTGCAATAAAAAAGCAAAGCAAGGCCTGAGGTGCTAATAAACTCTAGCCTTTCTGAAACGTGGAGCAGATTTAGTAAGCAACATGCAAAAGAGTGCCTGTGTCACCAAAGCGTGCCAGGCACATCAGCATGGGGAGCCATTTGAATATGTTTCAAGACAGAGTATTGAGGAAAAAATACAATGAACAGCAAACCAAATTAAAAACAACAACAGGGTATGTCCTTTAAATGACTCATCCAGCCTCAGCTGATGTTGAAGTACAGTATGTGCAGAGCTGGTAGACTTGCAGTGAGAGGCATATTTTCCTAAAGCACTTTCTTTTCCTAGCCATTGCCTGAAAGCTACAGTCACTGCTTGGAACATCTGTGTTTATTTTGCATGACAAACTTGTTCCTCGGCTTTGACAAAATGCATGCTGATTTGGGACTTGGGGTTTGCAGTTCTTCTGTAGGGTTGTGCTGAAGCACATGCGGCTGGCCATTGCACTGGTATATAATACATATTACATGATTTCATTCATATTTAATGACAAGTGTGCTATATTTTTAATCTTTATAGCTTTAATGTGTGCAAGTGGTTTTAATAATTGGTGCTGCAGGATGGTTACTTCCCAGAATTACCCTGCAAAATTGCTGTGTTTTCAGCCTTCACTTGTGCAGGTTGTAAATTAAAAAACTTGGGTAGTAATAAAATTGGCACCCTCTCCTTGCTCTTTGGAGATGCCAACCTGTAACAACAGTAAAAAGCTACGTGCTGGCAAAAAATTCTTCACTGAAGCTTTGCTCATCTTGTCCGCACGCCCTGTGTGAAAGGAGGAGACCAGGAGAGTCCAGCAGCCGGGCTGGTGCAGGCTGGCTGGAGGCAGCAGCGTTGCTGCACGGGCCCTGCAAGGCTTGGTGTGATGCTAACAATTTCCTGCGGACGGAGTGGTCTCTGCCATGTGGTTGTGCCCCCGTAGCCATTTTATACCCCCGGCATGTGCTTCATGTGTCTGATTATGAGGAGGAGGAGAACTCTGAAATGAAGCAGGGATAGTGGTAAGGAGCAAAGGGCTTTGGGGGCTCTTTGAACCCCTGAAATCCTCTGGGACATTCCTCTATCTGCTTCCCGCTTGGAGCACAGACACTTCTGCTGGAATAGTGAGAAACAAGGCTGATGTTATCCAAATGCCTCTGTTAGTACCTTGAGACTGCATGTCTGTGTTTTGGGCCTCTGAAATTGTTCTGGAAATGGCCACTCAAGTTGGCTGGTGCAGAGGTCACAGCCTCAGCGTTTCGTTTGGAGTCTGTGCTCTCCAAGGGTAGGTCTGGAAATGCGCGCGTCTCATCCCGTTCTGCTGGCTGACTTCTTTGAGGTCTGGGCTTGGGATACTGCTCACACAGCACAAGACAAATATTTTAAGCAAGCCTGGGTCAGACAGTATGTTTTTATTGACCACAAAAAAAAAAAAAAAAAAGAAAACAACTAAAACTGGGTGAAAGCATTCTGAAGGCTTTCTGTTTTGGCTGGTTT
Organism: Haliaeetus leucocephalus; assembly: GCF_000737465.1. Classification (NCBI taxonomy): domain Eukaryota; kingdom Metazoa; phylum Chordata; class Aves; order Accipitriformes; family Accipitridae; genus Haliaeetus; species Haliaeetus leucocephalus. The sequence goes on along the minus strand of NW_010972920.1, from coordinate 513,835 downwards.
TGTCTTGTTTGTCGTTTCCTAATTCTCTCGTTTCTGGGCACATCCCCAGCAGGGTAACGGCATTCACTTGGCCTCATCTTCCCCCACATGCATTCAGTTGGTGAAGGTCGTGTCCCTCCCCTCCCGCGCTGCGGTCGCTCCCCAGTTGCCGCTCCAGATAGCTGCGAGCCTGTGCTCTGGGTCAGCCTCTTATAGGGCAGCTTTGTGAGCTCATGTCTTACGTACTACTTGTGAAGACCTGTGGGAGAAAGACCAAGCATCGCTTTTAGTCTATATCCTGGTTATTTCGGATATTTTTAAGTGACAACGCTAATCGAGAGTGACCTAATAAAAAACAAGCATGCCTGTCAAAATTGACTCTTTTTGGACTATGGTTTCCATGCCACAGAGTAAATCTGCTTTTAGCTCTTGGTCATCACACAATCGATTCAAAGGCAGGAATTAAAAAAAAAAAAAAAAAAAAGACAAAGTGGCAGCTCCTCAGTTTAATGAGGAAAACCTAAAGGTTAACTAAAACAGCCCTTTTGCTCGCTGGAGGATGCAGCGCCTATAATGCATCTGCAACAAAAGGCAAATCGGTTTTCTGCCATTAAGAGCGTATATAGAGGTTTGGTGTTTGCAGGCAACACATTGGAAAATGCTTGCTGGGTTTCACGTATAGCTGGGTTATGAAGGTCACCGACTGCTTTAGCGGTCAGGCTCTATTAAAATGTGTAATAAACTGGGAGAATACACCGTCAGTATTAAAGTTTGCCTGCCAGCATTAAGATTTGCCCTTTTAAGACTCCATAGCTTCCTCTGCTCCAAGTGCGGTAATTCACAGGAAGAGAAACAGGCTGGTGCTTCAGAGGTACGTGGCCTACGTAATCAAATTGGGAAGATCTGTTTAGCCTTCCTAGAAAATCTCTTGGCCTATGTAATAATAATTACGTAATTAATTTAATAATAATTAAAGGAACAATTCTGTATTTGATCAGGTAAAAATGATGAAATAAAATAGCCGCGCTGGTGTGCCCATTGAGAGTCATGTACCGGGGGTGGGAGATGTCTCAAGTGCTTAAAAATAAGGTGAATGGCCACAGTCCTTGGAAAGCTCTTCCTGCTGCTGGAGCCCCACAGGCATGTTCGCAGCAGGCCCGGACAGACGGCAGACGGCATTCACGGGGATCCTGCCCTCGCGAGAGGAGCGAGCCAGCTGCCTTCCTCTGCTGTCTAGCCGTGGGACCGAAGCCCTTCCCTTGGCCAGGTCAAACCAGCGGTGTAAAGGCGCAGACGTGTTACTGCGTGGTGGTGTTTCTTACTACCAGTTTAATCTGGACTCCAAATACAAGCCTTGCATAGCCTGCCGCGTGCTTTCTCGTTCCGAGGCCTGTTGGGTGGCGCGGCTCAGTCTCTGACAAATGGCTCAGACTTGCCATGTGGCCCGGAACTCTGTGGGTTCAAGTTCTGCTACGAAATCCCAGGGCAGCAACTCGAGCCCATCGCCATGCCATCTCCAAAGGCTGCCACCTTGAAAAGTTTCCTTGCAGATGTGTGGTGTTTATATACAAAGGCCTCACGCACAGAAAGTCTTCAGCATCCAGAGGAACACTTTAAGGACGATAAACAAACAGTGGCTATCCCTGGAGACAGCAGCAGTAAAATGGCCTAAGGTAACAATAGCTCCTTTGATTCTGCATGTTGCCTTCAGCCTCCCGCTGCCGGCAATATTCCACTGTCTCTGAAACTCTGTTTACCCTTGGGCAATATTTAGCTGCTACAGTCCTTTGAGCCCAGTCAATATATGTAAAATATGCTGTTCAGGGTACCTACAGGAGTTTATTGGAATAGCTGATTACCAACCTTCAGTAAAGCTTTGAGTCTTGGGGTTTGGTGTCAAGGGCAAGGCAGCATTTCCACCAGTCATACAGATGCAGACTGCAGCACTGAGCGGAAGTCCTCGGGTGGGGACAAGCTGAAATGACCTCTGCCACAGACAGTTGGCTTGGCAAAATGACACAGTTCAAGGTGGCAGTTTCCAACCCCAGGTCCACGGCCCGAATTCACTTGCTTTACCATCTCTAAAGACTTCCATCAGTGGGGCTGCTCGCATTAGAGGTCTCGCCCAAGCAGAAGCGCTCTAAGATGAGACGTAGGTAGTTCCACTGCCTCATCTTGCAGGCATCTCCGTGCCTCTGCTCCGCAGAGAGCCCAAGTGAGCAGCAGCAGCAGAGTTTGAGATACTCGTTTGTTGCGGTCTTGGAATAGTCTGGATTGAATGGGAGGAGAGCAAGTGTGTTTTCTACCTATTTTGAAGATTTGATTGGGCTTTGTTGTGGAAGGAAAACGAAACCACGTGCTACTAGGTTTTCTGTGACTGATGCTTTGTTTCACCCTTTCTTTTAAAAGGAATGTTTTCACATCCAGAGGCTGAGGTTTTCAGTTTAGCGCTCTCTCTCTCTCTCGGTTAGATGGTTAGAAAATAGTGGACTGCAAAAGCAATCCCAACAAAATCCTTCTTTGTCGGCAAGATTCCACCAACATTTCGTTAAAATTGGATTTCTTGTAACCAAAGTTATACCAACCATTTCTTGTTTAAAACACCACCACAAAAAAACAAACAAACAAAAAAACCACCACAAACTTGAATTACGAGGACCAGGTTTCTTTTTAACGTTGTTTTGGCCTGGGATGAAACTATGTCATTGTCAGTTTTTAAGCCGTATATTCAAACAACTAGATATTAACGCTTGTACCAAGACCTAAAGAGACAATTCAGAACAAATAAATTCCATGATGATTTCAACTTTTTTCCTTCACCCAGAAGTACTGAAGACAGATGAGGTTCTTAACAAAAATATGTAACTCTAACTCCCCAGGTAATACTTCATGCAAATAATTTTCAGTCATATTAATTCTCATGAGCTTTTGGATGCCAACATTTGCCTTTCATCACTTGCTATGTGTGTGGTGATTATCAATGTAAACGCCTATGCTACTACGGCTCTTTGCTGATTGGTTAAACATAAGGTTTAGAAACAAGAAGAATGCCTTGTTTGAAGTAAATCCTGACATCGGAAGGAGAGGAAAGAAACTGCTTTAAGAACAAAGCCTGATGGGTGCCTGTAGCCTCTTACTTATCCCAGGCAACAGTATTTTAACTAGATACAGGTGTCACAGCTTTAGTAAGACCTGGATTCCTGCTGAGGGAAAGAGGAAAAAATAATAATGAATTTGCTATTATAAAGTCTCTTAATTTTTAATTGCTGTAAAGTAACTGACTTTGCAGGTGGCTGTGCGGTAGTATCTAAAGGGTACCTGTCCACGACCTTTCTCTATTAAGCCCGCTTACGGATGCAACTAAAATAAACACTTTGAAATAAAATAAAATCTTTATTATTTGTTTTAACTTAGGTATCAGTAGGGCTTGAGCATATGTTGAAGTGTTTTGTAGAATGTGAATGTTCATTAATTGCTTGAAAGCCAGCCACCGGTCATAACATGTCCTGTTATTTATTAGTTGTATTTGCATAGTGCCTGGAGGCCCACTGAGAGCAGGCACTCTGCAAATACACAGCGGTGGATGGGCTCGCTTTTCACGGGCTTCCATTCTGAGAAATATGGCGTAAGGGATGGAGAGGCGGTGGCAAAAGGAGGGATGCCACTGGAACTGTGAAAAGAGAATTTTCATGCTGCCCACAATGGCTCAAAATTTATTGTTCTAGTTAGTACAAAAAGTTAAAGTACAGTTTTATTTCTTGTAGAATGGAAAATTATTGATGATTAAATGTTTGAGCATTTTACTGTGGCTTGATTCAACCCTGCACATTTATTTTGCAGGGCTATTACAGTGCCTCGTGGACCAGCTATCTTCTCTGCGTTGGGTGCTGCAGTACAGCTGTATCTCCACTGACCCAGCACAGCCATGACATGACCACCCAGGTGTATGAATGTGAGGCAGAATAGGAGATGAAGACCGTAAGGTAAGAGATATTTAAATCTTACTTACCAGGGAACTTTGTGTCAGATGAAAGGTTAATTATTAAAAAACACGTTAACCCTGAATAAAGCACTGCAAACACATGCAAATGTGGTGTTCCAAATGACATTCTGTGAAATCCACATTTTTCCGATGGCTGGAACATGCGATTCTGTTTCGAGTGGCATTCGACTGAGGAAAGTAAGGTAAGAGAGAGGGCGATGAGAAAAAGAAAATAAATAAAGTGGCTTTTTTTCTGACCCACCGTGTGCTTTTGATGTTCTGTTTCCTTGCGGATACTCTAATTTTCATTTTACTTTGTGTCTGTTGCCAGTTATGCAGAGCACTAATTCATTGTGGATACTTGTCTTAATGTGTATAATTTTTGAATGAAGGTGTCCAATTTGTTTTCTGTTAATGTATTTGTGGGCAAAAGGTTTCATTCAGATACGTGGTCAAGACAACTTTATAAAGGCCTTCAGCAGGGTTTAATCTGCATGCTTTCTCTGGAACACGTTCCCAGGGTGCTCAGATGAGTAGGGTGTGCCCGTGCTAATATGCAGTGCTCGGAGCCCCACTGTGCCACACACTGCACTCAGACTGAGAACTGCTTGCACTCAGTGCTTTGAGGGAGTTTTCCTCACTAATTAGTCATCCTATCTGCAACAAATAAGATTATCCCTGTTTTTAATTGAAGTTTAAAATCCTAATACGGTTGTGCTTGAGGAGAGAGAGCGGGTTCAATAGTCCTTGTTTCCAGTGTTCAAGTGTTCACTTTACAAACAATCTGTTCCATGTTTGCAAAATAAGTGTATTAATCCTGATAAAGAGCCCCGCTACTGTGGTTTGCCTCGCTCCCCTGAGACGAGCGGCAATGACGGTTTTAACCAGTACAAAGTGCTTCTCGAACTGGGAGTATTTGCTTTTGCATTCCTGTCACTGTTGAAATTGGGAGAGGAATTGGTTATGGGCATGCTTGTATGTGTGGGGAGAAGGGGATGAGAGAAAGGGAGGACAACTGCAGGAAAACATATGCCAGGAACCAGCGGATAAATGGAGCCCGGTGGCTTTTCAGAGGGACCAGGAAGGCATTGAGCTCTACAGCTCCCAACTTCTTCCCTTTCAATAAGGCTACCCTCTCCTGCGAGTAATGAAGGGAACATCCTTGTGATGGAGGAGGAACTTTGAGCCCGCACGCTGATCCACCATTACAGTTTCCGAAAATTTTGTGTGGGTAGGGTGTCTAGAAAATGAAATCTTTTTAAATGTGTCTTTGGAAAGACCTGTTGCTGTTACAGAGGTGCGAATCCTTAAATGGCCTCCTGAGTGACACAGGGTTATTGTACAGGTAAGGACTTCAACTAAACTCGATGCTAGGCAAAGGGCAGGCATAGGGCAGATGTAAAACCTGACCACAGGCCATTAAAAGGCATTAGTAGAAGACGGGGCTACGTGCTCCTACACAACAGCGGTGCTTGTTACTGAGATTTCGGAGCTGTGCTGTGCAGAGCGCAGGAAAGTCACTGCTGTTGGCAGGGCATGCCTGTCCCCGGGCATGCCGGCCAGGCCGCGACGCCGGCAGCCACGCTCAGCGGGACATGCAGGCTGTCAGCATGCTGCTGGATCGTTGCTCTCCAAAGGAAAAGCAGGGCCGGTGCCACAAGCAGGACAGGCTCCACATGAGTCTGGTTCCTGGTCTCAGCTGCTCCCCCTCTGCTGACGAGGCAAGAGCTGTGCCTGTAAATGGTATTTTCTCTGAAGGAGAAGCTGCCCAGCAGGTGAAGAGCCAAGAGGTGCAGGTATCACCCAGTGTGCAAAAATGCTGCCCCTCTTAGAGAGCCTGGGAAGGGGTTGACTCTGCAGCTCTGGCTGCCTTGCTGGGAACTCTGGGAGCAGCATTGGGTGTCAGTGCACGGTCACTGCAGGGTGCCTACCTGTACCTTGGCTCTGCTGCTGCTGCCAGGAGGTGGGTGCTCTGAAAGCGATGGGGCAGGAGCTGGGAACAGACAAATACAGAGCCTTGGAGAAACTGTAGCTTGTGGCCCGCTGTTCTTGAACAGCAAGCCCGGTTTGAAACAGTTGGATGTGAAACGGGGAGTCAGGCAATAAAGGGGATTCGGCTGTCCCCTCGGAGCAGTGAGCGGTCTGGGGTGGAGGGTGGGCTGGTAGGATGCTGGCTGTGTTTGGAGCATTTTGGTAAAGCGATCTCTTAATAAAAAAAACGTAATGGGGCCAAACGCATGGAGTCCTTCCATGTTTTTAGCCTGGCATGTGCTACATAAAACATAGGTATCGTTTCTCATTTACTCTTTCCAAAAGCATAAAGCCTAATGAGAAAGGTATAATTGTGTGAGGTGCCAGTCCCTCATAAAGGGGGGTTGTATCAACTCACCACCAAAATCAGGTGTGAGGTGAATCTCACATCAAATATTAGGGCACCACAAGGCATCATCCTTGGAACGTTTCTCTTCTGATAGAATGCAAATTAGTTAATAGTTTCCAGTGAACAAAAATGTAATAAAGCCTTACTTTAGCAGAAAGGAAGCCACTAGCAATGCCACCACCTCTTCGACAGCAATTTTCTAATCACCACTGCTTTATCAAGAAATGTTAAGTTGTATTTTTTTATTGATATTTAAGAATAAATTCTTACAACATCATATCTATAAAAGGTTCATCACAGACCAAATACCACTCTAACCTTTTAAGCTTCTACAGTAAAAACTGTCGTCTTTATTTATATAAGTTTGGGAAAGATACAAATGTAATCATAACCCCCAAGGCAAAATTTTATGGCAGTTTTCAGAACTCCTCTCTATAAAAACTACTCAAACCTACAAACATAAAAGCTTCCAATAAAATTTGCTTTAGATCCTAGTCATAAAACATGAATTTCTTTCCCTGGTCTTGGAGCTACAGGTGTCCAATTGCCAGAGCTGTTTGCCACAAGCCCGGGCCAGCAGTGTTGGCTTCCTCCATCAGCTGGTGGCTCTCTGGGGCAGCACTGGGCCGCGGTGGGTTTTCTCGCTCTTGGTGAATCCTCACTGTCAGCACCCAACCGGCAGCAGGTCTCGTGTCAGTACGGTGGTTCGGTGTGCCAAAGAGCAGGCGGAGGAAGGAAAAACTGTTGCGCCGTCAGTTAGGGGGTTAGCCTTTTAAGGCACAAATAAGTTGAGGAATCCTTACAGATGCTGACAATCTCCCCTGGCCTAGGGCAGAAATACTAGACTACTATTTTCTTAAGGAGCAGGAGTGCCCTTGCATCTGATGTATGTATCTTAGGATGTCTGTCATGCCAGTGTTTGTGTATAGGGCACTTCTCCTAATGTTTTTTTTTCTTGCTTAAAGTCTTTTCTTTTGGAAGAGGGAGAGAAGCATTTCAGGAGAGATGTGATGTTTCTTTCTTTGCTGTATGGGGAAGCTAGCAATATCAGGACCCCGGTTACTTCCACAAAGACGTTTAGCCTGTGCTTCAAATCGGGTGTCCTGGGCTCCGTGTATTTCCCAGCAATCAGTAGGTAGGTACTACACCCCAGAGCTTTAAAATAGCTCATCCGAACACACTTCCGTAAACACTTCAGGAATGCAGCAGTGACTTGCCATGTACGGCTGCTAGTGAGTGCACAGGACACTGAGTTAAACCATGGCCGGAGCAACTATCTGCCTTTCCCCAAAGTTTTGTCCCGCCTTTCTCACCCAACATTTTTGGTCTGATAATGAAAAAAATCTTGGGTATGAAAAGAGTCATGCCATAAAAATTGTTTCTGGGTGAAGTAGAGTGTTTTAGACATGCAGCAATCTAGAACATGTGATTTTTCTCTCTGTTTACTTTGCTATTTAAAACATGAGTGATTCACACTCCCTTGAAAGAGCGGTGGCACTTCCGCTTTTACTTTAGTGAAATACGAATGCGTGCGTTAGATGTTACTTTAATTAAAGAGGCCTTACTGTATAAGTTTCTTAGTTGCATGTTAAGTGTTAGCAGCAGGTAGAAGATTCTTTATTTACGTTTCAGTTGAGAAAATAAATATATACACACATGCAGTGAAGTTGTGCTGGGTTGGAGGGAGGGAGGCTGGCTGTGTTCTTGAAATGAAGTGCAGGAATAAATCTCTGCAGATTTGGGCTTTAGCGGATTCCTGGCAACTAAAGGCTCACGCTTTATCAGCCTCGATTAATTTGCTTTTACCATCTAGGATGGATTTAACCCTGATAACTCAGTCCGGATGGTATCTGATGAAAGACCTTAGCCTTTTTGTTCTGACTGCAATTAGAAGAAAAGTGTGCATAGGAACAAAGCCTGCTGCTCATAAAATGAAAGCAGAGGCAATTCACAGATTATGTATTTTGCAAAATAAAAGAAAAGAGGCACACGCCTCAAAAGCATTCCTGAAAGTTCATTGTAAGAAAGAACAACTTAGTTTAAAACTGTGCCTTTATGGAAGTATTTTTTCTAACGCAATAGTACTAGACCGTTGTTTCCTAAAGCTGATTCCTCCAGCGACTGCAGGAGGCTGGAAGTCGCCCACAATGCCTTCGGCCAGTGACCTGCGTCTCGTTCCCAAGTGCCCGCCGTGCGCTCTGGCTACTCGGTAGCTGTGAAAAATCAAGCAGTTGATGCTCTCAGTTAATGGTCTTTGTGAAGATGGCGGAGGAATGCTGGTGTTACCTGGTCTGCTTAGTGCATTGAGTCCACAACCCACATCTGTTGAAAAGCTTCCCTGTGCACGGGTACTTTCTTGAGGGCCTTTTCCCCTTAATTTAATATTGTCTTCTGCTGAAACACCATTATGGGAGCTGAGCATCGTGCCCGCGGTGGTTTTTTTCTCAGCGTGCTGTTGGATCTGTCCTGGGCAAGGGCAGGGTGCAGCCAGGGAAATAGAGTAGACCAGTAGTTGCAAAATACATGTATAATACAAGATACAATTTGTGACAGGTTTTTCCTGTTTATCTTAAAATAGGCTTTAATTACAATCCTGCCTTCCCATTTGTGTCTTATGTAAGAAAATGGCTCTCAGAGTATTAACAAGCCAGCTGTTAGTACTTCTTTAATATTTCCCTGTCTTCTGCTCCATTAGAGAGGGCTGCACACTTAGTATCTACTAGGTTTGTTAATTATTAGTTAACTCTGCTTTATGTGTATTGTCTAAGAAGACAACTTCTCCCAAGTGCTCATCATTAGTTATTATTTATTTGTAGGGCTGCTGTGTCTTTTCTGTGTCCCAGTTAAAAAGCTACGTTTAAGAGCAAACTTTGGGTGTGTTTATGAAAAATATCCAGTGAAACCTGTTTCTTCAAAAATGTTTGAAGGAGTGAGGTGCCCAAACGCCATGGAAAGGAGGTCACTATTGAGACAGTCTTATCTGTTGCATTGCTCCTCTTTGGGGCCACGCTGGCATGTTTGTGAGACTGGAAATGTCAGAAGGACATTGTCAGCATGGCTACGCAGTCGGTCAGGTTCCTGATTTCAAGTGGGTGCTTTTTCTTGGCTAGAGGGCTGACAAAACAATAATTTCCCTGGCTACACAGGCAAAACTGTATGCCAGGCAACAGATCTTTCTTGCCTGCCTTCTTCTTGACAGCACTGAGGGAGCCTGAAGTACAGGAATACCCCCAGAGTCCTAAATGGCCTTCAACAGACATGTCCTAATGAAGCCAAGTTAAAAATCTGTAGTAAATTAATGAGAATGTTCCTTTTAGTGGCAATCATCCGTACACTCCCTCTTATGGTACCTTTTAATTATTGTTACTAATGATAGAGTTTTTGGGTCACTGCTTTCAGAAAGAAGCAAACCAGAAAACTTCTTTCTTCTAGAAACAAGCATTCTTCGGCTTCTGCGGTATACAGGCTCCAAAGGTGACATGAAAGATAAAAATGGTGTAATTGGCAGGTGTGGTTCGGGGAGCGTGGTGCCGCTGTTGACTTTCTGAATTTTGTTGATAAATGAAGCAGTTCGTTCTCTGTGCTTTTGTATCCATTACCTTTCACCAGCTCTAAATGCACTTCATTTTCTTTCAGTTTTGGCACAGGATCAGAGGGTGGCTCTCAGCCTCTGATCTAAATAAAATAGTAATGATTTTAGGCGGTGTTGTTTGCATTATTCGTTGCTCTTGGCAAAACAAATGTTGATCTTATAACATAGCTATTAATATTTTGATAGACTAATGAAGCCACCTGGATTTCGAGCAGAGACAGGCTTCTTGATGAGGTGATCTGTTAGCTTACAGACCCATATGAGTAAAAACCAGCAATGGCAAACAAATCACCACAGTGTTCCCAGACTCGAAGGTGGAAGTGTAATACGATTGTTGTCATCCTCTGCTTTCTGTTCAGCTGCTGCTCACAACAGAGCATAGCAAATTCTCAACCCCACATGCTCCTTGGCAGAAACAGGGCTTAATTCTTTTAGTCTTCTCCTGTGAAAATAAGCATCTTTCTAACAGAGTGTACGGTGGTAAAGTCCTTTAAGCATTAATCCTTACAAGGTTAGAAAAAGGAAGGAAGAAGCTTTTCCCAGTCTCTTCTGTACTTGTAGTGAGTGGCGGTTTCCGCGTGAGACTTCTCAAGCTATTGATTGCCCAAACTATCCGTATCTCTGGCTTACATGGTGCTGTCAGGCACCTATTGTGAAGGCTTGACAGCATCATCAATATTAGTATTAGAGCTACTTTTCCAGCTTATGAGGACAGGACATGTGTGATTGATACGGAGGCATGTGAAATATTGTGGAAGGTTGCTGTTTTTTTTTTTTTTTTTTTTTTTTTTTTTTTCTCCTGGGCTTTCACAAAAGCCCTGTTTTGCTCCCCTGTCTCCTCAACACAGAGAAATGAATTCATTAGTGCTGCTGCTAAGTCAGGTGGCAAGATGAGTAAGCAACATACCATGCTGGCTCTGCCCACCTGACAGCTAGGTCTCAGTCCAAACGGTTCTTTCAGACAGCGCTTGCACAGGCACTGAGGCTGCTGCTTGAGCTTTTGCCCTCTGGAGACCACCAGTGGGCAAAATGTCCTCCCACGGATCCACAGATCCATGGCACGTCAGCCCTGGAGGGAGAAAGGAAGGGAGAAGCGTACTGGTAAGCCTGTATGTCTGATGGAGCTGGCTCCATGGGCGGACGTACTTACAGATGCAACACCTCAAATGCAGATTTGCAGTGGTTAGTGCCAGATCAAGACAGAGGTGCAGATCACCTGTTTAAAGGCACATCTTTGTGGGTAGACACACAGCATCCACATGTTCTGTGAAGCAGAGTAGTATGACAAATCACAGCACACACGCACAGGGTACTGCAAAAATTGGATTGCGTTTTGACTGTTCTCTGGTTTCCAGTTTCATTTTCCTTTGCTGCTGTTTCTTCTGGCTGTGAAGCAGAGAACGGTTCTTCCCCCACAGGTCTCTAGATCAAGGCCTGGAATGCACTTGCCACTGGATGAGCTCGTGCAGCTCATGCAGATACTCGTACCACCCTAAAAGCTTTGCTAGAGCCTGAGAAAATCAGTTGTATCGCTGCAGCGGTGCCGCTCTTGCCGCTCTCAGTGCTGTGGGCTGGGTGAGGGCCTACAGACAGTCCGGCCCCCGTAAGCAGCAGTGTGTGATTGTGTTGCAGCAGCAATGGGGTTAGCAACCATATTGCGACTCCCAGAGTCTCTACGGCTTCCTCATTGCTCCAGCAGGGAAATAATCTGCACCAGACTTGTTTTCTGGCACCAACTGCCTTCCCTCTGTGCCAGCTCCAATGTGTAGGCTGGCACATTGCAGAAATGAGGTGGGGGCGGGGGAAGGAGTGGAAACAGAGCGCTGGCTCCGTCGCCTCCCGTTCTGACCTGCCCCGTCCCATGGCCGTCCCTGGCTTCATGGGAACCTCTCTTTGTGGTGAGCCAAATCAGCTGTTGGCATCACTGGGCAGCATGAGTCTCCGAGGGAGGATGAGGACCGTAAGGCTGCCCCTTCCTCGCCCCAGGAAAGCCGTGGGGCTCTGGAGCAGGCGGCACGCTGCTCGGGAGTGTAGCACGCTTTACATTCAGGGCAGCCTTGCTGCCGTATTTCCCCCACCCCGGTTTGCCACAGCAGGTACTGCAGACATTGCAGGGAGGGGAGTGCCTTGATCCTATGCAACTCATGGACTTTCTGAACTGCAGCTTGTAACACGTAGAAAATAAGTTTACAGCTGCCTTACCAAATCCGGAGAAATGCTGCAGGCCCAAAACCCAAGGCTGAGCCTCCCACCTGTCCCCGAGTACAGGCACTGTATTTACCTGCTTGTTACGCCTGGTGCGAACTGTCCTTCTGATGCACAAAACATCTCGGTTATTACTGCAAAAAGAGTGCATGGAATAAATGAGTGGTCGCTGAGCTTGGAAGAAATACCCACCCCAAAAAGCAACTTGTTTTCTATCTCATCTGCTTTCCCCTTTGCCTTTACTTGCTTATTTACTTACTCATAGCACCTCAATACCATGAGTCACAGGTCAGCACCTCAACAAAACGCTGAGCACAAGATATCCCCTTTTCTTTTTCGGCTACTCCATTTCCTCATGTTCTTCTCTTATTGATGTTGCTGATCGATACAGAATCCACCATCTCCAGGTTTAAAGCCAAAATATTTCCATTCCGCCAGAGGCGGTTCGTACCAGAAGCGTGGGAAGTTGCTTCCACTGAACTGTGCTTGAAATTCCACCCCAAAAGCAGCTGCATTTGGGAAGAGCCAGTTTTTAAGTAGGTTAGATTTCAGCTGCTTTCTTTACAAGCCTGTGCATCCATATAGTGAGTGGGGATGTAGCAGAAATGTATGTAAATGCCAGAGCAAGCGCTGCCATGTTAAGCCTTGGAACTTGACATGTAAGTTAATTTCTGCGTTCATTTTGCTTTAAAATAAAGGTTGGCTTCATGCTGTTCCATATGTGAAATAAGAATTTGCCTTCAGCTGCTTTTTTAGTAGCTCTTGAAAATGAAAATCTTGCAGAGGCGAAGCTGGAAGGCAAGATCTGCGTGTAGTAATGAGACTGCTATCCATGTCCTGTAGCAGGACATTGAGCTTGTTGAAAATGACCTTTTTCAAAATATTTTCATCAGGTTTTTTCATGCTCCCATTCTTTCAAAATATGCTCCAATTCACACATGGCACGGGATAGTCAGTAGTTGACAGGACAGCATTAACATGTGAAGTCCCCACTGGGGTTAATGTCACATTGCCACCCACCAGAACTAAGCTATCGACCCACACAAGAAATGGTAGGATTATGCGTTATCTTTTTTATTAACAATGGGACCTTCTACCTGGAGATTAAAGAACAAAAGCCTGGGAAGACAGTTAATTATAGCTTAAGCTTCACAAGCAGAGTTAATGAATTTTAACGTGCCTCAATTAATAACTAATTGGGTTTTGTGCCTCAGCTGTGAATGGAAGTGTAGGGGTGTCCAGGAAAAAAAAATGGGTCTGAAGATGAGCTATTTTAATTGAAATACTGTAAGATCCTTCTACAGTGGAAATGGTACGCTGGTGTTACTTCACGTTTTTTATGCAAAGGAAAACTCGAATGGGAGGTTGTTTCCAAGAGGAAACAAATGGTAGCATTACAGTGCCAACAATACACGGCGTTATTTTGTCACCTGTGGTATATACGTTGAAGAGTCCCAGATTTGGATGGGTACATAAGACTGTGACTTAGTTCTGGCCCGTAAGCAGCCGTCTTGCCATCGACTGCTCCCACATTTGACATTGTCCACGCACAGCAGTGGTAAACTTACTGCGAGGGCGAGACCTGGAGCACTTGTATAAGCCCACCCTCATAGCCAGTGGGGAAAGCCCCACGGGGACATCAGAGGTGTGCTGGTTCGGGGCCGAGCCCCTGGCTCTCACCGGCACGTGAAGCCGCATTCGCGCACATCTGGCAGAATCCCAGGGTGGGGGCGATGACGGTGTCCGATTTTGAGCTTCCCTGAGCCGACTCCGCGCCGAGGTCCAGCGAGTTTAAGCAGGTGCCAGGAAACCTTCTGATGAATCTGGCCCAATGGGAGTGTTACTTAAAAACTAATGGGAGGTGATGGCCCAGCAGTATGCTAGAGAATGTGTTAAAGCTTTAACTTTTCATTTAGGGTTTTTGACAAGACACTGCAGATTATAAATAATGGATGAATTCCCAAAGTATGTCTGCACTTCCTGGCTAACTTCCCACATGGGTGAACTGTGAGTTTTCTCCTTAATTATCTGTAGGAGAACCTCTGCATATTGCTCTTTAAGCATATAATTATCCTTGATCATTTGGGATGAATTATATGTCCTTACTACTGTATGGATTTGGTCCTAATGTAGGACATAGAGTCAAGCAGATAAAAAAGATGTGAAGGACGTAGAACAGCGAAGCGCAAGGAGGAGCCTCAGCTGCCTTCATTTGAGGATGGGGGTTTGTTCAGAAGGATTTAAAAGCCACAGTGGACCGGATCCTGCAAGCACATAGTCACGTGAGCTGCTCCTAAGAAGCAGGTTACTCTTGTAATTTCTTTTTATATGACCGAGCCCCGAATGTGTTATAGTTGCTTTTTGAAATCAAGTACAAGTAGGTCTAGTAAGGAGAGCCTCTGTCCTATATGGTGTTGAGTTATAGGTCTAATAAGGAGACTCTGTGTCCTCTGTGGTGTCAGGTGAGCAAGCAACATCTGTGGGGCTGGGATTTATTCTCCGCAATCTCCTGTATTTCTAAGCGCTTAACGTGTCGATGACTGTGCAGTTTCTCTGGCTTCCCTTCCTTAAGTTTTCTTTGCAGAAGGCAGACAGCCTGCTCCCGCTTTCTTTCCATACCAGCATTTCTCATCATACCAACCGCAAGGGATGACTCTGTAATGCTAGAAATGAGTTTGCGGTCAGAAAAAGGGCAGCACCTAGTGCCACCTGGGCGATGCGGTGCTGCTTGCGGTGTCCGGTCCCAGAGCGCTGTGCTCACCCAGCTGGATTCTGCTCTTTGGCTGCCTGGGTACACGCTGGTCACGCACGCTGAGGAAAGGTTTGTGGAGGCTCTGCTGAAGTCTGTCCCGGACGCATACCTTAGTGATTTTACAAATCGCATGTGAAATATTGGACAAGTAGGGGTACATGAAGAGGAAAAAATATGATACATAGATATAAAAGGCCTGATTTGATATCTTTTAATCATGTCCTTAATACAGCAGTCAGGTGCTTCAGTAGCTTAGGAGAAGACCTCTGTATGCAGCTTTGACCTTACTCCTGCCCAAGCCTTGTTGTTCTTTTGAGCAGGATGAAGCCCTGAAAGTAAGCACGGGAGCTATATGACTCTCAATTCAGCAATGGACTCACACCAAAATACTCCATCTCTGAGTTCCAGGTGTCAAGAGAATTTAGGTATAAAGAAATGACGTATAGCATAAATTTTTTTATACTCCTGGATGGATTATGCCTGGTAGTGCTACTGGTCTAATGAGATATTTTATGTCTCTTTCTATTGAAAGAGGATTAATTTTAAGCCCACAGTTAAGAGAATGTCCAGTATTTTGTTATGATTAGCATGTAATTTAGGCTCTGGTGGGATGAAAAAAATTACCAGAGGTAAAGATAGCAAAGGTTAAATTGTGTTCGTAGTAGTTAATAAGAGCAATAAATCATAGAGAGTACAAAAATAGAGGAATACTGGGCATCTCAAACAGTAGAAAATTGTCATCTCTTGAATTTGAAGTTCTGACTGTGAAGGAAGAAAAGAAAATATATATGCCGTTCTCCTCCTTCAGTACCATTTCTAAAGAATATTTATCAGCAACTTCAGCCAGAAGGTAGGAAAACACCCAGAAGTCGAAGTGCAGCTCTAGTTCGTTTTGTTTTACGCTTACTTTTTTTTTTGTTGTATTTGAACACCCTCAGACAGAACGTGGCAGTAATAAGAAAAAGAAAAGAAATCATTAATTTCTTAAATGCAGTGTTGTCACGCACCGATCCTCCAACGACAACTATTTACGCAGGGCTTCTCATCATGCCCTTCACAACTGCCGTACAATAAATAATAAAAGATTAAAACCTTAAACCTGGAAAACTTAGGAAAAAAATATTAGAAAATTTTATTTCAGATTATAAAAATCCTTGAATGATTTACTTTAAGGGACAATTTCATTGCTGCCATGTGCAGGAACTAATGATCACACAGGGCTCCGGATTGGTGAGAAGGTTGCTTGGGAAACATAGTCATAGGTAGGTGATAAAGTCATCCTTTCTCCATCACTGCCTCACTGTCACCAGGATAGCTTTTACCATTTGTTACAAGAAAATGATAGTCCATGTACATATTTATATCTGGATGGCAATAACATTGGCAATAACATGCACTGAGCGATCCATGTTGTTTTAAGGAGCCCAGCTTGCTTCCCGGTGCCAGTGACCCTCATCCTGCACGGGGTTTAAAATAAGAGTTTCTAGTGATGGAGACAGCTTCCCCCATCTTGACGTTTGCAATGAAAAATATTCTTTGTTGTGGAGTGTGTTGCTTAAACTGGAGACAAGCAACAAGCGTGCCTTGTCCCCTCTCAGGCGTTACACTAGCAATCCACTTAATTAGGATATAGCATCTTTAAGAGCCTTACATTCCCCTCCAGAGAACAATGTGTCTCCTGCAATTTCTGAGAGGAGGATTGCTGAAATACATGATTGGTTGGTTACTGCCGTAATGTAAAAGTGTTTTTGTGATGGCCATGGGGGAAAGGATGCTAGATTCAGGTCCATTTCAGCTGAGAACCACATTACAGTAAGCATGGATTTTATTTTTATTTTTTTTTAAACCCTGTGAAATTAGCACATTTGTGTACAGCCTATTGTTAGGCAAAGCTGTCAAATGGAGTAGCAGTTGGTGATGCCAAAGTCAACAAAAAATACAATTAAAAGTGAAAGACATTGTACAGTACAGAAAGTAAATGCCTGTGCTTTTGGGAGATGAGGAAGACAGTTGTACTTATTTGATGGAGGTGTCCATAGTTTTAATAAATTTGCATTTGTAATAGTTCTGTTGCCTTCATGTTCTGAGATGTGTCTGTTAGCCGCTGCCTCATAGCATGGTTAGTATTGCTGAAGAGCAGTAACGGGGACTCGTGCTCTACATAACTGTAACTCCCCTTGACTTTTGGTTTAGACGAACAGCTCATAATGGCACTCTGCTGGTTTGTTTCCATTGCTGCAGAGATGCTCTTTGTGTTGGTAGCTTGGGGAACTTGTCTCCATGCTTCTCAAACCTCTTCCTTGTCCCTGTCTTGCTGCGTTTATTTGCTCTAGCAAATATTAATTCTTCCTGTTCTTTGCTCAATATTTAGTATTCCCCATTTATTTGCCTTGATTTCTAGCATTTGCCATGTTTTAGCCTAGCTACCTCAATGATAGAAGTCTATCTGTGTCTGGCTGCGTAGTTCTTTGTTACTTACCTTTTTACTTTATTATAGTCTGGGATTGATTCTGGATGTCTCCCTTCTTGCCCTTTCCTCTAGGTCTCACGTAGGCAGTCAGGAGACTGCTAAACCTTTCTGGTTCTGCACTGCTATCTTCTGACCAGCATGTAGGACAAGTCTATATAAAGTTTCAGTTGTTTCCTTCACGAGCTTTTTAGCTAGCAGCTGAACTTTGCACTCTTTCTCTACGAAATACAAAGGAATTGCCTAGCAGTGGTCAGAGGTTTCACCTTCACGGAAACCGCTGGCTTGCATTCAGTGTTGAAATAATTGCGGATGTTAAAAATGGAGACCACGTAGTCCTGTGGGCCACAGACGTGCACAGTGGATCGTACTGGCCAGATACCAGGCATTTCTGGTCCTGTCCCCCGAGCACTGGCACACCCTAACAAGCAAGGAGAGTACCAGCCCGCGGGTTGGTTGTACACTCCCAGGGCTTTTTTCCTCTCCCTGGTCAGAGCAGCGGAAGGCGGTATGAAATGCAGTCCTGTCCCTTGTAGATCACACTTTTGGATTTTAGATTTATTCACCGAGGAACCCTGCAGCTGTTTTTTGTCAGACATAGGTAATGGTTTCACCACCTTTGGAAAATACATGGAATAGTTTTTATGAGAGGTGTGTCAGAAACAGGAGAATTTCTTAGTCTTAGGGTAGAGCCAAATGCAATCCATGTGGAGCTGGATGTGGAGAGAAAACCTTTTGTTAGACCAAATGAGGTCAGTGGAAAAATGCCAAAGACACAAATTTGCAAGCTGGTAAACATCCACTGTACCCCAAAGCTTATGAGATGGATGATATATAATTAATGAATGGATGCATATTTCATCAGTACATGGTTGATATTTATCTTTTGAACTCCACGTTAAAAAGTGGGATTATATGTAATTCCTTTTGTTTATATTTCTTTAGGAATTACAGATGACTTTCAAATGACTTCTCAGACAACCAAAAGCCTAAATGTCTTGGAATAATATTTATAAATGAAAGCATAGCTTGTTGATAATTTTTGTTTATATTCAGAGCTGTCTCATTAAAGGAAAGCCATTAAAAGACTGTAAGCATCATCACTTCTAAATTGGAAATTGCAATCTTTGGCGGGCGGAAAGCTCAGCTACCTCTCTCATTACTAAAACACCAAATTGCAGGAAAATACAGGGTTTGGTTAAGGTACTTGGAGGTTTCTTTGTGGGTTTTTACATTCAAAATTTGAAAAGTTGAAAAGAAGAAAAAGAAAAAAGCCTGTAACTATGGCTAGCCTAATGTAATACTGCTGCTTCTGGAGTATCCACACACACCTTGCCGTGGTCCCCTTCCCACGGCACACAGACAAAGCAAAAGACGGATTTTGCATAAGCTCAGAATTGCTCAGAGAATGAGGGAAGAAGAGGGCACTTAAAACCCCTCATTTTATGGTGTTGCCAACTCCCAGTTGAAAAAATCAGTGTCAAATGGCTGAAAAGAAATTATAAACTCGACGCTACTTTAACAAACAAGTTCCTTCCTGTAGGGTAAGCTGATACCAGACTGAATTCTCGGAAGAAAACCACGGTGGCTTGCAAGCTGTGGTGTGGCCCAGCTCTTTACCTTCCCCTCACCATCTGAAATGCGTCCAGCATGGGGAGCATTTTTGGCACCTACCTTTCTGTCTGCACAGAAGGGGCAGGGAACGGTGCCTGCCAAATCCGTGGACCTTCAGGACCTGACAGCCTGAACCCCACAGATCACCGGTCATGCGTGCGCGGCGCCTGGGCCTTCATCCGCCCTCCTTCCAACTCCATCTCCCGCAGCCCAGGCATCTTGGCTGGCTCGAACATCATGCTGTCAGCATCTCCCGCCGTTTCGCACGGCTTCCTCCTTGAAGGGGACTTGCAGCCAAAGGAGAGCCGTCAATGTCACAGTCCTGATATATTTATCATTCAGGGGTGGTAACAGGACAGTTGGTGATACAAGGGGATCAGTCTGCTTCAGTGTGCTCTCCAGAAGTCATAAGGAGCAAGTATGAATGCAGTCGTCGTGGTGTCCTGACTCAGTCTCCTGCGTGTATGCCTCCTGACCCCCAAAGCTGCAAGCGTTTGAATTCATTGGGGTGTGAAGCACCACTTGAAAAACCTGTGATTCTCTGCAGGACTCTCGCTTCTGCTCATCACACCTCGGACGTGACCGACAGCGCTGTGAAGGGTGCTTGTGCTTCTGCGGATACACTGGTGATGTGCACGGGCTCAGCTGTCGCACAGAGGGAGCCAGATCAGCGTGGTGCGGCTTAAGTAGCCTCATCGCAGACGCTGCTCTAGCCCCGTTGCTTACCACCTGAGACTGCAGTCCTAGTGAAGCCAGTTCCCCCTGCTTTCAGGGCAAGCTCACCAAAGGCAGGTACCTAATTTTAGGCACATACTGATTTGGGGTGTTAGGCACAAGGCTGAAGACATCTCAAAATAGCAATGGTCAGGCACGGCTACCTTAGGAAATGCTGCTTCTTGTCTTGCAAGGATAAAGTTTAGCCCTCTTGTTGAGGAGCAGTTCAAATGGGGCGCGATTGCTCAACAAAAAAGCTCTCAGCCACTCGATTCTCTGCCATAGGGGATCAGTTTAAACTCAGGTCTTACTAGCTTCAAAGCACAGCGCACAATTTTCATCGTCCGGTCCCTTTTTCTTTGGCATATTCCTTCATTTTCACTTTACCAGTAACTGCAAGTAAATGAGCATCATCCTTCGTGGGTGCAAAACTGGGTTTTGCAGGATGCTAAGTGCTGTGATCTGGGAGTACGATAGAGAAGAGGTCAGCATTGTGTTTTTGGCTGGAGGTTTCGGGGTGTTTTTTCATCTGGTTGTGTGTCTGCGACTATTCCTGAACTTAAAGTAGAGAAGAATCATATATTTAGGTAACTCTCTATTGTCCTCGTCTTCCCTTTTTTGTACTGTTACGCACATCTTGTAATATGTGTGAGCTTGTTAGTAGCGTGGTGTAAAAGCAAGCTTGAACATGCATGCAGTGTTCCACTTCAGTGCCCAATTAATAGTGAAAAATCTCTGCAGCAGCTTATCTCAGTGAATCTCCCAAGAGAATAAAAGAGGAGTTTTCCTCCCCATTTCCCCGATGGCCCTCTCCTGTGCTGCAGATTTTTTTGTCGAGTGTTTCTACTCTCGTCTTTGAGGGAGAGAGAGCATCGTTAAATGACTGTAGAGCAACTAGTGTGTGAAACTGAGTTGCCTGGGCAATAATGGATTAGAGAGAAACATAATGATGAGATACCTTATTTTAAAAAAAAACCTAAAAGCTGCAGTGTGTAACTGGAAACCAGTTTGGGTTCATGAAAGGAGTTTTGGCAGGGGTTTAGGCCCTTCTCTTGCAGGTACGTCTGCTTATAACATCATATAGCCTAGTGGAGTTGTGTTTTCCAGGCAGTCATCTGTGCTTAAGAGTCATTTGACTGGACATTGTATAGATGACCGCTTTCCCCAGTTCTTTTGTTCGCATTAGCTTCACGTTACTGTGCTACTGCTTTCTTCACCTCATCTGTGCAGAGGCCTCGCACAAACTCCAGTGACGTCTTGTTTCCCTTAGTGGGCTTTGGCTCAGCTTCTGACCACACCAAAGCAAAGTACCGCATCTACATTGCCCCGTCAGTTGCACAGTCCCCGTGTGTCTCGGTATCTGCTGCTGAGCCTGCGCTGTGAAGAGGCACAGTTGCATCTGCATCAAAACACGAGAGAAAATCAGTGGCGTGGAGTGTGGTGTAAAAAGATGCTGAGCTTGCTGGGATCGACTTCTTTCTGTAGGTATTTTCTTAGTGCACTTGTGTGCCATTTATGCTTGGCAAGCTAGCCTTGCATCAGAGCTGTTCACAGCTGGTGGTGCTCTCATTCTCAGACACGGGGGCCTGCTTCTCCGTGAGCAATGCCATTTCAGAAATGGAGTCTAGATAGAATGGCTGAGCAGAAGTGGGACTTGCTGCTGCTGCCACAGCTCCCCCAAAGGCACTGTGTTAGAAAAAACGGAGCCAAAGTTCATCTTGCAACAGTAAAAAGCTTGGTCGTGAACTAAGAAAAAAGTATTTTTAGCATTGGGGTAATGTCATCCCCTGGTAAACTCTGCTATAACAATATTTTAAATATGTATTTTCTTGATAACACATGCATAGGAATAGAAATGAGGCTGGGAACAGATGAGTGTTTATTTGGGGAAAAAACATTTTGTTCGCACCATTCAAAACACCTTCTTGTCACCTGAAAGAAAAGGAAATGAACTTAAAAACCAACCAGCGCTATATTGCCCTCACAAAAGCTGCACCTCAGTGCTCTCTGTATCATCTGAGAACACAGTGTGCAGCAGTGTTATGAAATTCGCTTGAAATGAATATTTTCAGTCGGAAAAAATGTACAAGGCGGATGACGTGGAAGAAACATGGTGTATGGTCAAGAAGAGAGACGAATGGGCTCTACTGAGTAAAGCCCGCTTCCAGCATAGTGCTTAATCGCAACGTAACAAATCGTATAAAGCAGTTGTTAAATAATTATGTTTAGGTTGGTAATTCTTTGAGTCAAGGTCTGTGTTTCTGTTGTTCTTAATGAATCCCTTGGTTTCAGTCCTGACTTAATTTTTGAGTGTTAAATGTTCATTTATCATTTGGAAGTTTGATTCTGGTGAATATTTAAGGCTAGCATTCAGTCTCTTCTCTAAGCAAGTCTGCACATCTACATTTTCACAATGAGCAAACACATAAGATCTTTTACTATGGCCAAACTGAAAATTACATTCAGAGTCAAACCAATATGCAGTGTATTTTTGCCCACGTGTTTCTTCTGCTTCACTTAGCACCTCCCAAGCATTTCAGAAGAGGCCCTCTGTCAAATCAAGCGATTTCTCATGGGCCACCAGGCATCATTACTCGACAGCTTCTATTCAAAACCACCGTCCAAGTGCTGTGGTCCCCAGAGCCCCTCCAAACCACTTACCTTTTCGTTACCTGCAAAACTGTCAGATGAATGCCCTATACTCCTCTCAACATAGGAAGATTTTATACTTCAGTCCGTTTCTTTTAAGCCTTCTCTTTTTTCACTTGCATTGGTAAGTTTGCCTCGTAGTTTCTGACTGAAGTAAGCTATTCCATGTAGCTCCTTTTTGTACAGCATTGGCCCGTGTAAGCAGTAGTTGGCATTTACGCTTGTAGAACAGTTTCAGAGCTGTGTAATTTCTTTGCCTGAACACAGGGTTAAGCTGAGCTTAAGGAGGAGTCACTGTATTATTTAGTCAGTGCAATAGAATGCTATATATAATTTGGATTTGTACTTTCAGTAGATGACCATAGAATTGTAGAATAGTTTGGGTTGGAGGGAACCTTTAACGGTCATCTAGTCCAACCCCCCCTGCAGTGAGCAGGGACATCTTCAACTCGATCACGTCGCTCAGGGCCCTGTCCAACCTGACCTTGAAGGTTTCCAGGGATGGGGCATCTCCCACCTCTCTGGGCAACCTGTGCCAGTGTTTCACCACCCTCATCGTAAAAAAAACAAACCAAAACAAAACAACTCTCCCTTATAGCTAGTCTAAATCTACCGTCTTTTAGTTTAAAACCATTACCCCTTGTCCTATCGCAACAGGCCCTGCTACGATCATAATTCAATTTTAAAGGAAGTGGAAGAACGGTATTTCACAAACTCGCCGCCTACCACACGTGGCACACTTTGCGTGCGGTAAGCCTCCAGCACTTCACCTAAGCATCAGTTGTATTTGCTCAGCCATTTTCTATTGTGAATAAATTTTGAGCTTCCCAGCCCCTGAGAAGGAAGTTTAGTGTCCTGTAATAAATAATGTGGAGCCATAAAGACCAAGAGGTCAACAATTCAATCCAGACATGACTTGTGTTTAGGGCTTGGGCCACCTTTTCAAGCTGTTGTCTGCATAGATCTAGAAACACAGGCTGTGTAGGGTGCGGGGCAGGGAGAGTAGTAGCTGCAGTGGGAACTGTGTCCTAAACTTGCAACTGGGATGAGGGGTTGAGGAAAGAGAACTGTGTGACATGGATCTCTGGCAGCGCTCCTGGCACGGGTACCTCTCTGCGGAGTTAATGGAGCCAAATCCTGAGCATGCCCTGCAGTTCTTGTTCTCGGTAATAAGCTTGCAGAAGGAGTACGAGTATCAGTGGCAGAAACGTGCAATTCAGATGAAATAGTGCTGGTACAAACTTGTTTTAATCTTTTCCCCTGCACTGGTAGGGAAACTCTTGTGGACACTTATTTTAAACCTGTCTTGCACTGATGTAACATAATCTGATCCCTTGGTGATTTAAGCTATATTTGACATAAACTAGAGTGAAACTGATTTCCATTCACCCACACAGAAATTTCCAGCAATTTAACTAGCTCAATTTTGAAAGTCACTTTAGGGCATAGGATCTCAAACAAAGCTGGGGGAGATGGGGAAGAGGAGAGGCCTGTGGTGCCTGAGGAGTCCAGAGGTGACAGCCCGTGAAGGGGGATGTTGCAGGGTACCTGGGCACCCGGTCCAGTGTCGCTGACAGGTACTAAGTCACAGCCCAGTTTGCCTGAGAGGAATTTACTGCTATTTCCACACCCTCGGGTAAACTAACACACTCTCTGTAGTAAGACAAACCTTACTCAAAGCACAGCAAATGGGAATATTCTGCCTAAAGTATTTTAGGTTCTTTTCTGTTGTTATTAGAGTAGTACTGAGCAGAGATTTACGATGTACTCCAAAATGGTGATTGAAAGTATCTATGCTTCAGGACCTAATCATGTAAGCAGAAATTAAAAATGGTATTTTTTTTAAGAGGAGTACCAGCCTCCATATCGGTTGCCACAGTTATCAGGGAATCTTTCAAAGCCTACAGCAGAGCTGCGTTTATTTTATTTATTTTGATATCCAAATCTACTCAGGGAAAGAAATTGGTTAGATAAAATCTTTATAAAAGGGAAGCTGGAAGAAAGACTTGCAAGTTCCCCACCTGAAACGTACAACATTGGATGTAACTGGCATTCCTGTAGTATTTAATGTTTTACTCCCCTGTCTCGTTGCTGCTCAATGTAGAAAAAATTTCTTCTATGTTTATGTCAGCAGGGTGGCAAAATTGAAATGCCAGCAGTCCCTTTGGAGAAGTAGAGAGGACCCCTGTACAATACTTTGCAGTGTGGGGAATCCCAAGGAAAAGTCATCGGGTAGTCTAGCATAAGTATCAGCTGATATTAAGTATGTGTACCCCAGTCTATACTTAATAGCAGGAGGTGTCTCTATCCTCTATAGCTGTCTTAGCTTTACTGATAGAGCGGGAGCACGCGACGGTGGTACCCTTTCTGGTGTCTCACACTTTGGACCAGCAGCAGGGGCAATGCTGCTGCTGGTGCCATGGGTCCACGGGGGTAGGGCTGGCTGATGCTCAGGAGCCGGAGGCAGCAGTCCCCTGCCGCAGCACAGCAGTGAATGCTCACAACGGGCAGACAGCCCCAGGCGAGCGGGAGCTGTGGCCTCCTGGGTTTTTAAAGTGCTGCTGGGGAGGAGTACAGCCGTAGCTGCTAGCGTGTGGGACAGGCCAACAAGCACCCTATCCCTGAGTTACCGAACACTTCTTCAAAGCAAGGTGCATGTGGAACACAGCATTCCAACCCAGAGCTCTCCGACTCTGGGATCATAGCCAGCATTATTTTCATTTATTCTTTGTTCTGAGTGCGTCTTGAACTCTTTTTTGTAAGTAGGGGAAGGGCTTTATTATAAGTTGGTGACTACCACAAACTAGAACAGCTTTTAACCCATGGGTAAGGCACTGCCGTTGCTATTTCTGTTCTTCTGACTGGTGTGGTGTGACTAGATGACTTTGCTGAATCCATACGGGAAGCCCTTAGGATGTTGGTTTGCCCAGTGGGCACTAAACTGTGACCTCTTTGTTTTTATCTGAAGTTGTGGGGGTTTTTATTAGTGTTGAGCTAGAGCTCAGGTTTGAGTTCAGCGCTCTCCTTTCATTTGTAATCATGCTGTCTTTTTTCAAGGGCAGCTCTCATTACACAAACTCTTGGAAACGAGAGAGCCTGAACATCAGTGTCTTGTCAGGGCCAAAGAAAAATACAGAGGCAGCTGCCAAAGTCAGACATGTGTAACGGTCTCCTCTCCCAGCACGTGTCACATCCATCCCACTTTCACTGCAGGGGGGTGGAGGGGGGAGTGCTCTCTGGAACAGTAGGAGATGGGATTTGGGAGTAACAGGGCATGAACCCCTTCCCCAGGAGACCTGCCTGTGCACTTAAGACAGAAGGTGTGGCCTTTTTAGGTGTGGCCAGCTATGTTGCACCACTTCCATATTGTCACTCAACACTGAACAGCAGATGCAGCAAGAAGTCCCTGTTTCCCGTTTTCCACTGCCGTTGTTGCCTCTCGAGGACGGGTTGCTTTGTTTGGTTTTGTAAGCTGGGAGGAGAGAAACGTCTCCAGCTCGCAGCCTGCTGACTTGCATGAGCTCCGGCCTGCGAGGCATGCAGAACAAGCCTCAGCTGTTACACAAAGCCTCTGCTCTTTGTACGTGATACAGGCAGCAAAATATTGCCCTCCTACGGAGTCGCTATAGGGAATCTGAGCAGCAGGGAGGGGTAGACCATGCCTGCATTGAGTCACAGAGGTGACTCGGTGCAAGATGGCTCAGGACTGAATGGAAGATGAGCTGTAACAGTTAAAAGGAGCAGCCATAGGGCAGCCCCCGTCACGTGAACACTTTAGGGGGAAGGTGTTTTGTATATCACTAAAAGTAAGGTGAGCTGAACTTCATGAATGCAGCCAGGAGCACACCAGTGGGGCAGAGTGTTATTCTGCAACTATTAGTATGGAATCAGGTGTTCTGGAAGGCCAAGAACCACACTTACTTTCTGTTGTATCAGTAGTTCCCTTTCTGCAAGTACTGTTGGCTTCCAGTTCAAAACATGTTCATAGCAGTGCTCAGTGTGCATCTCCCATCACCATTTTTCAGCGACTTGACACCAACTTTATTGTAAGAGCAGCAACTTTCATTCGGTTTGAGTTAGATTTGGGGTTTGCTAAAGGCTGTAGAGAGAAATTCCATTCCCTCCAATCTATACGTGTGCAGTTATGTACAATTTTAAGAGCTGTGCTGTTACCTTTGAAGGGTCAAAAAAACTGAAGTTTTGAACCACCGGTTCAGTTGGGTTTTGGCAGTCACGGAGAAAGCACATATTGGCAGATCCATATCTCCTGAGGTTTTCTGATCACAGATAGCAAAAGCAGCTGTTTGTCCCACGTCAAGTTATTTGAATGCTACCAGCAGCAAAATGTGGGTCCAGAGGCAAGTTTCTGAGTATATATTAGAGCTTACCCTCGATGAAGTAACTGCTGCATAAAACCATGTACGGAATGTATGTGTAGGGATCTGCCTGGCTTTCTGGTAGATCAAAGATCTGGCTTCAAACTCGTTGCTATAGCCACAGGTCAATACAAATTTGGAGCCAAACTACAAGTCCAGCAAAACTGGAGAAATTTCAGGAAAGTTCCCTGGTTGGCCTGGATAAGCAGCAAAGAAGTCGTCTAGGCTTGCTAACCAGCCAAGGCTGAACTGGGAGCACTGGAAAGGTAAAGTTACGTTAAACATAAAAACAATGCATTAGGTGCAGCCAGGGCCAAGCTGTTGCAGCCTGGGCCTTATACTTGTATAAGTGCAGTACTTAAAGGGAATGCACTTCTACTGAGCAGTCTGTGCTTGAGAATACTCTGAGGGATTGTGTTTCCTCTCTAGTGCAAATGGGGTTTGCCAAAGCTCTTGTTTTGCCACGGCTAATGCAGTCCTTCTCAGATGATCGGACCAGGACAATCTCTTGGATTGCCCTGAACAACCCCGTTCTGCCAGGTGCTGCTCTGGTTGGGAGCCTACCCCATGAAAATGGGGGTAGTAAGAGCATTTTGGCTGTACCACCCCACCACCAGGTGTGTAGCCCAGGACCAGGTTCAAGACCATGCAGGAGCCGAGAAGATTAGAAAGCCCTTCTGGTGAAAAGAGCTGAAAGTGAAGAAGGAAAGAAGACGTCAGGCAGAGCTGAAAGGCAGCTCAGACCTTGCTCGGCTTTTGGGAGAGACCTACTAAAGGAGCCAAACTGGAGAAAATGAAGTGTGAATAGCAATGCAACTTAGCCACAAGTCGCAGCGGCAGTGACGGACAGGAGAGCAATAAAAAGCAGCAATAAAATACATTCCTATTTTGCTGTTCAGATCTGAGAAGTTTTATCGAGGCTCCCACCCCAGCAGTCTTGGCAAACACCTTCCGCTGCCACTGTCTCCTGGCCTGCGACGCAGCCTTGTGTCCTCCCTGTTGCTCCGAGACACAAAAAGCGCAGGCCCCACGCCCTGGAGAAGAGTCCCAGCTCTCGAACCTGGCACGGAGCAGAATAGACAACACACGCCTGCAGGCTGGGAGGCTCCCCCTTGCCAGCGTGACGTAAATCATGGCTCCCCCTTCAATAGAGAGGCGTGATCCCCCCAAACGCCGAAACCGAGAGATGCGCGCAAGTCCTTTCTTGTCCCTGGGGGAGGACCTGCTCCACTGCTGCCCCGTAATGACCCGTGGCCTGCCAGCCTGCAAAGCCCCATCAACACCAATTGCCAGAAGTTCTCCTCGACAAAAACCAAGTGGTAGTTGAAGAAATGCTTATAGGCCTGTGGATGCAGCGATGGAGTAAACGTGTCCCCTTGCTTACTGTTGTCTTGAGGGGAAACAAAAAATGAACATAGTTGTTGCTTTCCGTGGCTGATCATGCAGCCATATTCCTACGGCTAGAAGTTACGGACTTCGGAGTCTGGAGCCAGTTACCAAGGTGGAGCTGCCTGATTTAAAGCAATTTGAGGTTTCTCTCATTCAGTGGACTCTTAAGCTGAAAGCGAAACTCGGCAGGGAAGGAGAAAGCAGTCTTGACACCGAGCGAACCTTTGCATGAATCTCTTCGGGATAAAAGGGGGGAATTTTGTATACCTGGAGAGGCAGAATCCTTTCTGATGGGTGAAGAGGGCACAGGAGAAGCCACTGCTCATCTGTTTCTCTTTTGGGCACTAATCTGGAAAACTGGGAGTTTGGGGCTAAAAGTCACTGCTGCCAGTAGCATTGCACCTGTTTGGGTCAGATCTGAGCTCAGTCTTAGGAGCCCCTAAAAAACAACAGTTTACATCTGTTTTTACTGTTGTGATTGCAGCCAATTGCTCGGTTCTGCAGAGGGTTTTCAAAAGGTCGCTGCATGTAGCGGAGTGACTCACTGTAGCCGCAGCCCTGGGAGTGTTAACAGTTTGAGCAACTTCCAGCATGGAGTTTTCCAAAGTATGAACGCTCATGAAAGTAAAAAAAGACACTGAGTGTTTGTAAGGATTCAGTTTTGTGGAAGATATCTGGGTTGGAGGATTATGTCACCTAATAAGTATCTAGACCTTTTGCGTGCTGGTATTTCACTACATATGCTGGCTCCGTCTTTGTCTGCATTTGGATTTCCTTCCTGTGTGCCTTCACTCTCGTCCCATTTTGTAGTGAGCCTTCAGCTTTTCAGAAGTAAAAAAGGTTGCTACCCTTTGCAAGGACTCCTTAAATGTCCTCCACCTCCTCCCAGCTGCTTCTTTCTCTTTTGGCTCTGCTTTAGGGATGTTATGGAAGAGCTGGGAAACAGGACCTTGTTGAAGCTACAACCGGATAAGCTCTGTTCAAAGAAGTCCTTTTGCACAGAGGTAGAAAACACCTGTTTTTCCTGCCTGGAGATGAAAGTGAAACAGAAGTCCCAGCTTTCAGCAGGGTCCTAAGAAAAATCCAAGCCTCCCTAAGAAACTGCCATCAAGCCAGTAAGATGCGGCTTTTCTAGCACCACCAACGGTGCCTATTCCTCAACATGGTCAAGTGTCACAAGAAACCACTTCCTTGAAGGGCAGGATATGATAACGTGCTGGAATTTTTTCTGCTAGCCACATTTTAGGACCTTACGTCACCTTTGTGGTCTCACCACTGATGAGTCTGCCATGCGGGACTGCAGTAGCCTGGCTTTCCTGATTGCCAGGATGTTCAGCAGACCAGGATGTCCCAAAATAGATCTAATCCCACTTCTTAATTTCTGGTGCCCGTCTTTGCTCAGTTGCTGACCTGCTAGCCCCGTCCTCCTTCTCTTTTCTGCAAAACGCCATACTCTCATCAAGTGCATCTTACCTACATCTCCTGGCGTGTTGTGAGCTGTAGGAGGGTGGCGAGGCCCTGCCCAAGACAAGTGGGGCAGCAGCAGCCTGTTCTTTAATCAAACAAATGGACTCTAATACACGTTTCTTGCCGTATCAGAACTCATACTCCAGGCGGTGGAAAGGTAGTGAAAAGGTGCTAGGGCAGCTGAGTCTGCGTGGTGCCCGTGGCCCCAGCCCAGCAGCGGCTCTTCATGAAG
The DNA here is from genome assembly GCF_000737465.1 of Haliaeetus leucocephalus. Lineage (NCBI taxonomy): Eukaryota > Metazoa > Chordata > Aves > Accipitriformes > Accipitridae > Haliaeetus > Haliaeetus leucocephalus. Next base: position 484,037 of record NW_010972920.1, on the reverse strand, counting down.
CGGTGGGTCTCCCCTGCTGTACCTGGCAGAAGGGCTGGTCTTGACCCACTTGCTGGGACGAGAAGGGGAGGGAGCGGAGAGCAGCGAGCGCTGCACAGGGGTCTGCTGGAGATTTGGTGCGTGTCTCTGGTGCCTGCGGCGAGAGGTGCCTCCGGGGTTCAGTGGGAGGATGGGCCCGAGCTCGGGGGGGGCTCTTTGCAGGTGGCACGGACGTGGCTGCACACCAAGGCGGGAGTGACTTCCTCGCCGTCTTCCCCATGCTCTGCATCTAGACCCTAGTAACTGCAGCCATCACCGAACAAAACGTGCCAGCTTAAATACTGGCCCGTCTGCAGGCCCCCTTGGTTTTCATTATGCCCATATAAGGGGAAGGAAGGAAGGAAACAAACCTTGCTGCACTTTTGTTACATGGTTGGTAATTAACGTAGCACAATGCTATTACAGGTCCCAATAAAAATAAAAAGTCTTTGCAGTTATAATGAGATATTCATGCATGGCAGCACCAGAGTATAAACCAAACTTTTATTGTATGCGTTAGCTATGGTAAATGAAGCGAAACAGGGCTAAATTCATTACGTCCCATCTCAGCTGCATCTCACAAATAACTGGCCTTAAACATTTTCATCAGAAAGTCCATTTCCTCTTGTTGCCAGCAGCAGTTAACCGGCGCTGAATATTCTCTCTGCAGAGATGGTTGAACCTGAGGGTGATATAGGACAGCGGTAAACATTCGTTAAGTAATTAATATAACCTGTTTACAAGGAGTACCCGACGCTCACAAGGCAATAAATAGTGTCTCGCACCTTTTGTGCCTGCCAGAGGGAGGGGGAGCTCTGCAGTGGAAATGTCGGTTGTGTCGCAGCACCCAGCGGGGAGGTCGTGGTGGACTGTGGATGGGGAAACTGAGGCGCACGGGGCAAAGGCCAGAGCTGCAGAAGCATTTTGGTACCTGTTGCTTCCCAAGGGAAGAATGCCTCGCTGACTTTGTGACTGCGGGCCAAAGTTATTTGCCCTGTGACCAAAGCCACTGTATCATCTGGAGCACAATTCCGAGCCCCGGGAAGCCATAGCGGGTGAGGAGGAAGAATGGACAGTCCTTGGTGATGTTACCCCCTGGGCCTCACAGGATGGTTAGTGGGAAGCAGGGGGCTGAAGGCCACTTGCTTGTTTCGGAGGAAGCGGGCAAGGAGGAGTGGCAGCCTTCTGGCTGCACCTCCGAGGTTTGCCTGCTGAGATCCCTCGGGCCTCCATTACTCAGAGACTGTCAGCTCGTGGTGGTGTCCATCTGGGCTTTTTTGTTGGTTTCTTGGGGTTTGAGTGGGGGGTGGTGTTGAAGCAAATTTTCCAGCTGACTTTACAGCACAAAGCCTGGCATCTTCTGCACTTTTTTGCTGCTGAAGTATCTTGCAAATTGAAGAGCACTAACTAAAAGGTTGTCTAGTTTGGCACTGGTTTCATTAGATAAAGCTAGACGCTTGCTGCTGATAACACTTCCACAAATTCAGAATTAATCATAGCATAATAGAATCTGGTAGCTTTGGTGGTTAATTCTCTATTGAGTCTGCATCCCCATGTTTATTCTCATTTGTTCTGATAAGGTCCATTGTCTCTAATATTGCTTCGTAAAGGGTAAGAAATAAATCAATGGTATTTAGCTTTTCTAACCATCTGGTCTGGCTTACATCCCAAAATCAATTTTTAAGTTGGGCACAGTTTGTGTATTTTTGCCTTGTAACAGAGAACGTCTCTGGGGAGAGAAGGGAAGGAAAAGTCGCTACTAATCTCACCCCAGGGATTAATCATTTTATAGATATTACACTTTAAACTCTACAGGTTTTTGTTGTTGTCATAGCTTCAGTTGTTGGGCTGAGCTTTTGCAAAGTGCCAAAAGGAACTTGTTTCTCTCTGTATTAATGGGATTAATACTTTGAACAGCAATACATTACTCTGAAGTATAATAGCACTTGGTTTGGACATGGAGTTTGCTTTGGTAGCATTCGATCTTCAACGATATTAATCTTCAGTATGTGTATAGATCATAACGCGCTTCTCAGTTCATTATAAAACCATCCTGTGGAGTTAAGCCAATTGTTTTTAAGAGGTGTTGTTAATGTGGTGAAATTAATGCATTTGGGAGCTACTGTATTGCCACAGATGGGAAATATATCTTGTAAACTATAAATTTTTAAAAATTATTTAGCATCTCCATTGCTTTGTGGGGCCATGTGGCACCGAGCACAGGATAATTCCATAGCTTTCATTAAAACACAGAGTCATCAAACATTTAAAGTCCACGGACGATATTTTCGGGAACTATTATAATAATTAGAACAGGAAAATGGGTTTAATAAAAGTTGTAAACAATTATCATCAGCCAGACCTTGTCCCTTTCTGCAAACCCCATCTGCACTGCACATCTGGGCATGCAAAGCAGGGAGTAATAGTATTCAGTCTCCACTACCTTGGCCCACAAGAAAAGGCATGCGTGTTTCGGGGTCACTCTGGGACACAGCAATGACAAAGAAACTTGAGGAGGACAAATCTGTAAAATAAGCGAAAAAAAACTAACAAATACCCTTCCGATCAGACATTAGTGTCCTAGCCTCCTGGCAACCCATCGCTGGATGCTTGCGGCTCATTTTCACAAAGCTGTGTAGACTCTCTTCTTTGCCAGATTGATACAAAAGGATTTCAACATCAGTGAAGACTTAGGGCCAATGTTTATTACAGCAGATGGGAGGCGGTGTAGCGGGGCCCGAGTGTCCTGGCAAGAGGAGTAATACGTCTGAAACGAATGAAGTTTCACTGGCGTAAGCAAGAGGTGAAGGAAGATGACCACATCCGACAAGCGGTTTAGAGGGGTCAGTGTGCCGGTTCCTCCTTCCACATCAGAGTCTGAGAGCAAAGGCACGGAGGTGTGGGATGGGCTCATCATTTGAAGGAGAGAGGGCGGCCAAGTGATTCAGCTGGAAGCCTGCCTTCACAAGTACTTGAAGCGCAGGTTTCTTGAGCCAAGCTTTTGCTATCAGACTCTGTCGCACTTACCTCTGAAGATTGGCAGATACAACTCTGTAGATTTTTGATGCGTTTCAGCTGTCAAGATGAGACATGCGAGATTCAAATTGCAAACTCTTACTTAAAAGTAAAAATGGCTGGACTCTAATCTACTTAATTGTACGAAGCAGTGAAATCTTTGGGTGCGATTCATCCTTGCAAGCGCACAATGCCGCTGTGCTGAATGAAGCAGTCTGCTAGCTCTGACAGCTGGAAAATTCAGTCGGGCTGTGTTGATCATGGTCATCTTCTAAGTGATGAGAAGTTACAATCCCAAATAACACCCAGTGGAGGAATATTCTGAAAAGAACGTTCACGTGATGTAGATTTGATGTTTCACGCACAGCAGCCGTGATCTGGAGTGCTTCTCATCCGTATGGAGAAATGTAGGGTGTTCACACTCGGCCTCTCTGATCCCCATTTCCTATCGTACTCTCTGCAACATTTTGTAATTCCCTGATGATATTCAGCGCCTTTCTTCAAGGTGGCAGAGGTGCTTGTCTTTTTACTTAGGAAAGAAGAAATTCAAGATAAAGTGGAGGGGAAAGAGATTCCAGTGATCTAGTGGAGAAGTTGTTTAATATGTAGCTGCTTGCTTCAGCTGAATTATGTGTACTACTAGATATTAAATAGGCTTTACCTGAATCAGCAGATCATTTATGTCATTTGGTATTTCATGTGAGTATCAGCCTCTTCAGGAAGAAGCCAAGGCACCAGGCTGAGAGCCAAGGTCTGGCTGACTGCGAGCACCTCTGTTTTGAGTAACTACCACACAGGAGAGACCCCCATTTCAGGTGGTACTTTCGGTTGAGCTGTCCCCTTCTTTTCTTGAAAAGCAGACCCCTCTCTAGGCCAGGGAACACAAAACCAGAGCTGTGGTGACCTGCTAGTCACCGGCTGCCTTCCAGACAGGCCACCAGCAAGGTCTGCACGAGGGAGCTTTGCTAGAGCTGTTGCTGGATGTCACCCGGCTCCGCTGCCCCCACACTTGGGCTTTTCCCACCCACACCACCCCAAGGGTATATAACCACGCAGCTGTGATCTGTGTAGTTGCACAGGAAGGCAAACAGGAGCCGGGGGGTGGAAGCAACCCCTTTTTTGCTTCGAATTAAGGGTTCTTCAGCTAGCTCTAGCAGCCTAACTCTAAATATGAGAAACCAGGGCCTTTTCATCTGCTCCTGCGCGCTCTTCTTGCCACACAGCCCAGGCTGGACGCCGAGTCCCGACGAAGGGCAAGCGCCCCGAAGGGAGTGGATGCCCGTGGCTGGGGCCGGCCTCGGCGCGTGCCTCAGCGCAGCGCAGCCCAGCAATAGAGCATGGCGTTTGGGCGGTCTGTTGGCTACTGACCTAAATTAAGACTGAGCAAAGAGAGCAAGCAGCTGCCCCACCAGTGTTGCTCTGTTTTCAGCATGGATCGAGCCTCCCTAATCCCCTCGGATTTTGTATCTACCAAAACAGCTTGGGCCCATCAGTAAATTGCAGTGGCATATGGTCCAGGTTTATGAGTAATCTGGCACACGCTTAAGGCAAGGAGGACGTCATCCTTCAGCAAATACAGAAAATATTGTGGGGCGCTTTTTTTATGGCTGTATTTAATATAGTTGATGAGAAAGCTGTGAGAAATGTTTACCTCTTAAGCCAGTCCTATTTTAACTTCAGCTGCTGGTTGAAGCAGCTACGTAATGGGAAACAAATATAAATAAAAGGGGAGTCCCATTGTCCTGCAAACATTTTGTTCCTTGATAACTGACCCTGTGGGTGCGTTTGGGGCTGGAGCTGAAGGCAGTCAGTTGGTGCCACCGGTCACCCTGAACGCAACATCTGGGTGAGGGAGGTACCCAGCATCACATCGGCCCCTTTAAAAGGCCTTCATCACCTCCGTGCAGCTGAAGACATTCCTCTAGATGTGGCGTATGCCAGAGCCACAGTCTCATCCCTAGAAGAGAGAGGAGTAAAATGAAGTTTGGGCTGCTTTGAGAGAAAAAAGGCCTCATCTTGGACAGCTCGGTGGGCCTCACCCTGTTAGGTGATGGCAGTGGATGTCCCGGCTCAGTTTCCAGCTGTTCTGCAAGGGTATTGAAAGACACCACTCAGTGTGAATTTACTCACTGTTGGCTTTGTCTGGGCAACTCATCTTAAAGATTTCCAGGTCCTGGTCAAGTAAACCTCTTTGCTACTGTCCTGTCACGGCAGGAAGATGAACATGATGAGCGGTTTCCGCTGCCGCTAGCCGGTACGACAGCAGTTCTGGAAGGCGCTGGCAGGGCTGGAGGCATCCGTGGGCTCAGCCGATGCTCCCTAGGAATCACCTGCCCCCAGCTTGGCTTTGCGTCAAAACCGGGGCATCTCTGGGGGAGCGGGGAGGACATGAGAGATGGACGTGGCTTTGTTAGATAAAACGCCGCAAAAACATTGCAAGAGCTTTTCCTTGGCATGTCATTTATCTCTCCAGGTCTTACCAGTGACACTGCTTTTCCCTTCAGCTGGGATGCAGAACTAATAGCTTTTTTTCTCTCCTCCCCTTTCAATTGCTTTGCACTCTGGATCCCTGTTCTCCAGAGGGCTTGAACTTCCTTTCACTCTTCCCGAGATTCATCTTTCCTCAGTATGTTTGAGAGCTGAGCTACAGGAAACCTCACACTTGCCAGCTCTTCCCTAATTCTGTATTACCAGCCTCCCTGCGCTATGTAATACTTTGGCAACATAAAATGTTTTCTTCGGTTGCATAGACATGGCCTGTAGCTGCAACACCAAAGGAATAAGTCATCTCCAAGGCAAGGGTTCACGTGTCCTTTCCTGTGACCTGGTCGGCAGTCTGAGGAATGGAGAAGAGAACATGGCTGGCTCTGAGCTACCACTCTTCTCCTGAATTCAGGGTCTGTTGGGCACAGGTTAGACCTCACCTTTGCAGAGTGAGTGGACTTCAAAGTGCTTCCAGCCCACTGCGTCCCCCAAGTGCTGAGCTGGGGCTGGGGCTGCCCCAGGAGCGGAATAAGGTGCTGTGTTCGGTCTGCTCTGCCAGAGACAGAATCGCCCATCACCACTCTCTTCCAGTGTGTTTGTGGCTGCTTCTCATCACACAGGGTGATTAAAGAGATTGTCAGTGGCAGGTGTTTAATTGTGAAGATGAGGGGCTGTGCAGGGTGGAGTGACGGCAAGGAACAGCTCTGAGCTGCGGGGGCCGCTGTCTTCTGCCACTGCTGACTTTCACCTAGAAGCACCCAAAACTTCGAGGAAACCTTTGCCTCTCTAATCAAACGAAAGAAAGGGGTGAGCCTTTTCGCAGGGGTTTCAAGCAATGGGCTTGCACCAGAGAGTTTATGGTTCTTATAAAACAAAGAAATTAGATCTCAAAGACCAAAATGGTTATTTAGTGGTCAGGCCAAAGTGTGTTTACTTTCTCAGGTGCTCAGGTTTTTTTTCTCAGGTGCTTCTGTTACACATGATAGCAGAACTTCACCTATTTCTCCAGCTGCTTTTAAGAAAAAAGGAATTTTTCATGTAAAAAAAAAAAAAAGGCTTGAGAAAACAGCTTTTATACCATTTTTATGCATCACAAGAAGCAGGAATGGCATGTTTCCCTTTCTGGAGAGAGCCTTTACCTCAGCACTTCTAAAGCTTTGAGAGCAAAGTCCAGCAAGCAAAGAAGTGAGTAAAAGTCTTTAAGCTGACCTGCACAGGCTGGATTGGACACAAACATTGTGTCAGATAGTACCGCCCTGTAAAATTTAAAAAACGGAACTTTTGTTGGTTATCAGATGGCCTCTTCAGAGGAAATTATTTGAAATGGCAAAGCCACTCTGTCAGCTGGTTTGCTTTAGTTACAGATACAGAAATGTTAGTGGCTGGTTTCAGAGAAGTCCTGCAGTCCATATGTTTGTATCTTTAGAGAGAATTACCATAAAGCATGGTTTAGAGGAACCTGGGAAGCTTGCTGTAATCTTTTTGTACAATGACTGCAGAATATACTGGCACATACATGCTTCCCCTTAAAGGGCTGAGGCCAGAGGCCTCGGCCCAATATGTGCATTTCCTTTGGTTTTCTTGCAGAAAACGGAGGGACCCGATCTGTGCATCGGGGCAGGCTGGGACAGGAGAAGAGGCACCGCTGGGAGTTCTTGAACTGAAGGTTTCTCTGGGCATTGTAGATGCCCAGCGATGATGCACTGGACAGCCAAATTCAATCCCTTAGCACCGTGGCTAGTCAGCCGACAGCTGCAAGAAGAAAAGCTGTAGCAGCATTTTAGTGACTGGGTTATTCAGTGCACGGTAGTATTTTACATGCTAACATGGGGATAATCAAACCTTGTATGTCAGGGAAGAAACCAAACTTTGCGTGGACCGGGAAGCATTGTGCAGCTCGTTCCGTGCCCTGCATGATGGTGCCACAGGGGGATGGCTGCATGACTCCCTGGGAAACACCAGGGAGAAGCCGAAACGAAGCACTGGATGTTTTGAGGTATTTTTTTGCAGGCAGAAAAAATAGTTACAGAGCTTGGTTGGGATTTATGATGTGCTGTGGCTGCCGCGTCCTCCTTAAAAACTGATTATGGCAATTGAAAATATTTCCTAGTAAGTGCAATGACCCCCAGCTGCCATCAGTCCCCACACTCACTTTCTCTGTGTGCTACTCGAGGAAGTACCAGGGGATGCAGAGAATAGTTTTCACAAATCACGAGGAATCTGTTCTACAGAGTTTCTAACCACAAAGTGAAAACACTTTGATAAATCTATTCAGATAAGAGCAAGTGCATTGCTAGCGAGTCTGGTAGGGCTCTGTGGGCAGAGCCTTGTGGAAAGGATATAGAAGACGTTGGTGCTGCAGAAGGGAAGGAGAATTTGGGTGTCAGCTGGGTGACTTGGGAGCTAAACACTGACCCTGAGTGATCTCTGCCCCTGCTTGCTCTGTGGTTTGTAAAGAAATTCCAATTTCTTGTAGGAGGGCATCCGTGCTGTCGGCCCCTTGCTTTCAAACCCTGGTAACAGGGCCTCAGGCAGCTTACAAATAGCTTAAACCTTGGGTTTTTAAAACTTTAAATAGTGCCTTTGGGATTGTGTTTGTTCAAATCTTTTGTATCTTGGTGGCTGAGATTTTTATCTCTTTGCTGCAATCTTTGAAGTAATACACTGTGCAGTTTGGAAGAAGCTTTGCTTTCTAAGTGGAAACTGATTTTTTTAAGGCTAGGGTTTGCGGTTGTTATTTTTTTGTTTTGCATAGTCCAATTCTGCACGCTGGAAATGAAAGAAAACGTCTTGTGTTAGAGGGTGGGATCGAGACCACGTGATCTCAGCGGAGAGATATAAAAATTCCTGTCTCTGGGTCAGGGCATCCCCGAGCTGCGAATCATGGCCTGGGAGTGTGTGCAGGGAAGATACATATACACTGGCACTGTTGTCATAGCCTTGTGTTTTTGTGCCACTCCTGCCGTGCGTCACTGTGACAGGAAGCTGGACTAGATGGATGTTTGGTCTGAACCGTTACCACTGTAGTGATATTTTTGGGGGTATTAAAAATAAGCAGTCTGTACAGCTTGGAAGATGAGAGGTGTTGGAGCGGTCCCTGAGCTCATTCTCCTCCTGCCAGAGCACTTGTCATCATCTCTCTCAACCTTCTTTGACTCAGTAGACGGCAATGTATCTTGTTACGTAGTGTTTAGAGGAAGTAGGTTAGCCACGTCTTGCTATACTAGGGCTTTCTGGTTAAAATGTGATGGGGATCTCTAGATCAAGCATAAGCAGTGATTAGCAGTAGTACCTGTAACAGGGCTGGCAGGGACACCTTCTTCACAGAAGGGTCAGATGGCATGGGAAAGGTGCTCTGATACATCATTGCTGCTATCTGGTTTATAAAGAGGAGGGACTAGTTCATTAGGCTTATTCGCTGTGCTGGCAACAGGGAACAGATGGGTGCGTGCCTTTTTGTGCCACACTGCTGGTTCATTAATGGCATTTTCCAGCTGAACAAGAGGCCTCATTCCAATTCAGCTTTTTTGTGGCAAGTGGGCTGAACAGCCAACCTTAGAGCAAGGGTTGCAGCATCCCCATGGACATGCTCTCCGCTGTGGCACCAGCGGTCCCTTCTGGTTCTTCCATTTCTGATGCAAATTGCTGGAGCTTCAAGCAAGGAGCTTAAGTTTTCTGTAGTCCCTAGAAAGCCAGGGGCATCTGCTCACAGTTCTTATTTTAAGTGTGTGTTGACAGGATCTTCACATGCTCTGTTGCTTTGCTGCTGATTTTGTGTTTGCTGGGATTGATCAGGGACATGGCCCCACCTCACCCTGCTGGGTGGCTTTGGGCACGGCAAAGGCCCTTCTTGCCTATGCCCTGCTCGCTGGGTCCTTGCGTTACAGCTGGCTTCCCACTTCATCGGGGCAGTTGCTGCCACCCGGCTTTTCTGTGTGCAGGAACCAGCCCTGCAGCGAAGGCGAACACCGAGCCACGTGTTGCACCTTGGGCGTCGAGAGGGGGACAACTTTGTGCCTGAAAAACAGTCAATGTGTTCCTTCCCCTCTTGCTGCCATCGGTTTGAGGAAGGAAACAGCATCACGTAGATGGTTTTGCCAGTATTTTCTAAAGCAGTTTCTATTTGAGCCGGGGGCAGGCCTGGAACAGCAGGTATGCAGCAGAGCTGTGTTCTGTGGTTGTTCATGCAACTCTCCTTTCTTTATGTGGGTGGGACTTCAGCGTGTGATCTTCCCAGCTATGATTATAAGACAGTATTTCTTCCCTGAGACGTTTCAGTAGCGGTGCAAAGCAGTGAATACCTGGTGGGGTGAAGCAGCACAACCCAAAGAGTGAACAAAAGGCGTGATCTGTGCCTCCCGGATCTCCTAGAAGGCTTTCTTGATATCTAACCTGTATTTTGCAGGTATTTAACTTCATCCATTGCGCATGCATTTACTTTTCACTGCTGTTAACAGGTTTCATACACCACGGATCTTTGCATCCTTCAGTCATTTTTAACCGTTAATACTCAAGACTTGCTATCGCTGATAGCAAAATTACCAAGACAGTTTTTCACCAATTAAAGCTCTAGAAACGATGAAACTGTTGTCTTTCTTGAGGTAAGGAAACCAATCATCACAAGAGTTCAACGTTTACTTGAGTTGCCATGCAGTGGTGCATGAGGTACTGTGGTCAGTCCTCCCTCTTTATTCCTGAGGAAATTGTGGTAACTCAACCGTTCCCTTGGGCATTTATTGGAGGAGATGGAGTTTAAGAAAGCCCAGAAGTGTTGGCATTATCACACACAGTTTTAGGGACAATTATCCCACACTCGAGGCAAAGTTTTCATCAGTGAAGCCAACTCACGATAATGAGAAATTAGATGATAGAGAACAAAAACAGATATTGAGAAGAAAGGTGGGGAAAAGTGTTATTTACTGTTGTCTCTATTGTGCACATCAACGGAGCTAGTAAAAATAGTCCCATGTGGTTTCATTCATCCTGCTGATAGTATTCCTGGGCAGCACCTGCTGTGCAGCCTTCCACCCGGACCTTGTTGGAGGCCTGTGTTCCCCTGTTGTGGTGGGATGTGGCACCTCAGCGTGCTGGAGCCGGCACACGGGGCTATGTGTCAGCCAGCTGTAAATGCCCAAGTGGCGGAGTCATTGCATGTGGAAATTATAGAATAAGGGAAAGCAGCAGCAGCTGCAGTTTATGCGTGAAGAACCTCTGTAATGCAGCAGGTCTGCAGAGGCACAGTTAACAAGGGGTTTCTCTGCTCACTCCTGCAACTGGGGCATCTCCCTGGTCTTACCTTCACTTTTAACTGCGCGGGGTCCTGGGTGCAAGCTGACTGCTCCTGTGTTAGAGACGAGAGCCTCTTTCTTGGGTTTTTGGGTTAGCATATGGCAGGTCACACCCTGCAGGAGAAATTATGCTCTCCCGCTGTAAGAGGATTATGGATGTAGGAGGGTTATGCCGACTTGCTTGGCAGAACGGGAAGCGAATGGGAGGCCTGTAACTTGAGGGACGTCCCTGCCATGTTACTGAGCAGCCGGCAGTGGGGTGCTGTGAAAGGCGCTCTGACAGGCACGGGCTGGACAGGCAGCTGGGCACGGTGACGAAGCGCCTCTCCCCTAGCTTCATAAGAAACGGGCTGGAGGCAGAGACATTTGGGAACGCAGCCCTGACCAAAACAGAAGGAAAACAAAATTCACCGGCAAAGGAGTTGAACTTGGGCTATCATCATTCAAACTAATTGAGCATGTGCCCTTGTTCCTTCAGGCCGCAGGAGCTCTTAAGCCCCTGGGTTGAATCTCCAGCAAGTTGATTTTGAAATGAAAAAATCAGGAGGCCTGTTTAACAGGGAGGCTGTGTGTACATGGGGCTTATTTGAGGAAAAGTATGTCTCTAGGGTCAGTTTAGGTACCTGCAGATCACTACAGGGCCCCAGAATTCAGCGTTTCATTATGCTTTTATTTTCCTTATAAGTTGTTGTTCTTAATCTCTGGAGAATGCAAACAGGAATAGTCAGTATTTAGTGATACTGAGATACCAGTCTTAGCCAGCTCTCGTGTCAGCCATGTGTTGCACAATCACAGCAACCTGCAGCTAGGCCTTGTCTCAGTTTCTTCTGTTTGGCACTGCTTTCTCCTGCATATTTCATCAAAAGACCATGGGTTATGCCAACACTCAGAGTATGCCCAAATCACAGGGAAGCGTGGTGTTCCTCACCGGCCTAACGCATTGCAGCAATGGTCAGCACCAATGACTTTTCTCCTTGGCAAAATCAGCCCTAAGACAGCAGAGATTTGTGAGTCACTTACGAAACCCCTCCCAGCCTGCTGGCCGTCGGGGCTGCATCGCTTCAGCTGAAAGTCGGATTGTTCCCATGACGCCTTGGCGGGCTGTGTTCCCCCGTCCCTCGCAGCCGCTCCTTTGGCAAGCCCCTTGGCCAGGGCCTGCGGTGACCTTTGTAAGAAACAGGCCCCCTGCACCAAATTTCAGCCGGTCCCTCTGCAACGGGATCGTTTCCACTCCTGAAAACTGTTGAGCTCATGGGGAGTGATTTTCAAGAGCTCTTGGCACTGGTTTGGCTGTGGGCTGATGTCAGTGATAAAGTCCCGTTTATTTCCAAGCTGCAGCGTTAAGCTTTGGTGAAAAGCTTCTGAAAATCCTGTCTGAAGCAGTTTTTCATCAACACCCACTAACAGATTGTTGGGGTGGAGAAGGGAAAGAGAAATCTCTGCGCTGTGTGACTCCCAGGAGCCACTGCCTGTCCAACCCATCCTTCAGCTTGCTTTGGCTAGGACATAGCATGGGCTGGGGGTGTACGATTAGTGAGTTGGGCTGGCGGAAAGGGGGAAGGTGCAGCCTGTTATCTCTTGAGCTCTGTCTTTAGCTTTGCTCGTACTGTCCTTCTAGCCTAGGTGTTGTGGGAGTTTCAAGAACAGAATGAAGGCAGCTCTGGAGGCTCAGGGGCCAGAGAGGGTCAGAGGGTTATCTCCTTGCAGCTTATGCCAGTACCTACAGGCCCGCTGTGCATGCTTGAGCCTCGTGCAGTGCCATGGGAAACCCTGGCATGAGGCAAAAGTCAAAAAGCTTTTCATGATAGGAAGCAGAAGAATAGCATTCCCTTAGGTGCAGGGAGAGAGGCAAGTTTTCCAGCCTGAAGTCAACTCAGAAATCTGCTTTCACTCTCTCTCTGTAGAGCTTGGTTTGGCTTCTATGTAATATGTTTAAAATGGGATGTTTTCTCTCTTCCCTTGGAAACCTATGCAAAACAGGAAGGTAAAAGAGGGAGTCAACATGCCCCTCGTGTGCTAAGCAAGTGACTTACCTTGTGGTGTGCCATTGTGCAGCACGGTATCATGGCAGCCCGCCACGCATAGACTTATGAACCCTATAGCTGCGCCGGAGCATGCAGCCTTGTAATTCCACTGGTACAGCGGTGGGAGCCAGAAATGTGGCCCTGAGATCCTCTCCTTCCTTTGACAGCCATAAGTAAACTGCACATCTAACTGTGAGCTAAGAGCAGCTGAAGTATGTAAATAGCTCCCTGAAATGCAGCTGTGGTGGCTTCACATGGGAGAGCCACCCTGTTTCTCTGCTGTGCCTTGAGTTAACACAGGAAGGGGAAAAAGTGGCATTTCCAAAAGAGTGTGGGAGCTTCTGAGTAGTTCTGGCCTTAAAGATACTTTTTTGTAGGTATAATTGCATGAAAAAACATTCTTTTTTGTCAGACTGGCATGTCTCAGCCTGTGCCTGTTGCCCCTGATGTTCTGTTTTTATCTCACAACTTGATGACTCAGAATTTGTACTGTAGCTGTGCACATGCACAACGTGTCCTGCTGCTGCTGCTGCAGGACACGCGTGCTGGATCCCTGAAAGCTGAAGGAGTTAAAGTGCTTTCAAATTGGCCTATTCATGCTAATAAAGTACCTTGGAGCTGGTCCAGCAGGCAGACACCTGGGTATTATTCGAGCATCTGACACCCCTAGAGAACCAGAGCCTTGATGAGCTTTATAGACTCACAGAAATCTTGGAAAAGAAAGGAGGCTTTCCATAGAAAATGGATTTTCAGGGCCAGCTGAAGGACATGACGTTCAAGATCATTGCTTTAAAATAATTTCAGCTGCAGTTAATGTGAAGCAAAGAAGAAAAGAAAACCCAAGACAGTGAAAGGATAATTAATTCTGAGTTTGAACTGCAATTTGAAAGGGCTATATTGTGAAGTGACCCTTTACCAACTTATAACTGAACTGGCTCTTCTCATAAAACCCTTTTACAGATGAAATGTAGTGTTGTTTTACTTTTATACCATATGTTTGTTCTCCCCTAGTATTATGGACTGACCTTGAATTCAAAGCTTTCTTAGAAGAGACCGATGTCACGAGGGGGTACTATGGCAAGTCCCGAGAGCACCGGCACAGGCTTTGCTGCAGCAAAGCGCTCTCCAGAGCCAACCCAGGTTTCCCTTGGTCTTGCAGCATGGCAGCTGGCTGTCCCCTGAGCTCATCCCAGAAGTAGTCCATCATCCTTGCTTTTTTCTACCTTCCTTCTCCCCAAATAACCATAACATGCGCTTTTGCCAAGATAAGTTTTGCAAAACACATTTTTTGACTGTTTAGCCATCCCTTTAGGGAGCTACAGTGTCCTCACTCCCTCAGGGGTCTCACCCCATAAACCTTCTTTTCTCCAAGGCAGCTTTCGGCTCTAAGCGAACTTGCGTTAATAGATAACGCTCTCTGGCTCTGACCTTATCTACCTACTGCGTCTCCTCCATTTCTAGTACATTTTGCACTAAATTTCTTCAGAAGCTTAGAGATGTTTTTTATGAGGAGATGTTCCAGTGACTAAAGCCTGTACAGAATATGATGTTTGTTACTGGGCAATCCCACTGTAATTTGAAAAATATATATTTCTGGCCTACTTACTCTTCTTCAGTTTATAGAGGATCCAAATAAAAAGCATTACGGCCAGACCTCTAATGAGATTCACATTTTGGACATCATATTAGTACAATAATGCATTTCACACTGTTGTTTCCTAATTTGCCTAATCAAATAAAAGGAGATCAAGCATTACATAGCCCAGCCTCCCCATTCCAACAAGGTAACACTGAACCCATCAGTTTTGCAGTTCAATTAATTTTCCCTACACAGGTTGGCTAAAGCACATAATTTAATCAGCATTTTGCAGTTCTGTCAATAGACACAATACATTCCGGGTGTTGACAATGCGCTGAGCAGCTGTCTCGAGTACCAAGGAATTGCTGAGTGCACGGATAGCATGGAGAGGTTTTTGGAAGGAGTAAAGGCACCTTGGGTTGCTGCATTAAATGCTGTTGTGTCGGCATGCCATAGTGGTCCAGGTTCTTTGCTTTAGCATTCAGCTGCCTGGTAAATAAAATGCTTTGCTCTAGCACTGTAGTCAGAGCAGGCAGGTTTCCCCGTGCTATCAGTAGGTTATCCAGGGGAGTAAGGGACATCACTGGTGCTCAGGCAGATGGCCAGGGCCGATGTGGTACTTGGCTTCTCAGGTCCTGAGTAAATGCTAAAGTAAGTGATTTGGTCAAGGAGGAATCTCTCCACAGCTGATTCTAGTCTTGTAAATAAAATCTAGAGATAGGCAAGAAGTGTTCTTAAGGTACAGCCATTTCCTTAACGATATCTTAGAAGCAGCATGATGTTAGGAAAAAGTTTTCATCTTTCCTTTGAGTTACCACAGAATGCTGTGCTCTAGGAGCGCCAAGAGGTTGTGGGCGTTGGTGCCCTCAGCAAGTCCTCAGCTAGCCGTCAGCTGGGGATAAATGAACTTTGTTTGCCACACTCAAGCAAGTGAGTATGCAGAGAACATAAGAGAAGAAATGAGTGTCATCGAAGGTGGCCAAGGTGCTACATTCTGTCTGAACAGAGTTTGTAATGAGCCAGTTCTTTTTCTGATCTTTGATGTCCACTGAGGGGACTGTCCTACTGAGCATCCTAAGCAGCACTGCAGGTAGCTGAACGCTTTTTTGTGTACTGCTTGATCCACCGTACAGAAAAAAGCAGTTCTACATATATAAATTGCGTGCTTAAATCTGGCATCCCTCTCTTGACTGTGGAGCAAAACCGAGAACTTCAAAATAAGCTGCAGTATTGTTGCCATTGCAAATACTTTTCTCCTACAACATGTTGGAGAATTTAGCAGAATAATTTGAGACTACATTTTTTAATGGAAAACCAACTAATAGGCTGGGCTTGGGCCTTTGTTATAATTCATTGTGATTTAGGAACAGCATTTCAGTGCCTGTGATGGAATAGCAAGAGCTAAAAATCATAATAGAAAAACCCCAAAGTATAAAAGAAAGTTTTAGTTCTGTTTCCCTGGAGATTTGTTCCCGGGTTTCGCTCTGCTGTAGAGCACATCAGACTGTTTCTGTGCAGATGGGATTTTTGCCTCAAAAAGGTGCATTTGTTCCCAATCACATTCATGAGATGTTCGTGTAGTTTGTTTTAATCAGCTTCCGCACAGTGCCGGTGGCAGCACGTGTCAGGTGCGCCGGCTGTGGGGGTGAGCCACGTGTGGTAGGCGTGCTCAAGCTTGTGCAGCTCTGGGCACGGGGAACTTCTGGCCGAGGAGTTTAGGCATCCCCTTGGGCCCAAGCTGGTCTGCAGCGGCCCTTTGTGCCGTCCCAGCCTGCAAACTTAATTGTGTGTTTGTGCTTTATCTAATGTCCTCCTTCCCTGGGATGCCTGGGGCCAAGTTCTCCACAGCATGTTGGTAACAGAGGTCCTGGGCCCAGCTGCTTT
Organism: Haliaeetus leucocephalus; assembly: GCF_000737465.1. Lineage (NCBI taxonomy): Eukaryota > Metazoa > Chordata > Aves > Accipitriformes > Accipitridae > Haliaeetus > Haliaeetus leucocephalus. The sequence continues at coordinate 467,745 of NW_010972920.1, read as the reverse complement.
TCCTGCTTCAGCTTGGTGCTGGCACCCTGGCTTCAAAAGCCAGATCAGCAACTTGCCAGCAAGTCTGACGTTGGGGAACCTTTCTTTTTTCTCTGTAACTTTGCTCAGCAGGAAGCAGCAGTTTGTCTGTATGGGAAGTCTCCCGTGGGGTCCCCGTCCCCCACGACAGCACCCCATCAAGTCAGTTCCTGCAGAGATATTGGCAAGGTGAGGAACTGCGTAGCTCCCAGGGCTTGGAGGTGACTGTCGTGGCTCTTTGTTGTCAGATACGTTTTCTTTGTCCCTTACATGGGACTTGAATAACAGGCAAATTTGTGCTGAAACAGGCATGAGAGACCTGATCCGCAAGGCAGACAGGCGCACTCCTACAACACTTGTACTTCACTGTTGCTTGGGTAAAGACTTGACTTCAACATGTGGTCCAAGTAGCTCTGCGGAAGGCAGCAGCTACAGCCACAGGAAACCAGCTGAGAGAATCCTATGGATTCCAGTTTGGGAAAATAAGCTCATTTACAAAATAAGGCAGAAGAAGCAAATGAAAAAAATAAGTGTGAATTAAATAATATGACTTTGGTGCAAACATGTAGATCAGCTGTTTGCTTTTCCATAGGATGCAGAGCCATCCTTGTAACACGGTAAGAGTCGTTGTAAGTTTACTGCCAAAAAACATAAAAATCATTGAGTATAGGCAGTTTCTTGTATCCAGAGTCCCTCATTATATTAAAAAAAATTATTGCAGCAGAAAATTTACAAGTGCATCACAGGACCCACTTGTACTGTTAAACAGATGGCACCTACACAAGACCCAAAAATATATAACAATTTTAATTGAGCCAATGCAAAACAGATTTGTGAAATAAAATAGTACATGCCAGGTCTAATAAGGCTCTTACTAGCAATTTTGACATTAAGTAATTTTGTAACAGCACAAGAGGTATTTAGAAGATGCTCATTAGCAAATTATCATTTACTTCACATGCTTACTGTGATCTCTTAAGTTCCTGATCAGTACGATTCTACCTGCTTTCATTTTTCCTTGGTACAGTTTGTCTGCCTCCTTTTGACATTTGAGGCTTGCCATTTTAATGGTATCGTTTTCAAATTCAGCTCCTTGGGCTGGATCCTTTTCTCTTTGCTGAGGACAATGGCAAAACCTCCCCACCCCCTTAAGCAGTCTGAAAGGGAACATTTCTCTCTCGTAACACTTGAGCTTGGCTTCGACAGCAGATGACCTCGTTATTTATGCCTGTTCTGCTGATAGAGCCAGGCTGAAATTTTTGACATGGAAGCAACGTTTAACCTTTCTGTGTCACCCACCACTGAGCAAACCTGCTCTTGAAAAAGGAAACCTCTGTGCCCACTGCAGGCTGCTGTGGAGGACAGGGTCTGCGGAGCCTGTTGCTGGTCGTCCGTGTTCCGGCCCGCTCTCAGTACGGGCGAGTGGAGCTCTGCGTGTGGGGAAATGCAAATCTGAGCTCCTGTGAAAAATCTGTCCCTTTTTCTGCCTGACAGTATGTATGCACAGAGAAGGTGGCTCTAACAAGACGCACCCCGACTTATGCGCTCACATCCGAAGACAGGTACTGTCTTTCTAGGTCAGGTTATTGTTATGTCGCCTTCCTTCTCCCAACTCCTCACGTTATCTCTTGGGAGATCCTCTGAGCTGCCAGGTGCTTCCCAAGCCACGGCAGCCGTAGGACGGAGAAAGAAGTCAGTAGTGCTTCTGCGAGATTAGTACATTTGGATTAGCTATGGAGAGGGAGGCGTGTGCTTACCGCAGGACATCCCCGGCACACCTTACAACTTCTGAAGAGCTGGGAAATGCTCAGCAGCGCGCGAGGGGCACAAGCAGGAGCGGTCAGAGTCAGGCCCTGCCTCCCAACGCTGCAGATTTTAGTTTCCAAAATTCTCCTCAGAAGCTCCTCTTGCGAGCGAGAACTTCCAGTGAGCTAAAATCTACAGACAGATGGTGATGGCACCTTCGCTGCTTCCCAGTGAGCTAGAAAAAAGAAAACTGTTCTGCAGCAGACCAGTGTTATTTCAGTCACAAGGTAGCAGTCAATAACCACAGGATAAAATGTGTACTTTTGCCACCTGGAAAAAAACTAATTGATAGCACTCAGTTTCTTCACCTTTCCCTGCAGCCTAAATTGTGACAAATAAAAGAGACAATTCTCCCCCAGCTGGAAAGGGATGGTCTGTCTAAAATGGCAGAACACAAAATTCCCTAGTCCCTTCCCACATGCAGGGAGGAAAAGCAAAAGGTAAAACCTACCCTACTTGCGGCTTTCACCTTTTTTTTTTTTCCTTGGGTACATCAACATGATTTGAATTGTAAGGACATGCTTAAAAGTGAAAACATTGAACAGTGCAGTCTTATGTCACCACAAATTTTGAAGAGGCTGGATAACTGTGTATTCAGAGTCTTATCAAAATCACGGGGAAGGGATGTAAACATGACTTGCATGAGGTACCATTTACTGAGATGGTTAAAAAATAGTGATCTTTCGCCTTGGAAAAAAAAAAGCACACCAACACACACGGGACTTAGGATTGCACCCACAATGCAGGCGTGTTAGTACATTTTAATATGATGATGTTAAGTAAACATCAGTATGTAAACTGCAGAGCTGTGATGTCGCATTAAGGATGATTAAAAGAGGAGAGGCGTGGCATGGTAATTTCCTGCAGGAAAAACACCGGCATGAATTTATACCAGCCAGCCCAGGCTTTCATGCAGTGCTCGTGACTCGGCATGAACCTGCATCGTGGCACTCGAGAAAATTCCCTTACCTTTCACCTTAGACAGATCAGCCTGACCCATCTCCTTTGGTTTAAGGCCAGCAGATTAATGCTTGATGAAAGCTGCAGTTCTTGTTAAATTAAAAAACAACTGAAAGGGAACACTGAAAAATTAATTTTCATTTTTATTTCATATTAACTTCAGCCAATTAATTTCTGCTACTAACAAAATTTATAAAATAAAACCAGCCTTGCTGTATTTAGGATATTCTATTGTCCACAATACTGTTACCTGTTCCTATAAATCCTACTTTGTCTTGGTCGTAACAGGAGCTCCTCAAGGACTGGCTGGTGGTATTTCTGTGTTTTGTACATTGCTCTTTAGAAAAAAACCACATTTTCACCAATGTGCTTTTCTTGCTGGTGATACTCTCATACGTGGTGAGGTATGCATTCTGTTTTTCAGCATGATCAAGTAAAAGGAGCATCAATAAATCTCTTAAAAATTGAGAGATTATTATAGAGTGATGTTTACGTCTCATGCAGACCCAGTTTTGTTTAAATAGCTTGCCTGTGAACAGCGTTTGCAGACATCTAGGATTACCAGGGAATTGAGCATAAAGGCAGTGAAACCAGCTTTCCCTTTTCCTAACGCTTCAGGTTGGGTTTTTTTCTCAGTTCTACTGCATCTGAAACAGGTTTCAGTGTAGCTGGTGGCATCTGGGTGAGAATCCATTTAGATTTCTTGTCCCCTGGAATTAATACTTGCTTCCCCGTAATTACTTTGCCTCATGTTGTACGTCCACAGTATGTTGTCAGCGCATTGTCTTTGTGAGCAAGGTGTGTACCGTTTACAGAGCTGGTATTGAGGCAGAACTCGTAGTTCGATTACAGTGAACGCAAATGAATGCTCAGTATCTGTGCAATACGAGGCATCCGCAGGTAAGTGAAGTAACACACCACTCGAGAGAAAAATGGTTCTTATTGTCACCCGTCAGGGCATTGCCACACAGCCAGATTTTGTAGGTTTTATTCTTTTCTTAGCTCTGTGTTAATCTTCATGCTTACATCATAAAAACCCCAAGCGTGTTCTGCTTTTCAGGGGAAAGTCTCTAGAGACCAAACCGGTGTCCCAAGTACTGACTGCAGCATCCAAACCGCAGTGCAGCACACGGGGACGCGAGGCTACGCCTCTGAGGCTTGCCTGGGGATGGCCGTCTCAGGCTCCGCTCACCAGGGCCGTGGCGGTAACCACTCGCTTTGTACTGACCAGAAACCTGGAGCACGCGTTCCTGGAAAACACTGTGCCTTCCTGAGAAGGGAAACTTGTCCGATCAGACGTTCTTTCTCCCGTCATTTTTTGAGAGATCAGAGTTTTCTTAAACAGGTTTAACATGTGAAGGGTCACACCACCCAATGCCTGTAGTTGCCATGTCATCTGTATTTGACGGATCTTTCTGACATGGAAATAAGATACTGGGGAGCAGGCATCTTGTTAAAGAGTTACTTCAGACTGTGGGGTTTATACACGCTTCTAAGTAGAATGTTTTCTGGATCAGTCTTACGCTCATTTAATTTTTCAAGAGACCGTTAGTTTCCTTAGGCAGGCTAAAATAGATACCAACAATGTTATCAGGACATGGTCCTTTCTGTAACCAGATAGCCAAGGTTTGAAACTGTGCAAGGGACGTACTCTATTAACCCTCACGATTGTGGTTTTCTCAAGCATTTTGAGCTCTCGTGCCAAGGAAGTCTTACTTTGTGTCATTTTGAATCAGTGGATTTTAAAGTAGTATTACCCTATGCCTCTTGCCCCCCAAATTATTTGTGACAGATACTCCACACTGTATAATAATGAAACTCTTAGGGTATTATCTTCAGCTAAATGAAAAGTGTAAGGTACTGTAATATCATGCCAATTACAAAGGAAAAATCAATGTAGATACCTGAAATACGTTTTTGCTTGGTTATCAGCCACTCTGTGAAAAATTGCACGTTCCACAGTTTTTAATGCATATGGATAGACGGCTAGAGAGGACAAAAGATTATTAGTGGATTTCTATTTCTGTGGCTCTGTTTGTTACAAATATTCTTTCAGAGACGGCAGATACATGTGAGGGAAAAAATCCTCTTCATCTGCATGTTTTCCTGTTATGCAACACGCTGCTCAAAATGCAAGCTGACAATTCCAGCGATATCTCAAAAGAAGTGTCGTGTTTACATTAAAAATGGAGGAAAAATAAGTACAACAGAGCTGAGTTTATTTTAACTTGGTGTCTGATGAGATCAGTGTTTCTGCCTGTACCGCCTCAGTATCTCGAGGAGTGGTACAGAACCTCACGTGTGTCCTAGCAAACCTACCTAGTTTTGGTTCTTCATCTAGAGTTAAGCTGGTGAGTACACAGAGATTTAATCAGTGGCTTGAAATAAGCCAAAGACTTGTCGATGGCTGGGCTTCGTCGATAAATCAGCCTTCTGTACGCAACTGGGCTAAAACGTCCCCAACCAACAGCCAGTGGTACCGAAGCTGCGATTTCGCGAGGTACAGGAGCAACATGCCACCTCTGTGGGCACTTTATTGTTCTGTGTACGTGACTTACATACTGTACGAGCCGGTGTCTGACAGGTTCTTAATAGCTGTGGAACAGTCGGGAGCCCCTGAGTTAGGCTGTGGCACGCCGCCTCGGCACACCACGCAGGGCCGCAGGAAGGTGGGCTTTCTTTTGAAGCCGGTGTTGAGGGTGACTGTGTAACTGGCAAAATGAAGGTGTAAGTTGTGAAGAGGATGGGTGGCTAGGGGGGAGGAGAAGAAGAAGGAAATAATCACTGAAACTTAGATAATAATTTTATTTATAGTCTAATGTGCACACATGGCTGTTGATGATGAGGCTACCAGTGACATAAATAAACTCAAGCAAAAGATGTAAGCAAGTGGATATATGTAAAGGCTTCTTTGGGCAGTGCCACAAATTTGGACATCGACCAAGAGAATTATTTATGTCTCTTGCAATTTCAATGAAGAACACAAAGGAGATAATTGGACCAGGATGCTTCGCATTGCTCTTTCCATCTTGCGCACGCTCATGCCCACCAAATGTGAAATGTTCGCCTTTTCCCCTCCAACGTGATGGTTGCTGAACTTATTTTTAGTGTCATTTGATAAGCCTCCCTACTCGCAGAGAGACATCCCACTGACCCAGCCACTGGTCATTGTCTATACCAGTTCCCATCAAAGCGGGCGCGCTTTGTCAGGTTTCGACTCGAATATCCATTTTGCATCTGAAGTACAGTATCGAAAGTGACTGGATCATTTGAGCCTTTTTCTTCAGCTGCTCCCTCCTTCCTCCCCCACAGTGTTTCCGCTCACGCTAACATAATTTGGCATCGTCGACGTGACACGACACTGGTTTTTCTAAAAAATTATAATACATACATTGTCAATGTTTTCTGATGGCCGGCGCTCCCACAAATTTAATTTATAAACTGATGGAAGGAGGTCTTTTTCCACTGCTGAATCTCAACCAATGCTCGGTGCCCCCTCGAAAACCGAGTAATGCACATACAGTAATAGGTCATTCAATGTCAAAAGGCATAAAAAAGATGAGCAAAATCTTCACAGGCTGCTGCTTGCTGTTGCCTTTAATTATATTAATTAAACTTTGAAATTCTCATGCAAAGAGAGTTGCTGGCTTGTGACGCTGAAGAGCCCTTGGAGATTTGGGGCGGGGGGGGGGGACCCTGAGATACCAGTTTAGTGGCTACTGCTTTTTTTGATCTAAAAAAAAAACAAAAAACAAAACATAAGCCTACGACTGCTAGGTATGTTTATAGATGATGATGTTTTATGCGCTACTGAACTCTGAATGCAGGAAAGGGGAAAAAACCACCAGCCACAGTGTCAAGGTCTTGAAGCATCAGTCCCTCAAACTCCGCTCAAGATCTCTGGTTACAGGCTGTCTTCCCATGGAATAACGCTCTATTAATTTTCTTCCTGTCCCGGGTGCATAATGAAAGAAAGGTGTCTTCAAAAACTAAAGGGCAAAGTCTTGCTTGCTACCAATACCTTGAGGCATCCTGTCTACATTTTGTCATGCGTGTGCACTTTTCAGTGTTAGAATGACAAGACTTCCAGTCAGAAGGTTCCCGTAAGGCACGATGCGATGGGAGACTCGCAAGGGTTTTGTGATCTGACATCGCTGTAAGGCACTCAACTCTTGTGCTTGCTTAGCCTGGTGGGAATTTTTATCCTCTGCCTTTGGCTAGTAGTCCCTGTTTAAGTAACACGTGCCATCTCTGCATCTGAGAAACTTTGCATCTCTGCTAAAAGCACATTACATCCTGAGAATTTGTAGTCCTTAAAAAAACATAAAGTAACAAAAATAGAAAAACATTATCATCTTTGGTGTCTGTATTCTCCCTTTTGTGTTCTATAAAAGCATAGGCACGCAAGTCAGTGCTTCTCGTCACTGTTGCAAATCAGAGAGTATCAACGCACTGGGGTGAAACACGGGAGCTCAGTACAGCAATGCTGGCCCCTGGGAGCGGGGAATGCAGAAACCTGCTTCTGATTCGGGCTTGAAGATGATCCAAGAAATGCGAGGAAGTGCTCGGTTCTCTCTGCTTGGTTGAAAAGTGGCAATGTGGCTGTCTTTCCTCCTGGTATCCTCTCCTCCTCTACTGAGATTGAACTCGGGTGAAGTTGATACATCGGCCCTGAGGGGGGGAGAGAGAGAAGCTCTTATTGGTGGAGTAATATATGCAACCAAGATTTTCAAATGCTGACTATTAGATGCTAGAAGAAGGTTGTAATTTAAATTCAGATGTTTGTGAAAATAACACACCCATGAAAAACCTTTTAAGAATTAATGGAAATTACCCAGAGTGAGCACTACATTTGACTTACAAATTTATGATGTTAGGAAAGCAGCGATGACACATAAGACACGTTTTGAACACTGTCAGGTCTTTTGTGAGGATAATTTACAAATTCTTGGTAACTGTAGCGAGCAAACTCAAACCTATCTAAACATGGTAAAGGAAGATCATGCTGAAGACAGAAACTCCCCACAGATCTCCCCCAAGCCAAATCCTCACGCAGTGCAGATGAATGTGACGGTTAGTTAGCAGAGCTGCTGCTGATTAGAAACTGTATTTTATTAGCAATAACCCAAGCTCTGCATCTATAAACTCTGTTCTTACGTGCTTTAAAATCGCTGTGCACAAAAAGGAAAAGTGGTTTCTCTTGGTGTCATACCCGAGTAAATACCTTTCTCCCAGAAATGGGCCCAGATGAATTTTGACAGCTTTTGGTGTGCTGAATGAAACAAATCCACTAGCAAAAATCATGACCCCTTTTTATTAATTTGCTGAAGTAGGGTATACTCTCAACAGAACAGCTCCTCTCTTTAAACAGCTCTTCAGGGCACACCAGCGATACCCTTCCTTTCTGTGCTGGAAAAAGCCAGCTTACATCGAGCCTTTGTTCAGGACTTCACTTCTCCACCATTTCTCCAAGCTACGAAATGGAAGTAATAAGCACTTGAATGAAAACATGTATGGTATGATTAGTGATTGCCAGCCGGTATTGCATGTTTTGGTATGAGGTTCGTCATTAATTACAAAATCTCTCCATTCGATTGGGCTGAATTTCATATTCCTTTTCATTTATTTATTTTCATCTAAACGTTTTACCGGTTAATGGGGAGGGTGATTGCACACAGTGTTATTTGGCATTACTCAAGCAAGTCTCAGCTGGCACCTGCCCTTGACTGGCACGAAAGGGGAGGCGTTTTGATCGAGGGGTTTTTTTTTTTTTTTCCTGACGCTCTTCTAATGATTCTACTCCTGCCAACTGTATAATAAATATAAAACTGGTGAATAGGTGGGTACAGTAACTGTAATAACTTTTAGCTGCTACCATCTGTATTATAAATGCAGAAGACATGCATAGAGATCAATCAGGAGTGCAAAGAGACTCCTTTAAAGGCAAAGTGTAATAGGCCTGGACAACTTTATGCACCTTTCCATTTGCTTGGTTTGTTTGGTGGTGGTTTTTTTTAATTAAGTATATCAAAATGAATTCTGTAGTAAAAGGAAAGTATTTCTGGAGCACAAAATCCAGAAATGCTGTGCAACGCGAGCACTTCTGACCACAGAGCTAATGTTAAATAAACACCAACAGCAAGGATGTTTACATCCAAGTTAATGCTACAATGGAAAAACAAGACTCTGCAAAATGCTAGCAGGAAACAGGTAATAGGGGAATTGCAGTAGTTCCTAGCTGATGTAATTAATACTACCGTTTGGCTATCGATACAAAATTTCTGCTTTTGTTTGTAGCTTTCTCACTGTTCTTTAAAGATAGTTACCAGTACGTGAATTTGTATGAATTTGGAGCAAATGATTTGACTATGACTCATTTTGCTGTTTGCATTCAGTTTGCATTTAGAAGGTGTTTAGGTGGCTCAATGCTTTACCTGAGGTCTGAAATAATCACTGGAATCCAAAATAAATTATTCAAGGCCTGACTACATAAAGTCGCTAAGTGCAGCACGTTAAGAGGGGCTGAGTGTGGGTTTAGCTCTTGAGAATGGCGTTAATGAACTATATAACAGATGTCATTAAAGGGGCAAACTAGCCCCTTAGCTCTAGGGAAGGTGGTGTTCTGTGGCCCTAGGAAGGATTTCCAGCTGAAGAGCCATGTATAGAAAATGAGGGAGAACTTCCACCTTGAAACCTGTTTACCACAGACAGCATGGGTTTCCATCTCTGCCTTCGCTGGGATCCTACCAGGTAGCGCGCATGTAACTGTCACTGCGAATCGCCTGTGAGCCGCACCAGCAGTGAAGGCTGAACCACTCCGTGGCTACAGCTGCTCCCTCTGGTCTGTCCTGGCCGCTCCGGGGCAAGGGGGGACACGGCAGGTCTGTAGCACTGTGCCCCGCTCTGCTGGCCAGGTGCCTTCTCCTAAGTGCCCTGCAAATTTGGAGGGTCCGTCATCTTCTAAAGGCTGACCATGAATGGTAGATGATTTTTGAACAATATAAGGGGGGAACTGAGGAGGAAAGGGAACACAATAAACCTGTTCCAAAATGAGTTTGGAAATTGTGAAGCCTTAAAATAATATTTAGAGGTGGTATCTTAGGAGTTACAGGGCATAGCTTTCACTAGAATGAAGAAAAAGATGTTCTGTTTTGTTCTAAACACGTCTTCTCTGCCAGCCTCTAGTAAGGGTTAGAAGGTTTTTGGAAGATGCTCTTGTGGTATTTCTTTTTTTCCTTTCTACCTGAGGTAGAGTCACTGCTACTCTGAACCTACCCGTAGGCATTAAGTTAGCAATTATATTTGATGTGTGATCAGATAGTGCTATAACTTTTGTGAATTTCTGTACTGGCAACTTTGATTACCTTTTCTTACTTAAGAAAACTGGAGGATGAGAGATTTCAAATGAAAACAAAGCTTTCCATGCAAGAAACCATTTTTTGTGTACAATGTGATGCTTGCAGAGGACAGAGCTGAAATCAGGATGTTGGAAAATACACTGGAAGTGCTAATTAATGAGAAGGTCAGGAAGACTGTGGTGTCATTAACGGAACAGCAAATACTGCACGCCGGCATAGGAGAGAACAGCTTTTACGTTTAGGTAATGGGATGTGACAAGGTGCCTGGTTTCACAATACCTACACATGAAATGCATTAAGAAGTAGCTTTCAAGCCAACGTAAAGGGCTCTGAGCTCTCACCATGCCTGCAATTTCAGTCTAACTTGTGCAATTACCATACGCACCTTTCATATTGCTATTTCCTAGCAAAAATGGATACATGTATATCAGCGAGCCTTTCTCTTGGTCTGTTTGCCGCAGTTGGTTTTGAGTACGTAACTCTTTCCCCTAAATGCTGGCTTAGAGGGTTTTTCCTTCCAGAGCAAGTAGTTCTGGATGTAGCAGGGACAGAAGAGATCCTTAAATGAGCAATTACCGTAGTGGTTCCCCGCTCATCTCCCATGGTCTCTGCCCCCAAACTCCTTACTCAAGGACTCAGGGGAGAGGAAGGAGAACAAGAAGCAATTGTTTGGTCAGCCACACCCCTGATCATGTAACCCATCCAACAGGCAGACAAAACACCATTAACTGGAGTATCTCAAAGCACCTAAGAAATACCAGCTATCAAAACACTGTCAATATCGGACAATAATAGATAATAGCAAATGCACTGTAAGTAGTTTAAGTAAGATTTTAAACGATTCACATTCGAGATGGGCACACTGAAGTAGGCAGAAGATAAAAGACTAATTTTCAGTTGTTAAGGATTTATCGCTCCAGATCAAACCAATACGAACTGTAGGTTTTCATCAACGAGAAAAACGGGTTGTATGTGATGTAACCAACATCACTGTCTTCGTGCAAGTTGGTTTTGAGAAAAAGATGCATACTTGTGTAAGCCGTTCCTCTAAATGAATTCAAAACTTCCCATGTAGTGGTATCTATTTCATCATTAAGATCAGCTTTTAGAAACAGGATATTAAATTTTTCTTCTGATTAATCTGAACTTTACAAAAAGGACTATTTACTTAAATAGAAGCACTATTTACCAAACAGTAGACTCATCAGTCTATTTTTGGCCTTCACAATTAAAACCTGCTTGTTCTATGTAACTAATAACGCCAGTGAATTACCATCCTAGCAGCATTGCCATGATCCACCAATTTGGTGAGTTAACGTGACACTCATGTCCCCGTACTCAATTAAACAATCAATACAACCAATTTGAAATCAGATGTATCATGCCTTGTAAATCACTGGATCATAAACCTTAACAATACCAACACGTAGTCAGTACAAAATTGAACTAAATTAGTGGTTTAGGACTAGAGTAATTAAAAAATGAGTTATGCAAGCATTCTGTGATCTTCGTGTAGAATATGGGAGTTGTCTCCATGCACCAGATTCAACAGAAAAAAACCCAACATCCTTAACTCTTGAAGATTCATCACAGGTACTGCAGGAGAAGAATATGGCAGGTATTTAACAAAAAAAAACCCAAAAACAAACAAACAACACCCCCCACCCCCCCAAAAAAACAAGATAAAAAGGAAAAATATCTACAGCAAGGGTTTTTACCTCAGAAGGAATACTTTACATTACATCAAAGCCATTTCTTACATTGCTGAATTTCTTTCTGAATTTAAGCTACGGGGCAACCAAGATAAAGTCCTTGCAGGGCACACAAGCTCAAGCGAAGTGGATGCTCATGCTGAACAGCAGATTAGAGCCTCGCATGGCAATGCCCCCCCCCCCGAAAAAAAGCACTAAGAGGTGCCTGCAGAAACAACTGTGTTTCCTCCTCCAGAGTGACTTTCTGTGAGCCTGTACAGCTCTGCTGGAACAGTGCAGCGGGCGTGTGGAGGAGGATACCTTTTGGACTGCACTCTAATATAAGCCTGGAGCTCAGCTGTTGATGTTGGCTAGATAGGTTTGAAAAGCACTTTAATTTGTACGTGTGCATGTGTGAGCAAATGTGTGCCGCGTTGCAGCGATCTGTAACGTAACACTGGGCTCTTCGGTGGAGGCAGCAGGGCAGGTTGCACAGGCTCCTCTGGAGCCGAGCCCGCTTCCCGCATGGCCAGAGCTGACCTTCCCTGTTCAAAGCATTGTACAAATATTCACCATGTAGCTCCTGTGTGATCTAAGGAGTAAATTAGACTTTGCTTCTCTGCTGCATTTTGCTCAAACTGAACTACAGATTTTCTGCTCTTTTGGTTACAAGCTGCAAACATGTTCTGCCATAAAACTTTATGTCCTGGTCAGCCATTTAAAACTGTCTATTGAGGTGGGGTTTTTTCCTCCCAAGTAACACAGCCAGAAGACACACTGCTCAGCAAAAAGAGTTTCAAAGCATGCAGGCGTGAGAATGAGAGGCAGCGCTCTCGTGGAGATGACTAATAAATTTTTCTAGATCTTTCCAAACTGAAATAGGCGAAAGGCAACAAAGGTCTAGTAGCAGATTTAAAATGAGTAGCAGGATCGTAACTGGCCATCACGAAAGTTTTATGCATTGCGTTTGTTGAGATGAACGTAGAAATCTCTTACTGAGGTCGCGGGCTGGGAAAGCTCTTCACCCTCCCCTTCTCCCACATCATAGTACTAGGTGGGCACGGGCTGTGGGGGAGCTGGGTAACAACGCCATAGCTGCCTGCTTGGCTGGGGGGAGTTTTATTGCCTGGAGTTGTGTCAGAGTATAACTTTTTCTATTATTAAGTACCATCTGGAGTGCCTAGAGCTTTTTGAGAAGCATTTTTTAAATTATATAACACATATGCAAAGGAGAGACAAATACACAGATATGGATGTATAGGCTCCATTCTTGGTATCGCAAATGTGCACTGGGTTTGCCAAAACAGCGACAGCAGTCCTCACAGTACTACCTCCGAAGCTGAAATTTGGCAAAAGAACTGTTCCTCTTGCTTTTCCTGCGTGACAGGCTTTTTGTAGTCACATGTGAAATACTATACTAAGCAATAACTTCTGAACCTAAGGGCCTTGCTGCATGGAAAGGACTTTACCAAAATGAGTATTTCACCATGGGTTGGAGAACAAGTGATTCAAGTTTTCTGGTTTGCTCTCCTTTATTGTGTTGTGCAATTGCCTAAAAGGATGCAACTAAAGGAAGTCAGGTTCTCTGTATAAAACCTTGAATCCAGCGTCAACTTCTGGATGCTGTCACAAAGGTCCTGGTGAGATGTGATCTCATTTGAGGCTGTGGATCCTTCATCACAGCCTTCCTTCAAATGTTACTGAGCCAACAGGCTCAGGCTACCTATGAACTGTAACCACTGTGACACATAAAATTCAAGGGACAGAATATCCTCTACTCAGAACATGACTTCAAATCATTCGCTTAGCATTTAAGCAGCTGGCTGCTGCTGGGTAGTCAGTGGTCTTACGAGGTAGCTTTTGACATACCACCTTCAACCCACTGTCTGCGGCTACTGCTTCCTTTGGTACGTTTGGCCTTGCTTATAGTATTCTTCAGTAATTTAGAATGGGCAAGTGAAGCAGTCTGTAAATCAAGGGGATGGGATGGGATGGGATGATATCCAGCCACCCAGCCTACTCTGTACCACCTATTCTCACGTACTTTGTTGCTCAACCATACCTTGTCCTTGCGTATGAATTAATTTCTTTAACATGCTGAGTAACTGTATATATAGGAAAAGGTTCCCAGTACGCTGCTGAATTGTTCAGCATCCAACCTAGGACTGATAAGGACAACTGCATTTTCCAGAGGAGCACTTACAGCTCTGTTTTGTCCAGAACCACTGTAATATACAATGTCGTAAAAGACTGGCTCATTTTGGCCTTGGAGGATCAAGATGGTCCACTGTCTTGTCTCTAACACACCAGCAGAAGCAGAGAATCGTGTGCTTCTACGCCCAGCTGCAGTGTCTCCATAAAGAGAACATACCCTTTTGGGATTTGTCATTTATATGGCACACGTGAGCTCTGTGCCCTCCAGCCCAATTGATCAGTGCCCTCATAGCCGTGAGGAAGGAGAGGGTTTTAGAATAATGTCACTCCCGAGGCACGTATTTAGCAATGTCATTTATGTTGGCCCTGTCTTCGCAGCATTATCAGAGCATCTTTCATCTCTGTGATCGGTGCATCCCTGTTAGCCCAGCTTTGTCGTTCCCCAGGAAGCTGTCTTCTTGCGACAGCTCTCCACGACAGTCTGCCAAGACTGCTGGTGCAGTCTGGGTCAGCAGATGAGAATCTGGTTTACCTGATTCTGTTTCTTCTTACACTTGTTTTCCCTGTGGCCCAGCCTGCAATTTGCCTCTCTAAGGAATCGAAGTTGAGAGTATCTCGGGTTCTGCCCCGTAGCCCTTTCAGTAAAAAACAGGACTGTGTAAACCTTTTCTTCTTTGCTAATGCAAGGGAACAGGCAATTTCCTGCTTTCCAAACCTCTTCAGAATCATTAACTCCCAGTACAGAGCTTACCGGGGATAATGAACTCCTACACATGCAGTTGTGGCAATAAAAGGGCCTTTTAAAGGAATAAAAAAAACCAGCAGAGAATCAAACTAGGCTGGCAGCACCTTCCTCAAAGTCCTGGAACAAGAGCTGGACAGAGGTGGCTGTTTCCTTACTGGAAAAATCCCACTGCTTCCCCTCAGCAGAGCCTGGTGCCATGGAGTGGAACAAGACAGCAGCTTGCGCTGACATGCCTGTGTCAGGCTCAGGGGCCAAACCCCGCTGTCTTACAGCCTTCAGAAAGGGCCATCGGTGATCTTCCCTCACTGTAGCCAGCAAAAGCAACATTAACTAGAGCTAGTGTCACCTTGCCCTCATCTCCTGGGCATTAAAATTCTACTGGCATTAACATCCATGCGCTTCTTTACTAGCTCCCCCGCTCAGGATGTATTTCACTGCTATAACCGTTACAATATTACGCTCGCCTCATAAATATCCGTTGACAAGCTGGAGCATACAACTGAAGTTAAGTTTATATATATATTTTTTAAAGATAGCTGATTTATATGTTTACTTTGGAGAGGGGTTGCTAACCCACCCATGTCCTGTGCAGCTCTAAGCAATGTTCAGAGATTTAAACTGACATCTTTCTCACACCTGCTCTTTGTCCCTGACGATCAGGCAATACCTCGTCTCGGACACCCAAGAAGCTCAGAACGTTTTAAGAATTTGGAATTGGCTTTACACTTCTGCTAACAGAAACCTGTCCTCCATTGCCAAGCTCTTAGTGCTCAAACCTCATCTCTGCAGATGTGCGTTCCTAGCAGCATGTTTGTTTTATATAAAGCAAAACCATTTTAAGTTGTCAGAGTTTCCTGTCCTTGCATATGTCATGTTATTGCTCACAGAAGACCACCCACAACAGGTTTCAGTGGCTGCCTGCTCACCAACTGCCATCCTAATGCAGTGCCATTAGGCAGCCGCACAAGTTGCACGTGAAGAAGTCCCAGTCAGCATCCCTGAACCAAGCTATAGTGGTTGATATTTAGCACCTGGGAAAAGATAACTTGCAGTGCTGTACACTGCTGGAAGTATTGTTTTTCAGAGAATAAATCAGCAATGAATCTCTTAGAGGAATCATCTAGAACTGGCATTACTGCTCTAGAACCCATCACTACTGATGCAGATATCAGGATCATTTCTACAGCTGCCCAAGGAGGCTTTCTCCCCAAAATTACTTAATTGATGGCTGAAACATCACTGACAGAGATGAGGTAAGGTCTGAACCCCAAGAACAACAGTGGATGGGCTCAAAATACTCCTAAATTAACAACAGCACAATAAAAAGAAACAAACTACAGATGAATGGCGCTGTATTTTTTTACCCTAAGAATAATTATTTTTTTCACTCCAGCAATTTTTGCCAGTAACTTGAAATAAAAGGCGTATAACATGTTTACTATCCTCGTATTTATGTAATGGAGCCTCCTTAGCATGTGTGCATGAACCTCATGATCTTTCCAAGCAATCTTTCCAAGCCAATCAAGTCCTGTAGGTCAACTTTCAAAAGTCACATAATCTGAATTTCACACACAGTAGTTTCACAATGAAAACTGGCATCATCTGCCTCAAAAAAAGACTGCTTTGAGGAGAATGTGCCAGCACAATTACAGGTACTTCAGTGGCTGAGTCTGACTTCACAGCCCCCTTTCATCCCTTGGTCCTGCTTTAGCTGTAGGCAAGTAAAGTGAACGTGGAGTAAAGTGCAGAAAAGGAGGACAGAACTAATTTCTTTTAAAATATAGTTCCTGTCTTTCTGCACCATATAGATACTGTATTTTAGAGTATAGGCCAACAAAATAAAACTGCCAGTAATAGGTTCAAAATAGGTATGTTAAAGCTTCTGTCTAAATACATAAAATGTGTAATGGATGGCCAAGACACTATTGCTGCTGTGTCAGACAAGTATTTCTTGCAGGAAAATATGCAGCTCATATGTAGCCATCTGCCTCAAACTTTTACCTTAATATAAATATTATGCAGTAAGTACTAATCTGTGGAGAGAAGCCCTGTGGGTATCTTAAACCTATTTATGTGTTATATCTGATGTAGTCCTGATTCAGCAGTTCACTGCTGTTGAACAAAGTTGCTTGTTGGGGTTTTTTTAAGTGCTTGTGATTTAGGCGTGTGTTTTGGTAATCTCGTGTTGGCACAGTGTGCTAAACGTTTGAAGCAAACATCCACTGATGCAGAGCAAGCATGCGCCTATAAAATGCTGCTCTTGTCATCAGGCAGGGCTTGGTATCCGCTTCGTACACATTTGCTTAGATGTAAATGAAAATACTTGGTGCACTGCGGTGAGGAGTCGAGGGGTATTATCTGTAGCATTTTTAGTACGCTAGCAGCTTTGAGAAAATGCTATTATGAACAGCTTTTCACCCCACTAATAACGCTTATTTTATAACTGGACATATGGACATTTCGGCACCGTTGCTACAGCGAACAAAATCTTTGAAGTTCATGTTTACCAGTGGTGTAACCTTGTGAAACCCAGGAGTGAAGGGATTTTGTAGCTCAATATGCTATGTGGCACCGGAAGGAGTGCTTCTGCCAAGACTCCTGGTACTTGAGAGCAAAGATGCAGGGCTAGACTTTCAACACTGTTTTCCCACCTTTGAATTTCCAAGTAACTTCCACAGAGTAACCTGAAAAGCTCCATCCACACTGAACTCCTACTAATCAAGTCAAACACGAACAGCACAGGTGCTGTACAGCTCCTCGCCTGCATCCGCACAGACCTCTGGTCTGTGGGGCGACCATCGGTGCGAGCGAGCACAAGAGCTGCGGTCGTTCTTATCATCTGTACTCCCCTTGAGTCCGAGTGCCAGCCACTCTGTCATTTATATATCAGGGAGGCAGCTCTTGCCCTGACCCGTTTTCAGAGAAGGACGAGAAGGCGAGTGGATGGTAGAGGTATGCAGGCAGCCAGGGAAGGGAAAGGGAACAAGCGCTCAACTAGTGTGAGCATTTGCCATCCTGCCTAGGCAGGTTTTGGTAATGAAGAAGGGAGGAATTTATCTTCCTTTGCCAAGTTTTTTGTGACTGCTTTATTCAGCAGTTCTCCAAATAAACTACTGCCTTGAAAAAGAGTGGTTGTGACAAGCTGCCTCTCCTGTGAGTTGGCCTTCCAGGTCTGGGAGAAGAGAGCACAACGAGCTGCTGAGCCGGTTGTGTGGGCCTTAGGGGAGAATAAAACTGGATGCATTTGTAGCATCTGCTTCAAAAGGAGGTTGTGGCAAATATTTTATTCAGCAGAGCTGGAGGTCTCCTGTCTCTAGAGGGCAGGAGTTTGTTGTTTTCCTCGTACAAGGCAAGCATTGCTTATGCAAAAGGAAAGGATGTGGAAATGGCCTGGAGAGTCCCTGTTTTTCAACCACGGATTCTTTGGAGCGAGGGCCTCAGCGCACTCTCCATCTGACCCCTTGGCAGTAAGCCTCCCTCACTTGCAGCACTTCTGCCTCTGTGGAAATACACCATGGCCTGGCAAGGTTTGACCCTTCTTTCCTGAAGGACACATTCTTGTTTTCCCATTGCAAGAGCCTGCCAATGGAGGGCTCTTCTCCCTCAGATCTAATTATGCCTTGGAAGGCAGATCAAGCTTGTTCTCACTGCCAGAGGGAAAGTGATCTCTGTCCTGGCAGGCATCCCAGCACACACCTACCCCAGTGCTGGTGCTCGCTCACGTGGGTGCAATAACCAGGACATTTCTTCTCCCATCATCCCCAAAGCGATACGCTGAGCTGTCACTGGGAGAGCTCCCTCTCCTCCAGTGAGAAACCGGAGGGATATGACTGTAACACTCCTTTCCAGGTGAAAGCCCTTCCTTAATTTCTGCGGTATACATGCATTGCTGCGGTGGGGTGGGGATGCTGAAGAACAGGGTGAGGTTTTCTCTGAGGAGTGTCTTGGCTCTTTGAACTCTTCTAAAACTTTCTGGGATGAATCCTTGTCAGAAGTATTACTGGAGATCCCATTTATGTTATGGGAGGACTCCAGCCAAACTGACAGCAGGCCTGATCTTTAGTGCCAAACACTTTCCTCGTGTTAGCATCCTAAATGACTCCTTGAGTCCTCTGCAGCTTTTTCAGGAAGAAAGAGAATATGCAACTAGATGCATCACATTTCAAGGCTTGTAAAATCAAAAACAGAGACCAATTTTAAGCCCGCTAAAACCAACGAACATCAAAATCTAGTGCTTTGGGGCCTTTTTCATCTAAAAAGGCAAAGAATATCAGAAATTTACAGTTCTTAGAGATGGCACCTCTAAAGCAGAAGTCAAACATTTCCATTATTCTTCCTTCCTCCCCTCTGTGCAGCTACTCAAAGTGAGAAGAATGCAATTTATCTTTCTCTGAAATCAGAGGTAACAACAGATAAACCATAACTGTCAGAAGAACCATTCTCTTTAAACTCCTTTTCTCCTCCATCACGACCTCAACTCAGGAAAGTCCCCTTCAAGCCTCTCCTTCCCAAAATCTCCTTCCTTTAGGAATACTTCCCAGTTTCCTTTTCCTGATCGACTTCTCTAACCCAGGCTTTTCTGAAGAGATGACATCTTCAAATGGCTCATATATTTAAGAAGCAGATGTTCTACAGCTGTAAATTCTGTAAGTCATCCAGGGGCCATGTTCTCAGCTTGTAACAGAGCAATAATATGACATTCATACCCCAGCCAAAAACTTGGCCCATTTGATTTTACAGTATCTGACTGGCATATCATAATTACTTGTAAAGAAAGAAGTCTCCCCGATTATGTAGTATTTTAGGATGCTATGTAAATGATTTTAAAATAATTATGATGCAATTATTATGCAGAAAAAATTCCACTGAAGAAGTTCTGTGGGAAAATGTGAATCTGTTTGAAGATGTAGAGAGGGTTTAAGTGGATTCTTAGGAGGAAGACTGGAAAGGCCCTGGCACGGCGGGAGGGTGCACGTCTACCACAGCTGTGACCACTTAGATTGAGATGGCTCTGTAGATGGCAAGACAGAGCCCCAGCAGGAACCTCACTCTGCCACACAAATATCTGCACGCACACTGCATGTAGCAGCCCTCTAGATGCCACTGTGATCCAGCTGTCACTTCACCAGCCGAAGCCTTTAGAGCAGTATCTGATAGCTGGATCCTTCACAGTGATAATGAATTCAGCATTAATGACACTGACCACTGGGCCCAGTAACGAATGTGGATGCCAAGCTGTTTACCCACCCCTCAAACCCATGTCGGCTTTCCCGGTACAATGAGTACACGTCAACGAGTCAACTCTCCTTCCTGCAGACAAAACCCCACAGCACATCATTAGGCTTTTGTTTTAATTCAAATGGATTAGTAATCATAAACTTCACAGATATTTGGACATCCCCCCCATCCCCCCCCAACCGAAAAAAACTTTCTCCATTCAGAGCACTGTCAGAAGCAGCAGCTCCAGAATCCTCTACCTTGGACCAAGGCCTAAATCCTTTCTGAAAGCCAAACCCTCATGCAACACCGTAATTAAAATGACTGCAGAATGTATTTTCTCCTGCGGCCTGCCCCACATCTGATTTAGACCTTCTGGATTATGAGAGAGGAGAGTCTATGAAGCTGTCTGATTTATGTTCATCCACATCTGTGTCAGTCTGCCTTGCTCTCAGTTTGCAAAGATGTCTATTAATTGTATGTCAGGCATATTTCAAACGGTGCTAATTTATTGCTATTGTTGCTACCATTACTGCTGGTTGAAGCCCTAACCATTGACCTGCGATCCACTGTACTCAGAGAATGCAGAAAAAGAGATGGCTGTGACTAGTCCGTTATGATAACAAGTGCTGATTTCTGATGCTAATAAATGGAGACAATGATGAAATGCCAATTGCATTTCCACATCTGTCTAGCATTTGAATTGGGAGTTGGTGCCGCTGTCCAGGAACACAAACTGTTACAAGTGAGGGCTGCATGTCTGGCCCCCTTGCACGCAAAATTAGAGCTTAATCTCTCATTTGGATGTTATAGACCACAGGAGAGACGCTGCTAGGAGTCATAGTGCTCTGGTGAACTCTAGCTACTTGTAGCAGGCACAGGTGAGAGCAACCTTTGAATAACAGAGCTCTCGCGTGACGGAAAATGAGGATCAGTCAGTAGCCAGCGGAGGAAGAGAGGAATGTAAGAGTTCTCCTCATACAAGAAGTTATCCCAGCAAGCAAGACAGGGTGGGCAGCACACATGCAGCAGGATTCTGTGATAATTCTTTGCCAAAAGGCCTGTAATTTAGGAACACTTTTGTCCTGGATTATCCTGACAGCTAGCAGTACTCTCCTTATTTCCTACTAGCAAGGCATTTGCTAAAAATTCACTTGGATGTACTAGTGTCACAGTTTACCAGCTTCTGTTAATTTTTAGGCGCTGCTTCTGATCTAATGCGTCTTGCTGAAAATCAGGGATAGTTCTTTTAAAGTCAACAGCATAAAGCTCATGGAAATAAGATCAGAAGCTGGTCCTCAGATTGTATTATGACAGTGTGGTGTCTATCACGGGCTCCTTTTCAGGACTACCAAGCAGTTGGCCCGTCACAAGTGGTGCTGGCAGCCTTTAGGATGTGTGCGCTACAAAGAGATACTGCTCGTGTCCTGCAGCAGTTGCACTCTCTTCCTTGTGGACTGGGGTATGTGGGGTGAAGTCTCTATTCTTTGAAATGTTTTTTCCTCATTGGAAATCACTGCTACAGATGTGCTTAGTGGAGATGCTAATGTTCTCCAGAAGCTTAGAAGTGTCCCATGGGGACACAGTCAAACTGTATCTATTCTCTTCCCTGTACGTTTTTCCTAAGTGTACATTACCAGCTGCTACTGCAAAAAAGATGTGGTATGGGTCTTTTTATGCTCTGAATCCTGAGAAAGGATAGGGTGTTTATGGTGTACAGAGCTAGGATTTGCTTCTGTCACTGCCCAGACACTGCCTAGATCACTTGACGTATAAGCACCTCTGCGCTGTCCATCTTTCCTCTTAGGAGCTCTCCCGAGAAACATGGGGGAATGGGTACATGGTGCTGGATTTTGTTCTGTTTTTCAGCTTCCACCTTTCCCTTTCTCCCTTCTTTTACTTTGGTTAGTATAATTTGTACATGAAGTTTGGGGGTTGATGAGGCATTATTACACATATGCCCAGAGATCTTGGTATTAAGTGCACTTTATAAATTAATAAATAAATATGCTCATTTGTTGTAGGATTTCTATTGTTGATTTGGGAACAGTAAGCTCTTGCAAATCTCAGCTTTCACCTTGCCAATCACTGTACTCCTGTAAGTGCACTGCAGTTACTTGGAACCTTTTCTGGGTTGGTGTTGGCATCCTTTTGCTAGATTACATTTATGCATTAGTACCATCTGTGCCTGCTGTACCTTCTGTGAGTTAGCCCTGGCCAAATGACTGGCATTTATCTGGAAGTGCACTAAAAAAAAAAAAGAGAGAGAAAGAAAAAGAAAGGGGGGAAAGGAGGAAGAGAGGCAGTAAGGATGGTACCGAGGGCTTTATGCTTGCTGCTGGCACTAATGGATCTCAGGGATGAAGACAGAGTGGTGAGCACAAACACCTGCACTGACGTCCCTCATTACAACTGCTGATGAAATCTGCCATGTCCTTTCTTAGTCTTTCTCTCTAAATAAGAGCTGCTTCATCCTGTCACGGTATTCAAATAAATCCTCCCTACCCGTGTGTTCTAAAGGAAAGACAAACTGGCAAGGCTGAAGACAAAAAAACTACTGCAGTCTGAGGGACAGTTTTGGATTGGTGAAGGTCTTTTTCCATTGCATCTTGTTTCAGTTTGGTCAGAGAGATTTTTGGACCAAGTAATGCCTTTAATCTGTCAGCTAGTATTGAAGGTTATTTACAATATTGATTGCATATAGGAAAGCAGATGTCACCATGCTGGGTTTATCATTTTGCTTTCTATTCAGAGTCATCTGCTGGTCAGAAAAACTTAGGTGTGAAATATCCTCTTATGATTTCTTTCCTATAAATAAGGGGAGAGGTGAGCATTTTCTTCTGTTACTGTTTTTTTGATGTCTGTCATCTTGTTTGTCGTAATAAACAAAAAGTACTCCCTGCTGAAAGTCAGAGAGTACTGATAAACACAGCATAGTAGCCTTCTTCAAGGATTCCTGAGAGACTGGAGCATTTTGCACAGGCCAAAGCTTTACTACTACCCGTCTTACAGCAGCAGGCAATACACCACTGCTGTGCTTTCGTAGCCAGTCAAGGACCAGAGCCAGTCTACCTCCCACCTCATCCTGCCTTTACTTCCTTCTCCCTGCTGCCTGTCTAGACTGAGGTGACTTCAAGAGAAGGACCTCTGAACCATACATCTCTGTGTTATCTGTGAGACAAGGAGAGTCTTAACGCTACTACAGGGAAGGGAATTCCTGGCAAAACCAGTGAAAGCGTCATGATCCAGGTCTGTCCGTGCTTGTCTCTGGACACAGACTGATGAGCAGCATCCAGAGCACCCCTCCGATATTTAGAGTCTCTTTTTTCCCCAGTACAGCTACATCTGCATCATGAGGTAAATTGCTCCTAGCTCTGCAGCTCCTTTGTCCAGATGAAGAGAGTCTCATTTAAGAGACTGTGAACTAAAAGCAAAGATTTCCTCCTTCTACTGTATTTTTGGTTTAAGACCCATTTCCTTGAACCCAAGAAAAAGAACTTTTGTGCATACCCTTAGTTGACAGCAGTTTGAATCAATTTGTCCTAAGTAGGTGGGTACAAAATACGAAGAGCAGATAGAAATACAAATGAAAGAGTTCTTAAACTGAACATAACTGTCTGCTAAGAATTTAAAAGAGAATTATCTGGCTTATTTTAAAGAGAATTACTTTAATTAAATCAGTGCAATGTCAGTCTGTCAAGAAAAATAATGTGCCTTACCCAGCCTAACCTACATTAGAGAGAGCACACAAGCTTCTGGCAGAGGGGCTAAAACACCACCTCTGAGCCGAACACAGTTCCTACCAAGGCTGATGAATCAAATGTTCTACTGCAAAGATGGACTCATCTTGGGGTGTGCCTGCACAGTGCTGAAACTGATGGAACTCTCTCTTACTTGTAATGTAAGCCTTCCCTGAAAGTAGAATGGCCTTACACTAGACCCTCTCAGCAAGAACAGCTGTTGGGAGTATCAGCAGTTTTACTTGCACACTGTTTAATGCACAGCCCGTTCATAGTGTATTTTTACTGAGATCTGGTATTGTAGAGTAGACCTTGTGATTTATACATATACAGTACGACTCCTTCAGGGGCTTGCCTCCAATGCCAGCTCTCACTGCTTAGGTGTTCTGCATTTATGGGGCAGGTGTCCTAGTGCGGGGATACAAGTCACATCCTTTCACCAGGGATATTCCTTGGTAAAGGCAGTTTATAGCTAAACTAATGGCATAATCATCATTTGTATGGACTGCCTTTTGCCACGGTATTTCTACAGCACGTAGCACGAGGACTCTTGGGTCTGTTACAGCAGGCTCTTCTCAGCAGTTCCACCAAGACAAGACAAGCCATTATGCTTCAGCAACGCTGATGGCAGGTTCTGCAGGCGGCGGTGTGTGAGGGAGGCATGTGGCAGGCCTCAGGCCTCTCGCCCACCCTGGGGGGCACGGGCCCCTGCCCACCTAGGCCAGCCTCACACAGGGGAGGAAGGTCCACCCTTGTGCTTGTGAAGCCCTTCCCTGGAGGGAGTAGCTCGGGGAGCACAGCCCGCTGGTGACACAGAAGGTACAAAAGCAACAGTGGCTGGTCTTGGTCTGTTGCGTGAAGGTCAGGTTTTCAGACATGCTCTTACAGGCATACTGAACTGATCTATTCCCCAAAAATACTTGTTGGCAGTCTCTTCTGTACACTTTGTGCTGTCTTGAAGAGTCTTACTTCAGATGTACATGAGGATATAGAAGAGAAGAACTAGAGCTAGTTTTATAAATATTTATATGTAATAAATACATTTTTTTGGTTTTGTTCTGAATGACCGCTTTCACGCTGTGGAATCTTTTCTACTAAGAATATGATTATTTGGAATTCAAGATTTGCTTTTTCTTTCTTTCCATATGTTCTCCATTAAACATATGCTATACTTTATATTTAAAAACTAGCAGCAGACTGAAAGAAATAGCCCACACCACAAAAATATGTTTGCTTCATTATCAAAAGCTTCTGAGTTTTTGTATGGTTGGGGTTTTTTTTAACACATGGTGGGGGGGAAACACCCTTGAGGACAATTTCAGAACGTGAAACTAACTTTTTAAGAGCTGTGGAGAGAGTGAACATCTGGTTCTTCATTTGCAGCACACATAAGGCTTGACAGAGCTTAGAGCTATACCTAGCCACATAGAGGTGGTGATTGAGTTGTCAGCTTTGTAATTAAGGAAGGAAGCCCCTGCACTTAGTTTAGGAATTGGCCTTTGAATACTTGCATAATACTTAAACCAGCCGCTGGTGGAAAAACTGCACTCATACAAATGAGAAATGACTAGCATCTGACATCTACGTAGGTTCCTACCTTCTGACCTAAAAGACCTTCTCTCTTACTTCCCTGTCTGGGATTACACAGGGTTTTCCTATTGATCTTTTGCTTCTGTACATAGAAGTACCTATTGCTTACCTAGTACGGGCAGAGAACGAAATGCAGCACAGAACTGAGCGCAGCTGAATGCTAGGTCTGTATCTGGCGTAGCCAGCTCACAGCCATAGCAAGATGGGTGATCCATCTTGCTGTACTGAAACGTGACTCAACGTGCTACCAATTATTTTATATATGCCACCATTATTTTATATAAGCTCAGCCTATGGTTTTGGTTTGGTGGGGGATGGGGGGTCAACAACAACTTCATCATGAGCCAGATGGAGCATCTGTATCCAGCCATGTCCATGCTCTGAGCCAGCTACCTCTATCCCTGTGGCTGTGCAGCTTCATTAGTCCGGGAGAAGGAGAATGAACTCACCCAGGGGCTGGCTGCTGTTAGCGCGGCGACAGCAGTGCTCTAGGGGATTTATAGAGCCGGGGGGTAGAGCCAGGAACCGTCTCGTCAGACCAAACACTCAGCTGCTGACTATGCTACGCCATGAAGAAGTACATTGCCCAATCCTCTCCCTTCCACAAAGGAGCTCGACATCTTTAAGCTTTGCAGCATTCCTCGGCAGCGCGTGCAAGGTGAGCTCTGCCAGACGCTCATCTCACAAACGTGTTTGGTGCATGCAGGTGGAGGTGCGCTGCAAGCGCAGCAGACCCCTGTGCTGCTGCAGGTGTGCTGGTTGACACATCTCAAGGTGGCTCCCTGCGTGAAGACACGCTTAGAAATGTCAGTAAGAGGAGGAGAAAAAAGTTTTAAGGGATTGGAAAGAAATTATAATCATCCTCGTAGTCTATTTCAAGATTGCTGCCTAAGGTATTGGAATTTTTTAATTGGTAAAAAGAAAATTAACAATCACCACAAAAAGATCTTTGATTAAGAGTAGGGAAATGGTACAGTATGTTTAAATCGACGTTAAATTTAAAAATCCTGTGATAAATCAGTTGGTGAATTTAGGAAAGGAAATGAGGTTTGTCATTTGTTACATAAAAATGAAGTTATGTGGCTGTTGCTATGGTGACATCTTGTTTATTATACAGCAGAGTAAACTGTGAAAATTTGCTGCCTGAGACCGCTTCAAAGTATGTACTTTTTTCCCCCCATTGTTTTAGGGCTTTTTCATGAATGTTTAATTTGCTGTTTGGGGCGGGAGGAGGAAATGCTCAGTCATCCTATAGCTAGGTATGAATATTTTAAACTTTATGAAATCACTGGTAATTTAGAACTTGTCTCTGAAATTACCTGGTAAATGGCCACAGCAACATTTAGAAGTAAAAAGCAATGAGGTGTGCACAATTACTTTCTAAAGCTGGAGACACGCACATACTTAAGCATGAATTTAATTATAATACAGGTAGATTGGTGCCTTTTTAAAATCCTATCACTGATGAGGATGACAGCTATTTCTAGCTGAAACCATGACAAAACAAAAGCCTACACGGGTAAATTATAAACTTGTAAATAAAAATTCTCTTGCAAAAATAAAATACAGGTTTAATTATTGTAATTAGTTGCATATTTGAAATTGTGTTTTCAAACAAGTGTAGTTAAATTAGTAAAGATACCTTTGTGAACTGTCTTAAAATGGCTTACATATATTTAGCTGCGGTCAGTAAAGGACTGATTTCAGCTAAATGATTTCTAAAACTTTAAAATGACCCAGCCATGTTGATAAGGGGTCTTGTACCAGTTGTAATAGATTTTAATCAAGCCAGTCTATCATTTGCATATGTAAGGCCTTACCTGAAATAAATAGCCCTATTGAGCACCACTTTGCTTGTCCGTGCTTCTAACTATACCTTTGCAAACGAACTCAGGTTTCAGAGTTTGTGAATTACATATAGCATACAAGTACAAAAAATTCAAGACCTGCTATTGTCACTTAAGGCCAGATTAAGAAAACACACGGCTAGCGTTACTCCTTACTGGATGAAAACTATATAGCTGCGTCTACAGCTGAATACTAGTCTATAATCTTACTTGCTGTAATGGACAAATTAACAGCCCAGATTTTTTGCTCCCATAATCTTTAAAGCTGTAAACTCTGACAACAGTATGAACAAAATACTTCAGCTAGACAGAATAGAAGCTGCCATCAGTGCAGTGGGTTTTTTCCTTGACTGATCCCATTAAAATCAACAGGGCTACGTTAAGACACCATTAACATAGGAAGGTGTACAAAATATTGTCAGTGTCATATAATGCTTCATTAAAACATGTGAAATGTAAAGATACAGGAAAATTTTGTTAGGAAATACATCTTTAAAATCTATCCAAACAAAAACAAAACAACCAAAAAAAACCCGACCCAAAAAACAAACCAAAAACTGACATGAGAAGTTGGAATGTGGTCAATCTCTGCATTGAATCAAATCTGATTTCAAAGCGAAGTCTTTTTAAAATAAACAGTCTTCCTGTAGTGCTTGCAACCCAACTCTCACAGCATTATAAATTAATGCAAAAGATGCCAAAAGGCCCCTTAAGTAGAAACTGTCAACACACAAATGTTACGCAAGAGATTTACAGAAGAATTTAAAGTCTCCAAGTCCCATTGAAATGCTTCAAATCCCATAAACCCCTTGCAAAATCTCAGTCCTGTTGCACTGAAATAGCCAGATTTGCTAGTGGAAGTACATTCTCCTTCAGACTAGACTGAATTTATGGGGATGGACGCTTCTCTCCCACATGTGCCTGTGGGACAGAGCACGTCCACGGAGCTTGGTGCACACACTCTGATACACAATCAGGTTGGAGTGGACCAGAATCACTCCCACCCCTCTCACCTCCCTTCCCTTACTATGCAAAGGTACAGCTGAGGTCTCAGATCAGCATGTGATGGTACGTACCGTATGTGCTGCAATACCTATGCACAAGAGGATGAGTTAAGGACAGAGTGTCAGCCTTAATTGGAGTAAGCTGTCAGACCAGAGATGGGCTCGCCTGTTTGAAAGTCTGCCACTTGGACGTTAAAACAATCGCATGCCAGAGCTCCTTCTCTCCCGAAGGATAGCACAGATTAAACTCAAATGATGAGGTTAATGTGGAAAGAAGTGGTTTTAGTTATGACTACAAGAGACAGGCTTTTTAAAAAAAAGCTTCTCCGTAAACAGCTGATTCAAGCAAAAGGAGTGCCTCATGTTTCCATAGGGCAAGGCATGGAACGTGCACTTAGGAGGTTTGAGAGTTTCCTCCTAAGACTCATTAATAAAGGCTTCACTAATAACGTATTTTATAGACACTGAGGAAACTGCAGAAGCTGGCTTTTGTAACAAATAGGGATTATGAAGTTGCATTACAGAGGAAACGTTGGAATTTAAGTTGTATTGAAATCCTACCCCCACACGACACAGACCAGATGATTCAGCCAAAGCTTTTTCAGGTTGAAAGCTAGGAAAGATTCCACCCCGCAGATGAGTAGATTAACTCAGCTATAGTCTCCCCGAAAAGAGCCAGCTTATACTTTTTCCACAAAGCTGTAGCCTTTGAAGAGGCTGGTTGAGGCAAGAGTAAAATGAATGGGTAACATTGAAAGAAGACCAAACAAAAATGCCTTCAATGCTAAAAGTTAGGGATTTACACTTCACTGACGGTACCATTTGATATTTTAGGAGAGCTCAGTACAAACTTCTAATTTGTTTGGGCAGAACCCTGTAATCTGTTCAACATTTGCTGTGGGTGAAACATGAGCAGGAAGGAGAAGCGATACATTCAGGGGAAGCACGGGGAGGTGCAGCTGAGCTCACTCTTTCCGCCAAACCTGCTTAAGATTGTAGTTGCATCTGCAAAGCCAGGACAGACATCTGTAGTGTACCACGGGCCAAATCTGCCACTAATTCTCCATTTTACTATGATTTATTGTTTTAGATGGAAGCAGTGTTTATTATAGGCATCAAAAACTCATTGCTGCAACGTGTCATCTCCTGGTGTCTTATTAAAGTTAAGCATGAGCTATAGAAGCCGGGTATGAAATTAACACCAGGAAACACTCAAGACAAATATTTGTGTGAGGTATTGAGGTTTCCTGTAAAACAGCACTCTTAATGTGTTATCTTTCCTCTGGTAAGAGCCCAGATAAGAAGCTGACTAGAAAGCTGATGGTGCTGACGATCAAGTCGTGGCACACAGCTAAGCATGGACAATGCATTCAGCTGGACAGATGGCTGTTGGCTTTTCAGCTGGCTGCTGAGCCCCTTGCCCAAGTACCACACCACGGTGGTTGCAAGCTTTTAAAATCAGAATAGCCCAGGATGTTACTTTGCGCGTGACTTCTCGTTCTTATGGGGACCTAAACGCAAAATCCGGTTGTAGCTGCGCTCGTCCGTGCTCCCTTGCTTAAACTTCTGGTGAATGAGTGTGTGCAAAACATTTTTCTTAACCTGTGAGCAGAACAGGGAGAGGAGATGAAGTAGCAGCACCTGATATTATGGAGGAGCACTGGTGATTGTTTTCTCCCCACCAGAAATATGCTGTGGGGTCTTGGCAGTTTCTGAGGGCAAGCAAGGAAAGAGGTATCTATCTGTGTGTGGAGACTGGGCACTGGCACTGTGTTACTCCTCTGGCTTAGTATAGGCACTCCCCACCTCTGTGGGACTTCTTGATCAGTCTTTCTTAAGCATAGCTTCTTTTCAGTCAGACAGCACTCTGCCGCCAGACAGTCATTGTATTTGTTAAAAGGGAAAGCCTTCGCCGTGATGCTTCTGCGTATTCTCCACCTGAGGTACAGGTCACCAGCTGGCGCTGTCAGGCTCAGTGGGACAAGACTGAATCTTTAGGAGGAGTTGCCTGGGTAGAAGACATACGATATAACTGCGTAGCAGGCTTAAAAGTTTTCGGGAGGAATAAATTCTTAACATTAATGAAAAAGAAAAAAAACCCTTTGGGATCTCCAAGAGGATATTCTCACTAAGGCTTCACTACCACAAGTACAGATCACAAAAAAATATTTCTGCTCTTTTTCTTACTTCTTCCCACAGACAAGCGATTTGGCTCTACCTAATTAAAAAGAAGAAAAAAGTGGCCTAAGCTTAATTAAAATTTTAATTCAGTTACAGACTATAGGAATAAATCAATGCAGACTTGATAGTGACAGTAAGAAAATACAGTGCCTATTCTTCCTCTGTAGTAGAGATAGTAACAAATGATGAGGAATCCGGAAGAGGAAAAAGGGATGCAAGAGCTTCTGCCCTATTCTGAGCCCCCTCAGGCACGATGCGGTTAAAGTGGGGTGACACGGCCTGTGGTAACTGTGCTTCCAAGGTGGGGTCCTGTGTCCCGTCCTGGGGCACGCGTTTCTACCTCCTGTGAACTTGCTGCTCTGAGGCCGGCAGCATGCAAAAGGACGGGAAGAGGAAGAGGCCAGCTTTTTTTGAAGAGAAATATGAAAAAAGAGCAGGTAATAGGTCCTGTACCACGTGCATGAATTCTGTAAGGGATTACGCAGCCAGCTGTGTTGGCATGTTATCTCAAAAATGGGCGTGAGCTTTGTCATGGTTTAATACAGTGCTCTAAACGCAGCAGGAGTTCACACAACGTGGCAGCATGTGGGACTGTCAACAAGCACCTTACCAGAATAGCCTTGGAGAGGCTTTAAGAGAGGCAGTGTGTTAGCAGGTGCGGGCAAGCAGAACTTCAGAGCTGCTACTAAAAACTTACACGTTTGTTAGCTCTGACATTCAAGTGGGATGTTTTAATCACCTGGTTCGCTCAGCCCACCACCAGGGAAGCACAGTCCTGCTGCAGCCGGGAAGTGACGCCCCGTTTGTACCTAGACTGGTGCCAAGCTGCAGCCGCATTCAAAAGGAATCCCAAACTTGTTGGACCACGCGAGTGCTGCTCTCCCTCAGGCTTTCTGGGGTAGGGTGTGCCACGGTGCTGACAGACCAGTAGTGGGATGAATTCTAGCTCTGCTGAGCATCAGCAGGTCTCCTAGACGGTCTGCTCCCCTGCAGGCAGCCACCCCTGTGTAAGGACGTGCAGGTACTGTGGTGCGTCATGCCTAATAGCAGTACTTAGCTAGTTCTGGTACCAAAAGCAGGACAAGTATTTTACTGCACGTCCTACCATTTCTCTTGCAAGCCAACAAAAGTTTAAGTATTTATTTCTGACCAGCACTTTAAAGGTCCAGATGCTTCTCCAATTCAGTTAACCCTATGTTTACACCTACAAAATCTGGATCAAAGTGCAGAAAAACTGGCTTTCTCTAGTACAACTATACTTCCTAACTCTGGTGCTAATGAGAACCAGAACTGTTAGAATTTTTGGTGGATTTTTGGAACAAGGACACATTCTTTGGAAATGTAGGCAAGAAATTGGGAAAATGTGAAACACTGGATTTTTTCCCAAGCAAAATAATGGCTTTCCTTAGCATTTAGTACTGGTTGCGAACACAAGAATGAAATACAAACTCTTCTCAGCTGTATGGCCTAGTCATTGCAACTGGGGTAGAAATGGATGAAAATGAGGCCAAGGCAACCTCTTCCAGAATCTATGCAGAAATCCTTTTTCTCCATGTTCGAATCAACCTAAGATCCCCTGAAGTAGACAAAGTTTCTTCGAGTAGCACCTCAGCTTGTACAAATTATATGAATTTTTTTCAAGGAAAAACCACAGTAATTTTAAAAAATAGTTCTGTGATTTTATAGTGGTTTAAAAAAAAAAAAAAAGAACGGGGGAGAACATATCTTCACTCCTTGGCTAGTAAGTTCTGCGAAACAAGTCTTACTCTCAGACTTCTAACATCGTGTTCAAGTCTAGATACTCCTTCAGAGGTATTAACATAGTGTTAAAAAGAAGTGACTGCTTTATTTTAAGGGCTACTTCTTTCTTATTCAGGATGCTTAATAAATTGAGCCCTATGCAAGAATAACTACTCATATTACAATCATTAAAAAAATATATAACCTGAACATTAAAAAATGCTGCAGAAGCAGAAAAAAGTTCTGAAATTTACAATATTGCATTTCAAGAATTAGAAAGGGGGGGGAATATATCTAAACACAGGCAAAATCATCCTCGCATGCACCCACCTCCCTCAACATTTGGTCCCTGGTAAATGGCAAGGTTAATATGCTTTCATCGGGGAGATGGAAGGGCAGGTTTGTACTTTGGTGAGTACCAAGGAAGGCAAGCAAACTGGTAGCTTGGAAAGGCAGTTCACAGGACTGTTGGCAGACAGCGGACTTTGGCACAATACATTTGCAGTTTAATTTCAATAGGCTGTTAAGCTCTTAAACACATTAAGCATATCCACTACTGCTGGCAAAATCTTTCATGTCTTCAGCTCTGCCACTTCAGTGTTCCCTGCTTCTGGCCGGGCTCTGGGGCCCTGCTGGGGACTGATCTCCGAGCACTCTGCGCATTCAGGTGTTCTTTTCCTTTCCTTAAAGGCAGGCGTGGGTTTGTGTGTGTGCACGTATGTATAAATAAACATTCAGCCTTATAAATATCTAGCTTTTTCCCTTCTGAACTTCTAAGATCGTTCAGTGAATGCGTAACTTTGCAATTCTGGTCTTCTTGCTGTCCTTTTACCAGGCAAAATTAACTGCTGTCACTCATCTAGGGCTTTTTGTATTATTGGCTCAAATGCTGTTTTAAAGCTCCTGCTCTTCGGTGGTGATCTCTGCCTCCAGCGGGGTTATAAACTAGTGCTTGGCTGGTTATCGCTCTCAGCTGCCAGGTAGACGTACCATATTTTCTGCCTTCTCGGTCTTTAAAACCGTGTCTTAGGTATCCCCTTTGTACCACGCCGAAGGGGCTCTTGCCATTCTGCACACACTTCTGGAGATCATGGCATTAATATGCTGCTGTAATGCTGTACTTGTGAGGGGCTTATCAAGCACTTACTGTGAAGCCGTGATGGTTTTATTAAGTCATGAAAGGGCTAAGAATAAAGAAAATGGGTCATAGCGTGTTGAACAGGCACGTGAAAAATGCAGTTTGGTTTTCCTGAACTGAGAATCAGGCACCTTACTGGGTTGCCCTCGGCTCAGGTTTTAAAATCTAGGCTGAAAACTTTTAGCAGAAGTAAACAGAAGCAAAGCCAAACAATTGCATATCACCTATGCAGTATGAACAGAGAAGGCTAAAGCTGTTCCCCGTCTTTTCAGCTTCACCTTCCAGTTCACATAGTGTTACTTTGAAAATGCTAATTCTCGCACGTGATCCTTATCAGGGAGAAGTCATTTCAGACAAAGTAGTGGCTGAACAATTAGGCCCCGAGTGGATTGTGACATTGACAACATTCTCAGATAAGACATTTACATAAAGAAAATGCTGTCCCTGAACAGTGACAATGTTATTTTAAACTGCATTTTTAAATTTGGAATCAACCTAGCTGCAGTTTCAATCACACACTGTCAGCTGAATCACAAATCACAGTTGGCTGGGGTTTTCCCCCTCTTTTCCTTGTTGAAAGAAAGAAAAAGAAGCCACAGCAGAAAGAGGAAAAAAATAGCTAAACAAAAGCCAAGTATGGCCCAATGCCAGAGATGCTGGAAACTACCAATTCCTCCTGTCTTACACGACCCTCTGATAACTCCACATTCATATCCAAAAAAAAAAGCAGTTCCACAAGAAATAAACTCGGCACAGCCTGGTTCCCTACAGACTGATACCTTGAGAGCACATCAGCATGGATACCGAGTGTGTCCTCAGGGAGCTGCCTGTGCTACAGCTTGTCCTTCCAAGGAAACACCGTAACATCTTCTTTTTCTACGTGGCCGCTGCTTCCATGACGCGTACAAGCAATGTGACATCTGTGAAACCTCTGCTTTGCTGTAAAATGTGCCGGCCTCGTTCCCAACTGACTGACGGTCAGCGCATCCGTGCTGCAGCCTGTGCCCTCCGTCACTGCACAGCACCATCACCTCCGTCTCGGCAGGAAAACCAGGCCAAAGCACGGGATGTGCGTGGGCAGACTGTGGTGGAAGCCTGTCTTGAAAACCTTGCCCCAGCAGCCGCCCCCCTTCAAAAGGGCTGGTGTTGAATGAAGGCCAGGACGGCGAGTGCTCGGCCCGTTTATGACACCTCCACCGCCACTCGCAGGGGCATTTTCAACAGGTGGCATCCCACAACCTTGCTGGAGGCTGG
Organism: Haliaeetus leucocephalus; assembly: GCF_000737465.1. Lineage (NCBI taxonomy): Eukaryota > Metazoa > Chordata > Aves > Accipitriformes > Accipitridae > Haliaeetus > Haliaeetus leucocephalus. Next base: position 433,302 of record NW_010972920.1, on the reverse strand, counting down.
GACGGAAACAACCGGACGGCTTCAGAGGAAGCGTGGCCATTTTAGCTAGGTGTGCAATTGCATTTTCAAAATAATTAGGTGCCTAATTGTGCGCCTAGGCCTAGCTGATGTATTTGCACGTGTATCTAATTATGATTTATCTAAAAGCTCTCTGGCTATAGTGCCTTGCTCTCCAATCTAACCAGAGGCATTCATAAAAGCGAGAGATGAGCATGAGTGGTCATTTTTCCCTAACTTTTACTTTAAACTGAATTCCTATTTATCTTGGAATTACCTTTTTAAACAATTCAAGCTGACTGAGCAATGGGAAAACTCCGAACAGCAGTATTACTGGAAGACAAGCATAGTGCTGCACAAACAGTTGTGAAAAAAAGAAAAATTCCAGGGGAAAGGCCAGGGTGCGGTTAATAAATTAAACTTCCATGCAAGGCTTCCAAACAATGCCGATGTTGGACTTCTCCAGTGGTGCGGATGTCACGGAGTAAGAACTTGTACCAGCAATCACCAAGGTCAAAAGGAATCTTCTTTCAATAAATGTTAAACAGCAGCTGCAAAGATGCACCTTTTGTTGTGAAACAGAGAATGTCATAAATGCAATACATAAGAGCATCACAGCAGTAGAGTTTGTGCTACCTATGTAAGCGATGCAATCACTTCAACTTTCCCAGTGTCTTTTCAAGAGCAGCTGTGAAAGGCTACAGTAATGTTTTTTGTTCACTAACTATAAACCTCACTGAAAAAGGCAAAATGAGGAAAACCCTATAGATTTTTCCCTTAAATTATATTTCCTTTTACTTAGATAAACTCTCAGTATCCTCTCTTACGATTATTCAGCTGCCTTTTAGCACAAAACTGGCTTAACTCGGACACCATCAAATTCTCAGGACCAGCTAGGCTACAGAGCCACACAGTCAGACCTCTTAATATAAACAGCACTGTGAAAATGTCTATTATTTTCCTTCAGCGAAACACTTTTTAACCTACAGTATCCAATCATTCTTTACGGTGTATGATGTCAAAAACACTTACTGCACAAGCAGAGATCTGTGTTTCTTTTGCCACAGACAATAAATCTTTAGTGTCTTCTCCTGATACGCATCACTCCACTTGATCTCAGGAGGCACTATATGTCTCTCTTTCCCTCTGCCTCTTCTAACAAGGTCACTTTCGAGTGATGAAACAACTTTTCCAGAAGGTATAGCGTTCAATAATTAATAGCTACTGATAATAGCTTCCCAAAGCAGTGCTTTAAAACTCTAATGCAGGCTCTTCACAAACTTACAGCATGAAGAACCCTTAAAATAGATTTGAGTAGCACGTCTGAAAATATCAGCCTCAAAAACTTAAAACGCATATGACTAAACTTACTACTGATATAAACAGATCTGTATCCATTTATGCCAAAAGGAAATTCAACACTTCCTCTCTCACTAACCAGCATTATTTTACCACAAGTCTGAGAAGGTTAAGTCATCCTAATGCATATCATCTGATCTGCTGCAAATAGGAAAACAGAAATATCTCCTGTGGCTTTCGCTAGTGCACATACAGGTTCTGTAGTAATAGTGTCGCAAGTGTTAGGTTGCTCAGGAAGGTGTCTCTTAACTGCAGGCTCCGCAGGACAGACGGAGAACCACAACTGGGGAGATCCTAAACCAGAAGCTGTAGTGCACACAGAGCACCATTTCCCATCGCTGTTACTGTATTTCCTTCTACCAGTCATTTCATTACTGCCAAACTAGCTTTTTCGGGTGATCTCCAGTGAAAGCAACATTTGACAAAAGCATAGAAAATACTGTATCCAAGCATGTACTGAAAAAAAAACAGGTTATCGGTAACTTCTCTTAACATTCTTCCTGGTTTTCTGATGACTTTATAATCATTTGAATGGGGTCTGCATTTAACACAGCCAGTGGGAGAGTGAAGTTTGTTCATCGGAGGCAGGGTTCAGACCACACAACTGAAGGAGTTGACCTCTGTGTCCCTGCCTCAGGTTGCCCGTTTGGAGGGGTGAAGAGGAATCTCCCTAGCGATTCATCAGCAAAGAAAGACAGTCTAAGCCTGAGTCTCTGTAGGGGCCAGCCAGGACAGCAGTTTTTATTGGACTTAATTTTTTTTCCTTATCTGTGAATGTTCACCTCTTCAATACAGATCTTGCAGCTGACGCAGCAGCCAAAGAAAAAACTTCATTCATAGCTGTCAGGTTGCTTCATATAACATTGCAAAGGTGGAGCAAGAACACTCTGCCACACCTGTCCTACCTCAAGTGTCCTCCTGCCCCTATGGGTGACCTGCCAGTATCACAGGATGCAGTCCGCACAGAGATATGCCTGGTCCAGGAGTCTTAACACCAGAACAGTAAAAGGAGGGATAGAGAAACCAAGCTGTGAAGATACATGCCATCTATTCCAAACTGCAAAACAGTCCTCCACTAAAATGATATTGAGAGTTATCTCGCGATTTGGTGAAGAGTATGCGCATGCTAAGGACATCCGCCGCTTAGGAAAGAGCAAGCTATGGCAGGGAGTGGCAGAAAGTGACAGATTGTGTGGCACCCACGCAGCTCTCAGAATCAAGATGTCCTGGGCATAGGACCCACAAATCCAAAGAGACAGAGACAACTGGGTACAGGTGTATTATGAGGTTTCTCTGAGCTCTAGAGACCCATAGCCTGGAGGGGAGTAGAGCTGTGGAGCACGGTACAGCCAATAAAAGCAGCCTACCCTCTTACTCAGGCTCTGCAGGAGGCTGGGCACCTCCTGTGTGGTTGATTTACATCTGACAGGGTTCAGGAAGGACAGAGGGGCGGTCTGACTCTCACTGATGGAACTTACCACTGATAGTATCTGAGCGCTGAACATGTGTGTGCAAAGGTGAGTTGTGTGCGTGTCTGTTACACGCGCGCACACACACACACGCACAGAAGCCCAGACACAAAGAGAGTCAGCATTAGTTTAGCATCGAGTCACGAGTCACTTTTGTGTCTGAGCTGACGGAGAGTGCGCGTGAAACGGGGGATGATACGCGGTAATTATTCCAGTGCAATACTTGTATACTGAGAAGGGCGGCTGGGATGAAGTGTCTACCGCAGCTGCCCCTCTCCCAAGTGGGCTGACCGATACTGCCACCATCTTGTCTCTTGTCTCCAAGGTGGCCTGAAGGCACATGGCTTAGGTCTACTACAGTAAGTAAAGCAGATATTTATAGAACTACTGTTCAGAGCCATCTTAAGAATAAAGATGCCTTTCATGCCTTGATATTCTAACACTAAGCAGTGCACATCTTTGATAAAATACATGTGATTTTGTATTGGTCAGTCTAGTGTGGGGCAAGATCTGACTTTACTCAATTTTTGTGCCATATACACAAGGTAAAATCTCTGTGCCTTAAGCTGTATTAATGAGGCATTTCCACAAGAGTCACGGGCATGATATTGCACATGTGTGTTGTTATCACATAGAAGAAATCCCAGCATTTAAAAATGGTACCTGCTTCTGTTTTCTAGTGACCAGTTGACTCTTTACTGCAGTAAGATCCCTGAGAACGGAGACTACCACCAGTGGGGTATTGCTTAGAGTGGAGTTTACCTGCACTCAACAGAACTATGGGAGCAAACCTATTTATGTTGCACTTCTGCACCAGATGTCCTTGCCTTTGCTTTTAGAGTTTAACTCTCACATTTTCATCCACTAAAAATGAAATATGAACTCTTTTACCCGTATCAGTAGCCTTCTGTTCCTAGCTGTTGTTCAGAGCTCACTAGAGGCATCTGTTCTTCCCCCATCCCATAGGTGGCTTTGCCTTCATTCCTTGGTATTCACATCATCTCTACAGAAACGTCAGATGCTATCACTGGCTTCATTCTTTATTGCATCATCCTCTTCAGACACTGTAACCCTGAGAAACCTGCTGCCCTATTTCTTGTGCCTTAATTACCACCACCATCACTCGGGGAAAGCCCTGCTGCTCTGCCCAGAGAAGACACGTTGCATTTAGCGAACGCACAACTTGTATGTGCGGCAGTGGCCCCGTTGCTGGAAAGTGCCGAGTGGAAATCAAAAATGAGCCAGCTGAAAGGCATGCTTTCTCTTTCTCTTACATTTTCCTCCTGTTTTTGTTGAAGTGTCTTTTATGCCTCCACTCCAGTCAGTAGTATTTATATCTCTGTTGTGATCTTGGTGGAGACAGTAGCCTGGGAAGCAGACTGTAAGAGGTGTCAGACGGAAAATGTTTGAGCGTCGACCAGCGCAAGCCCCCACAATCCCTGGTAGGAAGGGAGAGGAGAGCGGGCAGACCCTTTGCTGCTGTGAGGTGTCCTGGTGCTCTCCGTAACAACGGGGATTCAGCCCAGCTGGGAGCATCTCCCGGAGAGAACCGCTGCAGTTGCTTCTGAGGAGGCACCTGGGCCCATGCATGCTGGTCTTTGCCTGGAACAGCAGAGGCGGTGCCAGAGGCGGCTGCAGCATGAAGTGACAGCAGGTTCAATAAATGGAACAGGTCTCTTTTTGCTTAAAGACTGATCAGTGCTGCTGTCATACACTTTACGGTGTATACTAAGACAGTTCACAGCCTCATGTTTCTGCTTCATAACCACCACCTTCTTTAGCATTTCTTCTTACAAATTCAGGGGTGATGTACAATGTAATTAGGTGCCACATTTTTAAAAACTTAAGTACTGTAGTGCTCTAGAGAAAAAGAGCTCACAGACGTTACACACATCGTAACGATCTCAGAGGTATGACAGTTACCATCTCGGGTATGGCAGCGGGGTTTACAGAGGCTGTTGGGATGCCTGATCCTGCAGCCCTTACTCCAGGGGGGCAGTTTTTGTTCATCCAAATGTTTTTTTTAAATGCCAGTAAGGAGCACCTGACTTTGACCAGACCAGAGATGCACATTTGGGGCAAATTTCTGTACTTCTCCCTTAATGAAAACACGCGATGGTAAAGCATACTCTCGTCAACAAAACTTCCCTGCTGTAGTGACAGAGTATACTGGTTTTCTCCTGACTTTTTCTGAGCCAAAGCCTAGTATTATTTTTCTTTCCCTAGGCAGAGCATTTTTGGTTTTATAAATCAGGAAAGAGTGACATAAAACATGCACTGAACGTGCCCAGGAGAGTATTCACAGAGTGCCAACTGAGCGTGCGGCTGACTTTTAAGGGCTTTCATTACAATCAACATAGGAAATATAAATTTAAAGAAATAGGAAGAGTTCTTTCCATTTACCTTCTTTTGGACTACTGAAATACATGAAAACTGAATTTCTGGAAGGCCTAAATCCAAGGTATTTTTCAGTGCTACATTCACAAATTGCTACCAAACCCTCGCCACCGCTGAGCCTAAGTGCAGCATTGGCAATTACGGATCTAAGTCAGTAGCAGGCACAATTAGCCAGAAAGTTGAGTTTTAACGTGGAACTGCCTTATAAATCAGGTATAACGAATAATTATTTCAGCTGAAGACCATTTATATTTACTACTCCTCAGACAAGCCCTTGGAGGAAATTTTACAGTCCCTTCTGAAAACCGTTAGATGTATCTTCTAGTGATCTGAAGTGGGAGGCAAGGTACCATAGCTCAGGATTGGCTGTGCAGGTTAATCCCCAGCTAGCACCGCTCCCCACACAGGCTGAGTGTGAACAGGCTGCATGAGCTGAACTAGAGTAATATGCCAGGAAATGAAGGGCTTTCTTAAATACTTGTGACCCAGACCACTCAAACCTTTAAAAGTCAAAATGTAGAATTTCACTTGCAGTTTGAGCCCCAGCTGTAATATTTATCTAGCACAGAGAAACCAGCTTTCATTCAGTAAAAATGTTATACTTGGCAGGGATTTAAAACATAAAATGGTATAAAGCGCTATTCCAAGCCTGACAGCTTTGTGCTGTTTATTGATTTGGCCCTGACTAGGAGCAGTGCTAAAGACATGCAGTTGGCCTTGATACCCCCAGGGTCAGGTCCGCAGACACCAGCCCAAAACTTTATGGGGAAAGTTGTATGAGAAGGCATACTGTCAATTTGGAAGGAAAAAAGGTAGGATAAATTGGATTTCAGTTTGGTAGGTCTGAAAATTAAATGCCTATACACCAGAAAAAGCAAATGGTAAGAGCAGGAAGGACTTCCAAGGAAAAAACATATGACTCTCTCATGCTCTGCTCACTAAGATTCAAGGGGTGCAAATCCACAACAGGCAGGCAGGTATTAAGAGCCACCTATATACACAAGTCCTTGATATGGGTTTGCAAGACCAAACTTACTGGAATTTGCTCTTTCTTTCATTTTTTTCTCTCTCTGTTTCTCTTCACTAGAGTGGGAAGGATGGTAACTAGCTTTAAAATACCTGACATGGCTAATTCATTCAAAGGGGCAGAGTCAAAATGAAAAATACCATGAAGGAGCCAGTATCATGCCGCTTTCCCTCCAAGTAGTACCTACAACCAGCAGTTTCTTTTACTGTGCCAACCACAAGACTGTATACCGCCGCACTTTTAAAGCAATGAGATTTGAAAAACTAGATCTAGAATTCACAGAATTCTAATTCACAGAATGCTAGATCCAATGGAAACATAGTCCATTATACTCTCCTGTTCCTTTACACGCTTTTCTTTTCTTCTCTTTGTGTTATAAATACTGTTATCAAGAGGGAAAAAATCTTACTTAGTTGCCATCATAATCTTAATAAAATGCCCCATCAGGTTCATTAGCCACCTGTGATCTCTGACCATCTGCCTGGGGTACATCTATGTCGTATTACCAAAGGGAACCGATGTCTACTACTAATGCTTGGCAGATTGGTTGTCAGGCCTGACCCTGAGTATCATTATGAAAATGACTGCACAAACAAAAAAAAAGGTCATTCCCATCAACTGCCTGAGACTCAAACTGACTATTAGCGGGCAGAAGCCTCTGTCTATAGATGTTATTATTTTATTAATGAAATGAAATAAATGACCTGCGACTAGTTGTGGCTCCACTGTGATAGATAGTCTAGGTTTAAGACAGCCACCCAAAGCTCTCCAACGGTGAGGGCAAACGGAGCAGTCCACGCTACCTGAGGAATAGGGTAACAGGGCCACACTGGAAGAGAGAAGGAAGCATCCCCGACATAAGGATGTGCCCTAAAACGTTAACATCTCTCTCCTGGAGTGAGCGGTTTTTCTCTGGTGGCAATACGCACGATTTCTACGTGATTTAGAGACCTGCTACACTTTGTAACGCTGGGGTGTGCTTGGGTTTGCTGGGAAAGTCTTTCCACAGAACTGAGTTAACTTCCTAAGAGCCCTTAGGCTCTTCTGAATATTCAGCCCTAAATAATCGACCTTCTTCTGGGATCATACTCTACTTCCTAAAGATACCTGTCCATCACTTTACAACCATTCCAAATTTTAGCAGGTTTTATTTTGTACTATAATGTAAAATAAAATATCATCCATCTACTTCGGCAAAGAAAGATATAAAATGTGTTACTAGCTACCACGCGCTTTGCACCTGCATTTACCCTCTGTGATCCGACAGTAGTATTTTGCATCTGGCAAGGAAATTTATATTTCAGACCATTAAAGAATTTCTGTTGTTCCCAGTGGAAAAAAGTTATAATGAATTCCAAGGAAATCTAATCCTTTTTAATTTGATCAAACTGATTTAAATTGCAGGGTTTGGATAGCTAGACTAAGCAATAAAGATAGAGCGACATTGTGGGAGAAAACTACAGACTGAAGTGTGTATCAAAAATAATCTTTATCTATGAATGAGAAATCCTGAGCCCTAGAGTACAAGCAATGCAATGGCAGTTGAAGTGCTGTCCTTAGAGGATTACGCTAAATATTCACAGGCCATAGGTCAGTGAAACTGTTACTTATCATCTGGTTAGCTGTCCGACAGAGGCTGTTGAAGAAAGACGGTGAGCTTAGCCCATTTAAACTTAAGTGATTGATTTTCGTTTAGCATTTGTCCACCACAGTTATCAGAAGTTACAAAATTCATTTCAGAGTGACTTGCGAAGAACAGAATCATATGCATCCATATATACTTAGTGATACGAAGCAGCGTTAATAACTCCGTTACTTGTAATTGAATTAATTTTTTTTTAAGACTGTGTTCAAATTGCATGAAGGCTGTGACACAAGCCATCAACAAGCACCACATTCAATATTAAAATTAAATGTTAAGGCTGAGGGCGTGCCATTAAGTCACACTGTTGAGGGACAAAACTCAAATGTATTGAGACATTCTAATTTATGGATGGAACCTTAAAGTGTAACGGGCTTTGGCAACATATGGCACAGTCACTTCATTTACTAGGCGGCAATTTCCCCTTTAGACAAAGCATACAAACAGGCAGAGATGAGAGGCGTATGTTACTTGAAGGCACTCCATAAATATATTGCAGCTGAGTTCTTCAGAAAATATTACGGCTTATGAAGACTCAGTCATTTTAAAATGCTAATAACTCAAGTGTTTGGGGGTTTTTATTAATTCTTTATGGATCTATAGTTCATAATGGACTTAGACATGCAAAAATTGATTTCAGAACAAAAACCATTTTGAATTATTGGAATAAAGATCAGAAGCAATAAATATAATTTTCATCATTTTTCTTCTTTTTCTCCCCACCGTCCACCTCTAACATACAATTGTCACATTTAGCAACATGTGTGCTGTAGTCCTTCCCAACTTTTTATCTTCTTGTTCATTCCTTGCTTTAGCAAAAGCCATGCAATCAATGTCAAGATAACGGAACAGCTCCCTCACCCCGCCTTCTTTTCGATAATGTTGTATTAAAGTTAATGAGAAAATTTGCATGCGTGAAATGATTAACACGTGCAACTGCTTTCAGGCTTTAGAGGCTTTTTTATTGGTACAATGAGTATCTGGGTGGGCATATTTGAGCATACTCTGAACTCATTTAGCTACAATTTAGCACAAGCTTTTAATAAACTCATCCTAAGTAAGTCTCCCTGAGGTCTAGGCTGCCACAGCTACCTGCAGGTGACACTAACACCTTCTAGGCGATAGGTAGACTCTCACTTTCTAAAAATAGTCTTTCTGAGATGTTTTCACAACCCTTTCCTGTTGGTTAGAGAATTAGAGCCCAGTGAAGTCAAAGGAAAACTAGCCTATTTCTGTTCACCTGATTCTGTCACCAAGTTTCCCGTTCCAGAGCCTCTCTAGTTCCTAGTCAGTTGATTTCCATCATCACTTGTCTCTGTTTATATAAAGTATTTGTAGTGATCTCCTCCAAATGGCAGTGAAATCACAGTCTGAATCTTTTAAAACATGCTGGATCACTGTTGAAGAACGCTAGGACCTTTCACTTCTATAGCTAAGGAGAATCCCATCTGCAATAAACTATACTATTCCTAATAATCTTTGGGACCGTGAGAGCTTTAATGGTTAATGCATTATTTTTGCTCCAGATAAAATCTTTTCATTTAAATGTGGTCAAAAAGCAAACTCACGGGGGTACACAGCCAAAGGAAATTCTTTGCTGATTCTGCGTGAGCAATGGGAGGGCTTCCCATCCACTCTTGGTGTTCGTGGCCTGCAACGTGGTTTCAAATTATTTTAGTTCCACTTCTTTATCTGTGACTCGTAGGGACAAGGCAGGCACAGAGCTATGTCAAGGAAACACGGTCATTAAAGTCACTTCATCCCTGGACTTCAAATTTCTGATGAGGTGGAAGAAATGATGCCATTGTCTGAAATCAAGTCCTGACCTCTTCAATCTGCAAACGTGGAGGCGTTCCCGACTCAGTGACAGCACTCCTAAGACACCACAACAGTGGATTATCTGCCAAATCAGTAAGACACCTTCTCGGGACGTCTGTTGCTACTAGGCTGTTCCTTCTCAGCAGAAGCATCTCAGATGCAAAGTGAAAAATTACAGACTGATTCAAGTGGCTGCTCAATGACTGATACAAGGCAGGACTTTACTAATACCCACATAGCCCACTAGTCTGAATGAAGCTATACAGGCTGCTAGAGATGAACATGCTGCAAGAGTAAGAAGACGTAGGACATAAGCTGTCAGTCTTCCACAGATGGGACTCTCATAAATACCTTAGCAAAGAGACAAAATTAATTCCTTTTTAAGAGCCAAAGTACTCTGGAATTGGCCATCAGTTAATTCCTATGAAATTCAAGTTGAAGCAGAAAACCACAGCAAGTCTTTGGCAGGTGGGTGCTTTTGTGGGATGCCCCTGTGGGGTGGTGCAATAGTTGACACATCTGTACTTAGGGAAGACTGAAAGCAATTTACTGCAGAAAACGAGCATGAGTTGTGCATAACAGTTTCAAGAGGCAACACAATACCCAAGAATGACATGAGCTTTCAGATTGTTTTGTATCCTTCTCCATTGACAGAGATCCCTACAGCACTACAGCTGCTTGGTACAGTCTAGTTTTAGATGAGCCAAGTGATGGATCTCTATTGCCCAGGAAAAACTGGGAAATTCTTGGACTCAGTTGTCAGTAAGTCCTCCCTGATTATGGCCTTTTTTTCCTCTTCCTAAAAAACAGCAGTTACATCCTCCTCTCTAGTCTGAAGTATTTCAAACCATTCTTACTTGCTGTGGACACTTTAAGAGCAGAATTTTCAGCTCCTTACTAACTAAATGGTTGCCTTCTTATAATGTTTGCATTTTGCTTTGGAAAGCAGGACACAGCATGGCCCAGCACACTTAGCCATAAATGGGAATCTTCTGCTGTCACTCACAGAGGACTTAAAACAAAAGGCCTCCTCAGCCCTGGCTCCATTTCCATACATGGGATTAATCATGTAAATAATGTTCTGTAAAGAAAGGAAAGACTGCAGAAATTTGCAGCACAGTTCGAATCTGCGCAAAATTCAAATGCCAGGACTCTGTCACAGCGTTTTCTTTTCTTGCCTAGTTTAAGTGCTCAAATCATAATTTAATATTTCCTCCTGCAAACAGTACTTTGGTAAATGTCAAAGCAGCATTACTGGGATTTATCACATAGTTACGTAGCTGCAGCTATGGATAGCTGCACCTCTGTCCACTCTGGCTGTCCAACAGTAACTTGTTTAAAAATAAAAAAAGGGAAGAGGGAAGGCCTGAACATTAACTCATTGAAACTGTGAAAGATAAAAATGGTAATGTTTCCGTTTGCGATCTGTATGTGTCTGAATGGCCAGAGGCACACGGAGACATGTGCTGCACTTTAGGTAAACATGACTTAAATCTGCAAATCAAAGATTTCCATTTGAAAGAATCTAGATAAATGGCATATATAATCAAAATGGTTTAACATACTTATCAACATAAATAGAGGTATACGTGTTTATTGTGTGGAAATTTAACCTTTGTGCAAAGTGGTTTTTTTCATTTTCATCACATTTTGCCAAAGAGTGTGTGATGCTTCTACAGCTATTTGTATGCATATATACATATAAGAATTTAGTCATACAGAAATGTACGTATGTGTAAATTGTGTGAATGTAAATATAAGATAGGCCATATGTCCCAAAAGAGCATCTGATGTTGATATGTAGACAGTGCGTTAAGGACCTTCCTAATTAATAACCCAGATTAAAACCTCTTGGCAATCAATTAAGATTAATGACAGAAGTCATTCTCTATCCCCCTATGCCCGCGTCTCGGGCTGTGAAAACCCTGGGTCGTGAAACTTTAATCCTGTTATCTGCTGCCTTCTTCATCTGAAAAGCCTACAGATTAACACAGCAGACATTATCGAATTTACAGCCAGCCGCTCGGACAGCTGCCCTACTTTCAGCAGTTAATGGAAAAGGAACTAATCTGGTTAGGAGCGTAGGACCAGTTCATAAATCTGGACGCCCAAGACAGTTAAAGCTGTCACGTCTCTTCTGGACAGTAGCTACTGAATGAACCTGTCAATTTTCTTTTTGCTGTTTCTTGAAGGTAGCCAGTCTCTCTGTAAGCTGGACTAATGAGATACCCAGCATTAACATAAGCTACGTAAGGGCTGCGCCCAAGCTGGGAGCTGTGTTTTATGACTGGGTTTGGTTAGATACATACTGCCTTCTCTTCACTGGAAGCCAGGTAGTGATTAAATATAACTGGTTTTATTGCAATCCACTCCATACGAAAGATGTTTTGAGGAATTAAGAAAACAAATTTGATTTTTTCCCTTTTGAATCATGCCTAACGAAACAAACAGTTATTAAAAAAAAACGCACTGCCAAATTAAATGTTTTCCTTTAGTACAGCTTGGAGCAGGGGAAGAAGTGTAATGCTCTTTAGGGTGGCAGAGAAGGTATTTGACAGCTGTAACAAATTCATACTCCACCCAGGAAAGACTGACTTTTTCTTTCTTAATAGGCATTATCCCCGTGCTGCCAGCACAGCTTAAGTTACCGCGATGCACGGTATGGTGTATTTGTTCCATGTTAGGAGGCCTAAGGCACTCATCTTTCAGACAGCTGTATGTAAACTAATAAAGACAGCAAGAATTCTTCTGGCTGCACACTCTGGTGGCAGCTCAGCTTTTTAAAATGCTCTATTAAAGTGTATCATGGCTTCACAAAAAGTACATCCTATGTTGGCATGACAGTACTTCCATCAGGACCATCATCCAGCCATACAGCCTGCTGTCATCCAACAGCAATGGTAACAACATCGGTGGGGCAGTACCGTGCTCATGAGCACACTGTACGTGTGGCTGAGGACCCGTGCAAGGTCTGTCAGAGCCACTTTGTCCATTTTAGTCTGTGGGAGTACTAGTCAAATCGGTACGAATGTCACGACTTTAAAACTGACAGGTAGGTATCTTTCTTTCTACTATTTCATTCATACAAGTGTTCATGCTCACGCTAATGAATTCTGAAGGCTCATTTTAAAAAGAGCAACAGCACTCATCTGCACAAAGTGAGGGAGTGCCAAAAGTGACTGCCTACGTAGATGGGAAAATATCCTTGTTTCTCCTAACACCAGAACAACATCGCCTTTTAATAACGATGATTACTACTGCCTTCGTTGATTGACAGCTAGCAAATCCAACTGTTAAGGTAACCACTCTAGCTAGGATGGGGCACCCAAAAGGCAAACAGGCCGGACCCTCCTGGATGGTAGCCTGCAACCTGGTTTTAACAAAGTGAAGCTGTGATAGCCATTTACAGTGAGCATCCTTCTGGAGGAAGTACTACTATGTGGATGTTTTAATTGCAGAATATTATTCTGGGTCTTCAGCACAAGCAAATTCTAGTAAGTTGATAATTCATAATCGTGCTTATCTCTTGGCTATCGCTCACCATTTTAACAAAAGGGGCAGGCATCCTCTCCAAAAAAGACTTTCTTCTTGTAGGCAGGCCAAGGGACGACTGTTTTTCTGAAATTTATTTCAGTGCTTTGCTCAATGGGATGCATTGCTTTATGTTGGAGACCGACCTCTGAATTCAATCTGAATAGGGCAGTTTGAAATGAATGCTCTTAAAATGTTTTCTTCCACTTTCTGTAACAGTGAACTTAATAATTTTACCAGTAATATGGGTCTATTCTGGAAGTTTAAGAAAAACTTTGGCTCCAGTTTAGCTCTCAGGTCTACACAAATTCCTACTTGAAGAAGAGGCAGAAGGAATATTTTGGCAGAAAACATTTAAGAAAAAGAGGTGCTCTAACTCCCTTCTAATCTCACACATTTCATAAGTAGTTCTGCATCTTCTTACCACTGCAGCAATTTAGAAGATCCAACATAAACATAAACTTCGCTATATGAGTAATACTAAAGTTTCTTTTCAAAACCCTCAGTCAACAATTTCTTGAGCATAATAATTTCCATGTTCCACAAAAATGTGCTATACCGTATTATCATTCAACAGGGAGCTCCAGTGAACTGAGTCTTAAGTTGTAATATGAATTACTGCTAGGCGCAGTTTGATTTTTAGAAGTTTTAAACCAAAAAGTGCACTAAGTAGCCACAGTAATCTTTCTCTAACTGTAACTTGTTATTTCTCTACGCATTTCAACCATTTGCAGTGATTAAAAAACAAGCCAAGTCACCTTCATTTTCTTGAAGGCGGTCCTCCTTGGTTAGAAAATGGACAAACAGTTCTGGTTTTAGAGAATACAGGAGTAAACCAAATAATCCTGACATCACCAGTCTCGTTCCTGTTCCTATTACCCTGTAGGCAAGCAAACATCACTCAGTGAGTTATAAAGCACTAGGCTCGTAACAGTGCCAGCAGATGGGCAGCTCTGCTGCAAAGGTAGGTGATGAACTGCCCGTCGAACCCTGTGAAAGCATTGTTGGAACTGACGGCTGGGGTACTCCTAGGCACTGCAGTTAGTCTTTTGTTTAAGAACAGCGAGTTTTCTCTCAGTTGCAAGGCACTTAAAGCCTCAGCCTCCTAATAATTACTATTCCACGCTACAATTGACAGACTAAGCTAAAGATTTAGTATTTTCTGCCTGTGCCCATCGTAGGAATTACTGAAGAAACACAAAGGGAACAATAACATGGGCCTCATCTCAGAGAATATAATACTGTCCAAGTGTTTCTAACTGTAAATTGTGTGATGGTAACAGAGTTACAATGAAGAATATAATTATTTTGTATAACATAGAGATGCTCACAAAGCAACATTAGGTTAAACAGATGTTTGTATTAACTCTGCAGCCATTATTATAAAAGAATCTTTAAAGCAGGTAAATGCTAATAGGCTTAAAATTAAAAACAAGTAAAGGTGTCTTCCTTTTTATTAGGCTGTTTTGTAACGTTAAAAAAGCTGGAAGTATTCTATAGTTCTACTGTAGAATTTCTTCTGGAATTAGCTATAGATTCTTTTTCCTTTTACCAGTCATACATATTTGCATCCTGACAGGGCCAAACAGGCTATTTGTGGACTTAAAAGACATTTGTGTGCATAAATGTAACAGGATCAGAATCTCGGCCACTATCAAATTGCACAAAGCAGCAAGGTCACATAAAGAATTTGAAAAACCCAGATGCTTAGCTTTAGGTGCTAAACTGCAAACTGGAAAATAAACACAAGGATTTAGAGAAAAGGAGGACCCTAACGCTCGCATTGCGAACCTGTGCCAAGTTCTGTTCTCATGCAGTAACAAGCTCCCTGGAAGAGGTGTTCCAGTACAGAAACAATGGCAGACACTCCTCTGCAGTGACACCATAACGGTGCACGCGTTCAGCTCCGCTTCCTAGCGGAATGTAACGCTGTGGACTGACGGTTGCCATAACCTCAGTTAAAACCCTCAGACAGTTAACTGGTTTATGAAAGTACCCCAAAACTACTGTGGTTCATTCTTCTTTGCCCCTTAATAAAAAAAGGAAAGAAAGTATCAATAGGAGTATGAATGCAGGGTAATGCATCATTTATAAATTATCTTGTTAGCGCAGAAAACAAAACATGGCTTTGAAAACAAAATCTCCTGCTGCGGACTCCGCTATGTTTGATGGGAGCCCTTCAAAAGAGTTCATGGCTTAATGGAGGCTGTTTATGTGGGGACTTCGATCTGTACCTGCTGTCCCCTGTCACTCCCTGGAAACTTAGCGGCAGATGTTGCAGCGTTAAGTTGTCTCTGAAGTGGCTCTCTGTCCTCATCTCCCCACCACAACAGAGTCAAACTATATTAGATCTCTTTATTTGTGCCCGAGGCATGTTTGGGAGCGCAGCTGTGTCCACCCCCACTCTACCTTTAGTGTTTCAGCCCCCAGGCGGCAAATGTGAGACCAAAACTGTTCTGCCACTCTTAACTACATCTGCTGACAATCCTGCAGCCTCGCTGCAGGCTGCCGAGGACCTGAGCATCCGCTCTAAACAGATGTCGGCGACAACGTGCTAGCTCACACCTGTACAAGCTTCCCTAACCTCACGGATTGCTAGCTGAAAAATTTATGACTCGAAGGACTTCCATCCACAATCAAAGCTTCCTGGCTCAGCCGCGTGCAGCCCTCAAACTGGGCCACCCTCAGCATTATCTGGCAATGTGGCAGAAGTGGGAGAGGAGAGAGAGAAGGAAGAAAAAGCTCACTCGCTCTGCTTTGATACTTCATGCCTCAATTTCAATTATTTGATCAAGGACTTGAATTCAGCAGTGAATTCTTCTACTAATGTGAACTACCAAGTTCTTAAACAATAAAAAAAAGAAGACAAAACAAAACAACTATGTGGCTGCCGTTTACCATAACAGTGCTTCTGAAGTAAGTGTGTATGCCTGTCTCGCTGTACATACATGTGACTGCTCATCCGTTCACTGACTTAAACCCATCAGGGGTACAGCATGGAATCTCTACCTAGCAAGTTATGAACAAGTATAAAAATTTTTCTTCCCGAAGGTATAAAATACCGTGCCAGACAGAAATTGCACTCCTACAGTATCACAGGTCACACCTTAACGACCACTGGTTTAGATTTTATTCATCAGTACAAATTCTACTCCTTTTTTCAGTGGGTATACTGAAGATTAGCGAGCTACTTCTCTGTTTTTCATAAACCAAGATGTTGGTCAATGTCTTCCTATCGAGTCCAGAGAAGGCGGATGCCTGACTTCACAGTGGCTCAGCAAAGCCTTCTCTGGCAGGCAATTTTTACAGTAACTACCTGTCTTTATGGTCAGAAATCCTCAAAACAGGGCCTGACTGACAGGTTTTTGGCCTGTTCAAGCATCATTTCTTCTACGTTCCTATTTACATTGAATTTACCTGTTAAACTGTATTGTACTGTATATTTTGTACGTAGATTTGTTACTGTTAATTCTGCTACATGTAACGCGCACCATTCATGCAAACAGTAAATAACTTGCCAACGTAACAACTAGAATTATAATGCTAGTATTTGACTGTGTTTCCTATTTGCAGCACTGCACTTGGTCATTCTAATTCTTCCAACACTCGTCCTTGCCTTAATTAAATCTCACCTTTTCTTCCTTCAGATCAGTACCAAACCTCATCCCAGGAAAATAATCCAAATACCGACTACCTCTCATTCTCTCAAAGGTAACTCCCTCCCTTTAGCCCCTCTAATCCTTTTATGTCATGCTCATGGTGTATGTTGCAAAAATAGCGTTCTCACACACTACTGCTTTGTGGTACGAGAGAATCTGGCGCGCCCATCTGGGGCCGGTTTGTTGAGAAGAAGTTGCTGTCTCATTTAGAGGAAATCCTATGTCTCTTCCGATGTGCCACAAACAGGAAGCTGAATGGTCCCAGTAGATTTGAAATACCTTGATGATAAATCAGTTCCTGAGATAAAAGCTAAGATTTGAAGTAATACTTTCTTAAGGAGTAACCACCAGAAATACACAGTCTAGCTTCACTATAAAGGGTTCAAAAAATAACTCTACTTCCCAGTCGTAGCAGTGTTTGTAGTGAAGGCCACTTTTTCGTGGGTCATGAGTGTTCTAGAAGAAAGGACTGTCTGAGAAAGAAGTTTGCTCTCCTTTTTTTTCTGTGAAAGTTGCTTTTGGTGTGGAAGTGCAAAGCTGTGTGAAGCAACTTGCATGAAAGTTATTGTTGGTCACTTAAGTTTGATATGGTTTTAGTATTCTGATTGTGAGACTCTACTCTTACAAATGGCTGGTTAAAAGAAAGATTTGGGTATTTGTTACAGAGAGTTTATAATGAATGATGCGTGTGCTATGTTTTTGTTTTCCAGCTGAACACACAGAAAACACAGAATCCTTCACTCTGCTTTCAGGAGATCCGTGTTTCTGCAACATGTCTGGGCTGGCGTGATGCATCTTTCAATGCACTTTGTTTCCCCGATGCGTTATTTTTCCTGTTGTGCCATTCTTTTGGCTGCAGTGCTTTCTTTAGTTAAGGTCACGGAATTACCAGCGTTCAGCAGCTGCTAAAGCCTCGCCGTAACATGCCCCCCTTTTGCCAACCGTAGCGGATACGCGCGCCATGCACAAACCTCATCTCCTTGCTGTGGTCGCATCAGAGAGACTCTGTCATACTGTCTTCGTAACAGCGCCCACAGTGCATCGAGTCGACCCTGTGGTAACAGAGCAACAGGACTTTCAGTACGATAAAATCAGTCAACGGAGAGCACACCACGCTTGGTAAGTTACTGTCCAAGGAGATCCATAAGAGAAATTTACTGGCAGAACCAGTTCCTTAGAGCCGGATAAGCAAAGTAGAGACTTAGGCTGTGTCACCCACGCCACACAGCTGTGGTGCTGCTCTTGCCCATCAGTGAATGCTAGGTACTGCACTCTCACCTCCACTGGGAGCGGAGTGGCTATGACCAAACCCACGTTTACTTCCGAGCAATCTAGAAGTAATATGTTTATTTGCCAATATTTTGGGCTGAATTGCCACATGTCCATCTGGGATTTCTCCCACATAAATGCGTTTGTTTTTACAGCACATATACAGCAAGTTCATGATTCTTGGGAAGCCTCGGACGTGCTAGGCACACAGTATACAGCTGATTCGTACTGTGCTTAAGTCCCACATGTAGCAAATGCAGCAGGTTCACTGCGAGCGCTCAGGCTGCCTGTGCAGAACACGCATAGCAGCTCTGATGCTTGTCAGAAGCATCCCGCTCCGCACGAACGGGTTGCAGAGTTGCGCCTGCGTGTGGACAACACGCCTTCAGGACCTTCTCGTGGTCAGAAAAGACTTGTAAGGAGTTGTGAAGACAGAATAGAGGTATCTGTACTCCCAGCTAAACCTGTGTATTCTTTGCTCTTACACATTTAAAGCAAGGTATTTATGGGCCCATCTTCGGTTTTTATGAAGAGCTTGTTACAGGTTTGCAAGTGACTCACGGCAACTAGAGAGGAAAATGCCTTTATTTTATGCCGTTTATTATGTTTTGCTTGTTTGTCAGACTTTTTGCATTATATTGTTTTATATAATTTTTTGCTTTTCTTGGACGGTAATGAGTATGTGTGTTTAAAACTTAGTTTAACAGCTACAAACTGTGTAGTTTTAGGCTTAATTACATACACGTTGAGATACACCAAATGCCAATACAGCCCCTGTAGATTTTAGTACTCTTACTGTATGTTATGTCCCTTTTTGGGGGAAGGTTAACAGAATGTGGTAGTAATGATGAAGTACTGCATTTAGAGCTGAAAACTGCTCCTGCTATTCATCCTGAGTAGGTGTTCGCTTTGAGAATAGTACGTTACACTTGAATGGGACTACTTAAAAAATAATGTACAGTTCAGCATGCATAAGACTGGTAAGGCAGACAAAATCCAGCCTTTAGTACAGAATTATATTGTACTGAAGACTAAAAAGATTACCTTAATTGGCGTATACCACTTCTCCTGAATGGCTGGTGAGGTAGGCTTTGGTTTAGGTGGTTTAGGATGAAAAGGTTCTTCTGGTTCTTCTGGGAGTTTCACCACAGCATTTTTTGCTTTTTCTAATCTAGCCCCTTCTTCAGTGGATCCTTTATCACCCCAGCGAACCTAAGGAAAGCCAGAGTTCAGACTTAAATGCACTGTATGCAAAGGACAAGGAAACTGTTGCAAATAACAGTAGCAGAAGAAGTTTGCATTTGGACGAAGTTCTGAATAAACGAGAGGGGAGGTACTGAGGAAAATGCTCCCTCTTCATTTTTGATGACAAGCATTCTTAGTTAAATACATTTGTAAATATGAGTCTCTCAGTAGTGAAAAGTCAAGAGAAATATTGAAGAAAATTCTGCTGTGCATCACACAGGCTGTATAGGAGACAGGAAGTCTGGGAAATCTTCTCTAATTAATGATGTAAAAAGATATTTTCCAGTTCTGCTTTATCCTAAAATACTAGACCTTAACCTGGCACCGATGAAAGCCTTGACTTTTGTCACCCCAGATTTCCTAACACAGCATGTTTGTTGAGAACCCCAATTTAGACAGAAGGTGATACTTGAGCAAGTTTTAGCAGAAGCTCCTTGAAACTGCTCAGGTTTTCAAGTAGTTCTGCAAGAAGACACATACTGGAGAAAACGCAGATGAAGCAGTCTAACCTGCATAATAAGTAAATGTAAAACATGTAGCAGTGTATATTTTATCACTGCCACAAGTATATAAAATATATACAAAGGGTTCAAAGAGAAAGGAAACCTGGATTATTGCTGGTGGTGACACAAGCACATATTTCCACTTCCATAAAAGGTTGTACTTAACTATGCTGTAAAGAGGAAGTACAGGAAAAAACCTTCCCTCCAAGAGAGATGATTTGTCTTGCTACAGTAATCTTATTTCATCTTGTAATTGGAAATACCATGCAGCCATTTCAGCAAGGATGTTTGCTGCATTGTGCAAAGAAACAAACCTCGCCAAGACTGCTACTTTATCATCCAAAAAGAGCATCTAAAAGCTATGGCTGGAGTTGAAAGTTCTTAGTAAAACTGGCCTGGATTATTTTCAGTGCAAGACTTTCTAAATCATGCCGTCTGCTGCAATCTAGCCTGTAAGGAGGATCCGATACACTTAAACCCAAGAAATTAAATTCTGACATTACATCTTGGGTAAATGTGACACGCTGATGAGTCACGGAACCGTTACTGGGAAATAGCTAACCGTTACTGCAGGACTCCACCAACGTACTTGTTTTTTTCAGGGACCTCCTGACTGGAGTTGCCAGGCATGAAAAGAGAAGAATCCAAGTAAGAAAAAGCAGAGAAGACTGACCTTCCACCCTGAGGGAGAGAATTAAGAGCATCACTGCACACTGCTTGGTAGGTGTATGTCAGTTCTGGCTTGCTACCTGCCAATTCAAGCACTTGAAAAGTAGGCAGAAAAACAGTGGCATGCAACAACTGTCCCACTGCAAAGGGGCACCAGGAAAAAGAGACGACCCTCGTCTTCTGCTAGCCGGAGGGAGAGAGGGAGGGAGGGAAGGACAAGACTGCTCCAGGTCTTGGTAGGGACACTCTATAATGTGCCAGGATAACTATACCATAGGACGAGAGAAGGAAGCAGCCTGACTTCTTCATCCTTACCAGCACCATATGCAGAATGTGCGGATATGGAAAGTGAGGAAAGTATGTAGTCTAGCCCCCTTCAGAAAAATTAAATACCTTAGAGGAAAATCTTGTCATTTTATCAGCACCACCAAGTGTTTTTTACCACTGTGATCTCAATGTAGAGAACAAGAGCAGCAAAGTACGACAGAGCTTAATTTGGTCTGTAATACTATAACTCACCTTAGTAAAATTCAGACCATCGAATCTTAGGAGGGGGATTGTTTTGAACCTTTCTGTTATTTTGAACTTTACTGTTTGGCTTGCTTAGTGATTTCTTTTTCTCACTGGGGAATCCTCTGTCTGCAATATTACAATGGGTTTTCATGTCCAAGTAGGCCCTGCTGAGTCATTAAAATGCATCTGTATCTTTCACTGTGATCAATGGTACTTTAACGGTGTTTTATATGAGGTTGTTAAAATGTATTTTAAACACTGTTAAAACCATTTAGAGATAGATGGTGGACTCCTTACTGATAAAATGACCTTCTCCTTCAGATTAAATTGACTTCACCCATAAGAAACCAAAATTTGCAGTGTCTGACAACACAACTTTGACATAAAAACTTACTGCCTTTAATGGATGGGGTCTAGAAATGACATCACAAAACTTTAAAGCAATGCCAAAAGACAGATCTAGAAAAACTGAACAACACTGGCTAAATTAGTCTGGACTGTCGCAGAGGTGTGAAGCTAGTGGGGAAGGCAGGAGTGAATGTGTCACTGCCCCAAAAGGGAATATAGTAAGCGAAGAGAAGTAGGATAGGAGCGCTAAGTGGAAGTTTACTGATTCATGCTCTCCTTTTCTCCATGCAAGGCAGCTGCCGGAAGAATGGCAGAAGAGTACAGCACAAAAACAGACAACTGCATTACCACATGAACTGAAAACAGGGAAGAAATGTAATGACTAATCCAGCAAGTTTTTCGTTGGCCACAGCTCAGAAACCACATTTAACTGCCGCGTAAGGAATAACCTCCCTTTGACCCGCTCACCTGCATCATCTCGTTAAGAGTGTTTTTGTTTTCTCTCTGGCTTGTGCACTTGCCCTGCCCTGATTCACCAAACAAGCAACGTGCTCTCTTGAGCCAGTGACAGGTATGAGGTCTGATAACGCTCCGTCCGAACAGCTGGGAATGGGCTGTTAAGCCAGCGTTTCCCTCAGCCCACTGTTACAGATACTACAGGACAGAGGTAAAGCTCCATTATCAAATGCTGAGGCATTGATGATGCAGTGCCCAACCCCAAAATTTGTTAGTACTCCCAGGTCCCAGAGAAGGACAGAGACACAGCTCCACAGAATGAGGTACCTTTCAAGAGCTCATGGTGGTGTTGCCAGCAGCTTCAACTGGTTTACACCTTCAGCCCTTAGCTCTGCACGAAATTCCTAGCACAGATGAACAAGTCGTCTAACCTAATCATTACTTTCTGCTCTCTTCTTTGAAGAGGAAATACTGTATTTTTGTCATGTGATGAACACGCATTTCTTTATGGTACTCATGTTACTTGTGTTCATGAGGTATCTATCGGGTTTCTGTTTCGTTGCAGAAGATCCCATTTACAAACCGTAACGATTTAAACCATGGAACCCCCTCCTGGAACTCCTCCTGGAGGCTCATCATGGCTGCTGTTAGCAATCCAGCCTTGTAATTCTTTATGTTGGAACGTATTTTCTAGTTTGCCTCTGAAAAGCACTGCACTGCACTATTTTCTTATTCTGAAGTCTGAAGCTCTTCTAAATTAGCAATTCTGAACTGCTGAAGGAAACACATGTAAGCAACACAGCTTTAAACTTGCATGTTCTTCTGCTGCGTTTAAAGAGAACCCAAGTAAAGCTGACTCTTAGGCCAATACCTTTAAAGTTTCGTCGAGATAGATCAATATGGCCTAGGTGGGTATTTCAGACAGAGACAGTTTCCTAGACTGAAGTTAAAAAATGCAGAAAACTGCTCTGCAAATTCCATAAAGGCTGACTTTACTATAAAATCTGACATAAGGACGTGCCCATAAGGATGCACATTTTTCATTCTGTTTTAATTAACATGATGCTATCATGTCTCTTCAAAGACAGGCACTGTTGTCGCTGTGAGTTCCTTTGGGATCAAGCCTCTCCTTAGCGTCACCATTGTCAGCGCATTTGGCTGGCCCACAGTTGGAGGACTTATGTTTCACTGTAATTTCTTCCAAAACATTCAGAAAAGGCTCTCACTCTCTCTTTCTCATTAGCTTGATGGAAAGAGCATGTCTTCAGGCAGCTATTTAAAGTTCCAGTCAAATGGAACTACTGAAAGCTGTTCTTTCATAGGCAAGGTCAAAATTGTTCGATCCGGTAAAAAATTTTACAAGGCTTATGTCACTGGGAAGGGAGCACACATTATGCCTTTGTATTTTCAGTACACTTTAAAAGTCTTTGTTTCCACCATTTGCAGCCTCAGAGAGCTTGTGTTTTAGTGAATTGGCATCTCCATATCGTACAAACCTCCATCCTTTTAATTCCTCCAACTCCTCGTCCACCATAGTAGGAAGCATCCACTGTGGGCCATTTCTTGGTAGGCAAGGGCTCTTGTTCTTCTTCCTGTCAAATTCAAATAACATTTACTTTAAAAAGATACCTCCCCCAGCAGTGTCTTTTTAGTATATTTTACTAGAGTTCACAGAGAGTAAGTTTTCCCATGTTAGGTGTGAAAGATCAGATACTTAGGTTCCCTAAGTGTTCACCAATTTCCAGATAAAATCTGGTCATGTTGGGAAATGCTTTGTTGTTCTGCATGGGAAAAGCATTGGTGGCAACCATTAGGAAAGTCCAAATGGGGAACCTAACTGTGTAATCTATTGACAATCATTTGTTTGCCTTGGTCCTTTTCCTTTCCACTAATAAAAATAAGCAGAACACGCACAAAGAAAATGATTTGCGGTGGCTTCTTCTACAGAAAATACAATGCCTTCAGGAAGCCAGATCATCAGTCCTACTCGTTTGGATTCAGCAGACGGTGTTCAGCAGATCTGCAGATAAAGGTTGCACAGCCAATCACAGTTTCCTAAGCCAACCTTTGTCAAACTCCCTCTTGGCTGCCTCAGCTCAATGAAGTGTGCCTTATCATGGACTTAACTGTCAGAGTACACTTGAGTACGCTCAAGCAATTGGCTAAATCAAGACCAAGGGGCAAAAATACTGAAGACACCAGAAGATCCTCTAATGCATCACTGCCCATAAGAGAGAGAGAAATTCCTTTATAAGGGTTCTTCAGCGTCTGGAATGCCAAAGCTGTGGGAAAATGCTGTTTAAGTCATACGTGAATCTTCAGACTGTTACACAAGAGCTACTCGGTCTTTCTGCTTTCGCTGCAGAATTGGGAAAATAATGTTCAACTATCTTGGGAAAAGCCCCTAAATATTTCTGTGGATTTTGGCTTAATTCATGCCACGCTGAGACGACTGAGACAAACAGAGATTTGGACTTTGGCCACCCCACTCTCATCTTAAGGCTTCCCATGGGGCAGTTCTTTTTTCTTCAGCAGCTAGGACAAAGAGCCAGATTCGCAGAACACAGGAAAGCACAGAGGAGTGGTAGCGTGTAACCAGTGTGATGAGTGGAGCACCGTCATACCGTACCTCTTTTGGAGCTGGCGGAGGTGGAGGGGGATCTTTGATGACCTGAAAGAGCCAAACACATAAAAGCATAAGGAATTGCACTGGCAGCATCCAATAGCCAACAGAAAATTTTAAGAGTGAACTGCTTCCATCTGAGTCCCCCACATCTGCTTGCAAACTGGCAACCGCTGCTGCCAAGTCCCTTGGGTATCGATTATCAAGGCCTTCTGGAAATTAACACCATCCGTCTAATAGAAAATAACATCAATTGAGTGGCAGACACTCTTTGGGCAGACGCGTCTGCTGCTTTGCTTCCTGACCGGATAAGACTCAGTCATTCTAAGTAATGGCCAGTGATGAAACCCTATGGAGTTAATTAGCAAGCCTGGGAGGAAAAGCATCCCAAGGTCTATGTGAGGTCTTGCATAATCTTGGGCCAAGATGCCTGCTTCCTTGTGCCATGCTGCTGGATAATTTCTGGCCCTATGACAAGTGTGAAATGCCTTCTGCTAGCTCAGGCTTCACCTCTAGACGTCCAGATCGTTTCCGCAGATCTCACATTTCAGATCTAATAATTTAAGTATGTAGCTCCTTGACTGTTCAGTGTGGAGTGCCTGCAAGTGGAAGTTACATTCACAAGGCTTCTTAAACTGTTTCTGGATAAGGCTTGCTCTTAGGTTAATTCAGTTACACCTATATTTAAACCTCTACCTACAGTTTCTTCCTGTTCCCTTTGTCACATACATACTGTAAATCTCAGGGAGTTTCCCAGTACTTGACAGGAATCCACTGAACAGTACAGGGAGGGGAAGAGGAAGGCAGCGACCCTCTTAAATGATGAAGATGAAAACTGAATGCACAGCCATCCTTCCACAAGAAAAGCAGGTTTGTAAGCTGAAAAGAAGTATTTCAGTGATATCAAGTCATTTCTTGTGCTTGAATATTGCATAGAAATGACTAAAAAATACCCCATGAATATAAAGGAGTCTGCTTCTGTTATGCCTTAGTATTATACAAGCATAACCAAAACTGTCCATGATGACAAATACCTAAATCTCCTAATACAGGATTAAGTACCTTAATTGAAATATGCCTTATTTTATTCACTCCGTGCTATTAATTATAGTACTTTAATTTACCACTGCCTATAAATAATGTCACTGCACAGATGTATAGCATCATACATAAAAGAAACATATTTTTCTTCACCAATAATCAGGAGTTTTCCTTCTTGATTTACATTTCAAGTCACAGTGCCACCAAGATAGTTACTACTAACTGCCTGAACAAGCTATGGACTTTTAGCACTGGATACAGGAATTTTGTCAAATAAGAGAAATAAGTTATGGCACCCATGGAAACATTTCTCCACAGCGCTTCAGGTTTAAGATACTGAATTGTTCATCAAGCAAGCTCAGAGTACTTTGAGTGGATTGGAAAGTCAACTATGGATTTTAACCAGACGTCCCTTTGCTGCGATGATGTTGCAAAAACATGCCGGAAATTATTTTTCCTTAAATGTTTCTGAATACTTTTTCTTCCCATCCATCAGGAAATATCAGAAGACTTAACAGAAATCAATTATTTAATTAGTGCAACATTCCTGAGAGCCAGAGTGGAATTACTGCCCTAACTTTACAGGAAGATGGGACAGATTCTGAGAGATACTTGGATGCTGAGCAAGACTGTCCAAAGCATGAAGATATTTAATTCTCACTGAAAGCAATTGGAAGACTGGAAACGGTAAAAGAGTACCTTCAATATATTAAGGGTCACCTGATCTTATTTGATTCCCATTCTTATTTCCCTTTTGCCTGTCTCTAACGATTATCTCAAAAAAATGTATTTCGCTGCCAAGACTGCAAGCTGTACAGGGGGGAAAGGCCTAGCTGGGCGTTGGATTTATATGAATGCATATTAAACGGTATTATCACTCCACACTCTATAGTTCTACAATTCTGAAGTCTTGCAATCTCTCCTAAGCAAAGACACCTTTGCACAGTGAACTTCTTTGTGATGCATGCTAAAGTTTGCTTGGGCCCTACGCCTACTGATATTTACGGAATCAAAATTTCTACCCTGGTGAATTGAGAAAAACTCTTACCTGTTGACCTCACTGCGCTTCAAAAGTCGCAAGTCAATGGCAGTTTTTGTTTGACTCCCTGATCAAAGGATCTAATCCTATGCCAGCTGCTAAACTCCCTGAAGTTATACGGTAAACTTGATTTGAAGCTAACCAATACATTAATTAGCTGCTATTTCTAATAGCTTCAGAAAATGAAACTTGTTTTACATGTGACAGTGGTGTGAGAAAATAATCTGCTTTGAGTAGCAGATACTCACCCCTGCTGACAGAAGTGGAATGTAAATGCCTGCATCCTTATGTTTCCACAGGCTCCTCACACACTCTCCCTCTCTCACACATGCACACGCACAAAGATTATTTTCAGTCTTGTGCGATATTTCAAGTGAAATCAGTAGAAAGCCGTTTTTAAAGAAGAGAAATCCGAGGAACCCATGCGGCTTTGGCAGAAAACAATGCAAATGTAGCATGAAACTGCACATACTGAAGATCATAATATTGCAAATTAACTTCTCCTGAACTTGATTCAGATTGTTTAAATATGGAAGACTCTGAAAAAATGCTGCTGTCTTATTAACCCCATGTAGAGATGGATTATTTCCTAGTTTTGTTTTGTTTTGTTTTATTATCATCATCACCAGGCAAGCCTGCATCTCATTTATTTAGTGGCAAGGAATGAAGTCTTGAGTTTGGAGGAGAGCCGATTTCTTAAAAAAAAAAAAAAAGAAAAAAGTTAGTTGCTTCAGGCAACAGTCCCTTTGATCTGCTCATTAACACTTTTCAAATGTTCGCGTGATGTGGGCATTAGGAAATGTCAGCACCAGAGCCTGAAGCCAGCTTGATGCAATCATATGTTCTGATATTGAGGGAAGAGTGAAAGAACTGTCAACAGTGAACTGCCTTTAAAAAACGGCGGGGGGGGGGGGGGGGGAGAAAAAGAAAAAGGAGTCCCTCTACCCCAACCTGTATGTGTACATGGACCTCATAGCAAGAACGTTGACAAGACTGAGTCCTAGCAAGGATGAAGCGGAGTGCCCGAACCACCTGAAGCTCACCACTCTGCCTGCAGGGCAGTAGGGATTACATGCTGTGTGGCTCCGGACGTTCATTCTGTTCCGTCTGCAACACTTTTTGCCTCTCTCTCTTCCATTTGGTTCTGAAGCACGGGATGCTTACAAGGTTTGAGGGCTGCTGCTTTCTTCCTTGCTCCTGTTCTTTGTCCCTTGAAACCAGACACTCCACTCTGCCAGGGAAGCAGGCTCAGAGGAAGGGAAGAGGAGGTGCTGCCTGGCCCTAATATGCTGCCTCTCTCATCAAGGACACTGGCACCAAAGCCCAAAACTACATAGCCAGAAGTGGCAGTAACATGTACTGTGAGAAAAGGAACGCGTAATGAGGGAAGAGAATGGAGGCACAGTATAATGATCTGAGGAAACGGACATCAAAACAAAAAGAATGGAAGAGTCAGTATTTGGTAATAGGTTCAGTGCAACCGTATGTGGTTTTGGAACTCAGTATTGTTGCAGCGATGAGTTCTAAAATTACCTTTTCCTTTTAAAGAAACAATATCCATGAGAGATGGGAGGAAACAACAGAGGGCACTAACATTTAAAGTGCCATGCCTTTATTGCTCCCGTAGAAGTCAGGCCGCTTCTTAGTAGTAACTTATCAATCTACAGCTCAAGACTTCTCTAGAAAGAGCCGATTACTCCTGTACCAAACACTGTAACCAGAAAAGATGCTCAGGGTAAGCTACTGTCCCTTAAAGTAGACATCAGGGAGGAACAGACTTAAGCACAAGGTGAATCAGAACCAAGGGATGTTTTCTCACAGCTCAGTGCAGCTCTTTGTGGAGACATAGCTCCCCAGAGGAGATTCGCCCAGACAGAACCCTGCCTTAATGCCACGGTGCATCTTCGGCACCCAAGGTAGTATCTTTGCTCTGCAATTCATTATAAGGGGCATCTGTTTTAGTTAATTGGGTCCTAGCTTGGGTATCCCCCCACAGCTCTGCACGATATTGATGTACATATGTAACATTAAACTGAACTCCTTTGTAACAGGCATAGGCTGGTGCAGCTAATATTTTAATGTATTACATGGGCATAGCTACCAGAAGGGCTGGAAATTAATACTACAGAACTATACATTTGACTATTTTTTAATGTAGGACTTAGACATGAAAAAATCCAGAAAGCACCTTACTGATAGTCATTACAGAGTTATCACTGGAAAAAAAATTCCTGCTCTCAAGCGACTAAGATACTGCAATTAGTCTTCACTGTAACCCAAGGAAAACGCACAGTATACCATGCGAACTGACCACTAACGAGCACTGACTTCTGAACACTGGCCAATGTGAAGAGTATTTTTATTTTTTTCACTAGGTTGTACATGTGTAAACCCGACGCTGAAAAAAAAAAAAAAACTATCCACTTGGCAAACGATTACAATTGCATGCGCAACTGAATATGATGTGATCGACTGCACTTCCAATTGTAAAAGACTGAGTCTGGACTAAGGTAAATTAGAGACACGTGCATTACGTTTTGACAGTCATATTCAGCTCGTGACACAAACCAGAGTTATGGTGAGGTAAATTGTTCTGAGAGCTCCGACAAACTGAAGGAACATCAGGCTTCCTGATATTGGTCAACTCAAAAGGAAGTGTGTTTGTCTTTAAAAAAAAAAGAAAAACTTGAGAAGTCAGGAAAAGGACAAAAGAAAAGCAGCTGCTTTCAGAAAAGCAGCTCTTAAGAAAGGATATGATGATCCCGCTCAACAACTATAAATGAGTAGTGTAACAACCCACTCCAAAGTGTGTCTCTAAGTAGCTGACAGGAGACACTGAAAAAAAGTTACCTGACTTCACTTAAGGATTTAAACTGTATTTTACATGTGTATTTCTAAAATGACTAGACTTTGAAACACAAAATGTTTGCTTTTCTACCAGCACAAGTCTGCCGCAATATTATTTCCTTCATGTCCTCTATCTCCCTCTCACCCCGCCCCGATGAGAGATCTACATGAAATGCCTAGCTGTAACCACTTTCTACAGACAGAAAGTGTGGAAACTAAGATATGTGAATATGGTCTATGAATCAAGGTTAGCCCATTATTTTAAAATAAGAAAATAGGAAGCTTTCTTCTTAACTGATTTCAAATTTTCCTTTTCCACAGGAAGGCTCATGATATAAAATAAAGTTGAAGTAATAACAGACAACCTCCCTAGATTTCTGCTGGGACACTCCTGTGGAGAATGAGACAGAAGAGAGTCTTTTTATTAGAGAAGAGCTTATAGTTCTTGCCTCAGAAACCCCAGACCATGAGGATGCAGACAGGGGCTGAGGACTTCTTGCCCTAGGATAGCCTGGGGCCTCAAGGACTACACCAAAGCTTTTGATTGTGTGGGCTTCGGCATGGTCAGGAGAGAAGGCCAGTTCCTCTGCTGCCCCAGGTTCCACAAGCCTGAGACAAGACAAGGAATACAGTGACAGCCTGGGAGCCATCTCCACTTCCCAAGTCCTCAGCGCTGTTGCTGAACTGGATGAATAATGAACTTCACCCATTTAAAAACCCCAACATGCAAGGAGATGGAAGGAGAGTTAGTGAAACAGCACTGCTGACTGCTGCTAGAAGAATAAGGAGCGCACTCAGATGAAAAAAGATGCAATGTGTGCAAGGGATTATGAAGACAATATGGGATTTCCAACTTGAGAGCCCATAATGGACTACAAATACCAATTTCAGTGATAGTACTTTTAAAATGGTCCTTGATTTCAGGATGTCTGCATATTATTACGGCCAACAACTTTCAAGTAACGGAGAAAAGGCTTTTACCAAAAACTTCACAGAAATATAACACATGTGCTCGCTCAGTAGAAAGCCAATGAGCAGTACGCCAGCATGCTGATGTTGGTTCATGTGTGTGCAGGTCTCAGAAAGCCAGAAGCACTGCTAAGAGTGCAGTCCACAGCGTTGAAGCTGGTCTCTTTCTCCATTTATTACGTATCACTCATGAAAGAAAACTCCCTCAACAGATGGCTTATGTCACATGTAGCTCTCCCGTTACTTAACCTATTTCCTATGGTATCTGTGTTTCCCAACATGCTATGAGTTATAATCATGAGTCGCACACCCAGTGACTTTCTCTTGTAGTCTTTACTCACCACTTTGCAGCAGAGCGGCCAGAACCACCAGAGCAGACCGAGTGCCACTAACAGTAGCAGCACAAGAACAGCAATAAGCGCTGCTACTCCACTAGACTGCAAAGAAAGCAGAAAGGCAGTGTCAGTGGATGTTGCAAATAACTGCTGCCTGGTTTTCCCACTCACCCCAAAACAGCTTCCTACTGACCGATACAAATCCCACGCAAATTGTTCCCATGGGTCGGATCCTATTCTTGCCAATGGAGAAATTCCTCACAAAGGATCAAGAAGGGCGTCTTAGCCAAATGCGTATCTAGCACAAGTTCAGTGACACTCTTTGTTGTAAGTCTCCTCAGTTCCACTAGTTACGTAGAAGGTAAGCTAGGATGCTTCAATAGGAGCTGCGTGTCACATAAATGACGTATCAACACTAAAAAGAGGGAGGAGGTGGTAAGATGCTATTCGTGTTTCTCATTCCCTACGAGTTCTCGGGCCTGCAAGTCTCAGGTATTCAAAGGGACTGAACACAGCGTGCTGAACACAGCAGTACTGGTGGACATGTTAAATTGAAAATGACAGAACTTTGAAAACTACTTTCTTCTGCCTACCCGTAAACCAAACTTCAAATTAAGCCATTCAGTCATCGGTAACGGGCCCAAGTTGCCCCAATGCAAGCCAGGATTATTTCTGCTGAGGTCAGTGGATTCATTTTGATGTAAAACTGATATCCTTGAGATAAGAACGAGGCCCAACTTAAAGAAAAGAAAGGGTACATCGACTGCTAAGAAACGAGCTGTTATGACACAAACGGGAAAAGTCTCCTCCTAAGTCTGTGGGTGAGAGGTGCCCTTCTCCTCCCATGAGGACACAGATCTGTATGGATTGGTAGGTGCATGGAATTTTAAGGAATCTATACTAACAATACATATATAAGGCTTTTATGCTTATAACCCATACATCTGGGGCATTCACACTGTACAGACTATAGCACGCTAAATCCCTGTAGTAGTGCTATTTGAACCTGAAGGCACCATCCCAAGAAGTTCTGAACAAGTGTTACTGCTTCCAGCAATACTGCTTTTAATGAAGAAATGAGCAGACCATCTCCCGCCACCTCAAACTCACATCCTGTAGGTGCTTTTATTCTTACACTTGGTGTTCTGTGCTGCTGTGCTGGTTTAGAACAACACTGAGAAAAAGGCAACAGTGACCTTATGAAAAGAAGTTATTCAGAGTTCAGCTGGGGAAAAAGGAAAGGAGGGACACCCAGGCCATAACTAAGGCTCGAGTAGAGCCTGAGTAATTCTGTCAAAGTGAAAAAAGTTGCAATGGAGATACACCGTTGCAAATGGAAGGTGAAACAGAGCTTTATTCCAAGTACGCGTAGGTGCAGCGAGGCATCCGCATTTACGTGAAACAGGTAAGATGCATGCCACAGCGCCTATATGCAATATATTTTTTGTTTGTTTTCACTGCAGCAATGTGTGTTCGCTAGGGGAGGCTGTAACTTCTGACTCTTATATACCAGCTAGCCATCAGCTGCTTAGTTATCAGAATTAGTGGAACAATTCTAGCAGTGACCCATTTCTTGCAGTTGCCCATCTGCTACTATGGAAACAGCAGTTCTCCTTGTATGGAGCTGTCTTTGCTGCAACATGTATGAAAGGGGAAAAAAAAAAAAAACAAAAAAAAACCCAAAAACACATGATCAGAAGTACAACAGTTTTTCCTGTCAATGCACATCTGTACTCATTCTGTTTCTCGGTAGTGAAAACTTTTGACCGCAAAGAAGCACTGTGAGAGTACAGCAGAGAGAAGACAGCCATACCCAGCAATTTGGTATGATCTGCTTTGCATCAGTGCTTTCTTTTTACCTATCTGTGCAATCTTAGCAATTTTTAAGGGGGCATGGAGACGGACTTAACATGTGCTGCTTTCTCAGTCTACTGTTAGTCTCCAGCATCATCCTGTGACTGTACTGTCCTTACGTTATCATACTGTCCTTCAGCATGCTTTGGTGTAAGATTGAAACGCTTCTGAATGATAAAGAGGCCCTTAAACAGAGAAACGTGATTTCGGTAGCGTGTTTCTTCGGCTCTCGCTTCGTTCAGGCTTTCTTCCTGAAACTGAAGGGCTGAACTGAGATGACTCTGATTTCTACAGTTACCCAAGTATTTAGTTTTTAAATTAATAGAAGAAAAATGTCATGTTTCTTCTCTATTAGGTTAATTACCTATGAGCATTAGAAATATTGTTGGAAAAATACATGCTGATGAGCAGAAAGTGCTGTTCCGTATGCTTCTACGCCTGACAGG
Organism: Haliaeetus leucocephalus; assembly: GCF_000737465.1. Lineage (NCBI taxonomy): Eukaryota > Metazoa > Chordata > Aves > Accipitriformes > Accipitridae > Haliaeetus > Haliaeetus leucocephalus. Next base: position 400,246 of record NW_010972920.1, on the reverse strand, counting down.
AAAACTGCACTAAAGTCACACTTCAAATGAGACAAAGAAACACAGTATCCACGCGTAGCACATTTTCAAAACCTCCATCCCTACATAGTGGGCTTGTGTTTAACTGCAAAAATTTTAACTGTCCTACCTATGTAAAACAGAAAACAGAAGAAATTAACAGAGAGCAGAAATGTGAGATTATAAATTTTATATATTAAGTTTGAAAAGTCACTGCCTGCATAAGTCTGTGGTTTATCCTGCAAGCTGTTTTAACTCTTTTCCATAAGCCTACGATAGAAACATAGTTAACCCTAGGCTTAACCTAGGTACTCCAGCCTGTGCTTTGGCAAAAACTCCTAATTTATAGAGTTGAAAGCCTACGCTCCTTATTCAGGCACCAACGTTAGGTACCTAAAGTTACAGAGTGCCAGTATCCTCCTGTAGGATTCTAACCACCTTCCATAACCAGGCTGAAGTCCTAAGGTTCTGCCTCCTCAGCTTCAGCCTGCTCCCACTGAACCTGCTCAGTACCTGGCTCTTATGACTTGATTGTATTTATAGTGAGCAAATCTCTGATGGCATGGAAGCTTCCCAGTATTTTGAAAGCCACAGCTGCACGCTGTACTAAAGTAATTTTTTGTAATACATATAGCAAAATACAATTTGCAAGCTACAGAAAAATATAAGCCCCGCACAAAGAAGGAATACACAGACACTGCTTGGATTTCAGGGCAGAGCCGGCTGAGGTAGCCTTGGAGAGGAGGAGAATTCCAGGGCTTTCCCTCTACATATAGTTCTGCATATGGTCTAAATCAGCAGCCCCTGAAGCAGCTAGCAAAACAGATTCAGCAGCAGTGAAAGGAGAAACCCTTATAGCAGAGCCTATGTCAGAAAGCAAAGGTAAATCTCCAAGCCTGCCACGCGAGAGATAGCTTTCATGTGTTATTAGGAAGTCTTGGATGATACATACAGCAATACTTCACTTATGCGGAATCCTGCAAAAAAAGAACTTCCTAAAATAAAGCTGTTTGCCACCTTAATGGAAAGAATTAGGGGAATTGTTTTACATAACCACAGAAAAAAATCTTGTCTGTAACCCCTCACACACACTTCGACAGGGAATTAAAAACAGCTGAAAACTCTTTGTTGCACGTAGCGGTGTTATGAAACAGATTCTAAGCGTGTCTCCAAATACAGAGAAAGCAACCTAACATATATTTTGCACCTACATATTAAGAAATCATGTGTCATTAAATTATGTATATTCTGTATGCGTCTGCACAGGTGTATTTTTTAGTTAGGTGATTTGTGCATTCTAAACATCTAACAGGACTCGCTGTGCATTAAGAGGTCATGCAACGGTAAAACCAAAAGAAACTGGATTTCAGGATTTTACATTGAATGATGTTAGCCATTTACTTACACACTCTGAAGCAGTGATCGTTAATGAGCTGGACATGAAAGACTGCCCTTCATTCAAACTCACCAAAACTTCCAGAGTTCTGGAAGAAAGAAAAAAAAAAAAATCAGCAGCCATAAAACAGTCAATAAAAGCACATATATGGTGCGGAGGCACTTGTACCTACAGACCGTTCAACAGAGAAAGTGTTCCAAGAGAGGAAAATGGGAGTTGGGGCCTCTGAGCTGCCCTAGACATCAGAAGTGACTTCACAGAAATGACAAAACTAATGTGGTTACTTTGTGTTATCATTTCCAGAAACCTCTGATGACTTCTAAGTGATCAAGATACTTAGCTGCTACAGGGTTACTGGACCTTGTGGCTTTCAGAACCCAATTTTTGGTCATTTCAGACGGAGCTTTCTTTTCCTCAATTTATGCTGCTTAAAACGAACAATACAGTCTGCCGCAGGTACTGTGCTCATTACTGTTTGGAAATAATTTTAGTCTTCTCAATAGCAAGCTGTCTGAGTAGAGAACAGCCCTTCTCTATTACATGTAGTGTAAAATACTCCAAAAAGTTTTACGTAAATAAATGGAAGTTCAACTGTAAAAATAACATTGTTTTGTCTGTTCCATAAACATCTCTTTAGTCATATGCAGACGTTATGGATAAAATGTCGGATAATTATAAATGGTCAAGACTTTCTATAAATAGTACATAAACACTGCATACAAATAGTATGTGGTTTACATCTTACAAATTAACCCTAGAAGAAAACAACACATGGTGAATGTTAAACATAAGAAGACTCTTCAGCTTCTCTGGCTTGGATTCCCAAGATTCAGACAGTTATATTATGCATAGATGTAATTAAATAAAAATATAGATATCCATGAACTAAAATGATTAATCATTTATACTGTTCTTATATGTCATGAATTTTCATTCTGGCACAAATGCTTTAGTCAATATGGAGTTCAAAGCTATTTTAACTAATTTGGCTAATTTCTTTTTCAGTTTTAGTAAAAATGATGTAAGTTGCTTCCGCTAAACTCATTTTTAAATTATCTGTGTTATGAATAATTGATCTAACAGAAAGAATAACTTTAATTTACTTCTAATTATTACTGGAATAAGTGAATCAGAACAGATAAAAATAAAAAATTAATTCAATTCCCTTCCCTTCCAGTGCACTAAATAACGCAAACTATACAAAACTTTTGTTAGTGATGAATTTTTTAAATGTGATGCTTTTAATTACTTTTTTTTATTTTCAATGTTTTGCTTTGCCACTTTAATGAGAAATGCTGTGGGAAATTTCAGCATGACGATTCTGCTCAATTTTGACTGGCAAAACAACCCTATTGACTACAGAGCAAGAGGATTTCATGCTGTGCCTTTTCTTGATCAGAGAAGGACTTCAGTACACGCTGTGCTGTGGAAAACACAGCCCAAATCCTGACAGGTGTCCCTGAAGGAATTTGTGTGTTTAAACTGTTACACTTTTTGGAGATTTGCGCATCATAAACACATCACACAAAGTGTTTTTCTGTCCAAGTCACTAACCTACAGTCCAGTTAGATTAAGGTGACTCTCTCCAGTGACCTGGGGTCGCACCATTTTGCACAGACTCTGGCCATACTACTCCATTAACTATGACTGTACACGTGTAACTGACTCATAGAATCATAGAATGTCTCAAGCTGGACAGGAATAACTGAATTCAGCCCATAAATACTGAAGAATCCACAGCACACAGATGTGGTTTTGGATGGCAACTTTTCAGTTAAGCACAAATTCAGAGAGGAAAGATTAATCTCTTAAATGTTTCATTTTACCCAATTAGCCTTGCCTTTTTGAAGCATGACTTGGAGAGACACGCCACAGGCTCCGTACCAAGTTTTGAACTTGGTTACACCCAAGAAGGGGCATTCATTGTAGTCATGTTTCCTGAACATAAAAGCTATTCAGCCTTTCTACTTTTTCTGAACTTTCCTAAGTAATGGTGGGTGCCTTCCCGCTGACTGATGCTGTAATTGGGATTATACTGCTGGGTTCAAAGCCTGCTAGCATGGCAAGAACCCTTCCAGCTGCTCTAAATCCCAATGCAGTACACCAAGTAATTTTGATTTTTAAATTAACGTATCATGTTCTTTAAGAACCTAGATCCTTATATACCTCCTGCACTGGCTTTATTTCCAATCAGTTTTAACTATGTCTACATACATTGTAAGTTTTCCTCAGCTTTTTTATCTTTGGTTGGAACCATTCCTGTAGTGTCTTGTTGGGCAAAACTCCCACTGAGAACAAAAATAATTCTGCCTATGCACTAGTGAAGAACTGCTGGATTTGGCCAGTAATATCTGACTACAGTTGCTGCTAGCTACTGGGGTCGAATTTCCAAAACGCTTTCAGATGCTTGCTTTTTCCCCATTTATTTTTTTTTAAAAAAAGTGAATGTGAATCCTTGATTTCCTATGGGGATTTTTCTGCTATCCAATCAATTCCCTTCGCTGCCTGGCAGTATCATCCTTCCTCCTGACCCATGTGTACTTGTCAGTCAGGCATATTTTCTAACATCATTTCACCATGCTTTTTATCCTCCGGCAGGTTGTTGATTTACACGACATGCTACTACCAGTCCCAAACCTACGTGGTTGAAAAGGAAGATGGATCGGTAGCTGACTACCATTGCCAGCACTAGCAGGCACTATCTCAAGTGTCATATACTCGGGCTCGCGTGTTTTTCAGCTGAGCAACTAGGAAACAAAACACATTTGAAACTTCAGAAGAGAAGTAAAGTATTGTTGAGGCATGTTCTCACTATGCTAGCAATGCCTCTAACTGCTACTCGTGTTGAATTTCATCCTCCTGTATAAGAAAGCCTACACAAAAAACCTGCTAAGTCCACTAAAATGATCATATAAATTATTTCATACAGGTCTTCATAAAAGTAGGCTTCCACATATCCCTTAGATCTTTAGGAAACAAATGACTTCTTTTGCAGCAATGCTTCCTATGCTCACAACCTCCAGCCTGCCCCCCCGCACCCTGACGGATTTGTCAGCAAAAATCTAGATGCGCATCGTGGCTTATCCCAAAGGTGGATATTCTAACTCACTAAAATACTGCATTTCATACTAACTGTTCCAGTGTGAGAGAGTGACAGCGTATCTTAGGAATTCCTGGACCTATGACCTAGGTATTGGGCTTTCTTGGCTCCCCTAGAAAAAGTCCAGCTTTCAAGACTTAACAATCGATACTGTTAAACTTCTCACTCCATTTCCCTCTTGTGCATTAAAGCTTGAAGCAAAAGTCACCCTTTTTTCTTCTACCTTCTCTGTGTCATGCAGCAAACTACATACTCCTGCTGCGATACGTATTATTTTCTTAAATTTACAGGGACGGTTCTCTCTTGCCTTCGTATGGAACATCTGTATTAAGTCTTCTACTAGCAGTCTTCTGTAGCTACCACGCTTATGCTGTTGGCCACCGTGAGCTTGGTGAGTCTTGGCTGAAATGTGCAAGGTTTGTCTAATTTAGCTATTAAGAAATGAAGCTATTTTTTTAGATGGTCTTTGTTAGTAAATTGAGCGAAACAGGAACCTGAAAGACGTTTGGATAAAACACTCCAGAAGACCATCTTAACCCGTACCAAAGAAAAGGATCATTGCCCAGCTGTCTTGTGGATCTTGACATTTCCTTGAACTCACTAGGGTTGTATGTAAAATTTTGTATAATACTTAAGAATTCCAAGTGGACTAGTGCCCATGTTTACACCTTACTGTTTGCTACATAGAACTGGCCTCTGTTTATGTCCACTGATGAGATGCACTCAAACGGGGATTCCCCAATGGACTGAGAAGTGGTAACATTACCACTACTGCCCTCTACTAGAAAAGGCAGCTTTAAATTCGAGTCCCACCAAAAAACGTTTGCTCGGCTAATGTGCTGTACACACCCGAGAGCTACATTCCAGCTCCGTTCCCTTATCTAAATATTTCACGTGGGATTTAGGAGAAAAACAGCGAGTAGGGAGGTCTGTAATCTATTCTCTTACACAACTTGCCCGAGTCCCAGAGGGGTGGTGTGCCAAGCGGGCAGGGTCACGGGGACACAACTCCAGCATTTGAAGCTGTTTTTCTTAGCTTCAGAACAGAGTGACACTCAGGTGCTACCAGGTAAATGACAAATAAAAAATTCCTATCAGAGCACGTGCGTTGGTGGAAACAGATCCTCAAAAGTGGCACAAAAATCTCAGTCCAGCAAAATGCCCAGGAAAAAACTTGCCATCAACTGAACAGAAGCATACCACAAAGTCTGCTCAGGCCAGTTACTGAAGGCCAGTTATTACAGACAGTTACTAAAATGAGGAGCTTACCCGTATCTTTAAGAAGTGCCACTGAGCAAGCTCCTGTTTCCCTCTGGGACTGAACTCTGCTGCCAGGGAGGTCTACGGATCTGATCCTCATTCACAGCAACGCCTCTGTACACCGTTCCGGCAGTGCAGACGGCCACGGAAGAGGGCACCAATAACCCGTGTGTCTAAAGAAGAGCCGGGCCCACAGCTCACTGACTCCCACGGACTGCGGTAAGAGCCGGTTTCGAGTCCCTGGTGCCATGTGCCACCTCGCTACTGTCAAGCTTTGCATTCCCCCAACCTTTAGCTGTCAGACAGTCTGACAAATATCCCAAGCAACACGCTCACTGAACACATCAGCTATCAGCACAGATACAAAGCAGTAGGAACAACCAGTTTCCCTATCAACTTCCGTTCTGATACACAGCTGCAGGGATAAGCCATTTGAGATTTTCATACTCGCTCAGTTCTAGAAGCCACAGAGTGAACTCACACAGGTAATTATCTCATCTTCAAAAGGATGAACCCGTCAACATACAAAATCACTTCCTTCCTGAAACAGTCATGTCTGTAGGGTATAAGAAACATGTTTTTTCGTTTCTTTAGCATCCACCTGTTTGATGGGCTCTGTGTACTTCTGATTCCTATAAACGCTACCCCTTCAAATTTGGAGTTCCAAAAACTAGGTGTCCTATTTCTTCTACTTGCTCTTTCACAAACATCCAAGAGAGACGTATACATAAACACATCCAGTGTTTACTAGTAACTGTCCACATGTGTGAGGCTTTTAGCTCAGCACTCTGCGTGAACTGCAAATATTTTGAAAATAAAGTGACATTCAGCAGTGGTTCTATTTTTTGGGCACCTTCATTTCCCTGTGGTGATTGTCAGTATTTTGTGAGTGTCAGGTTCCTTCAGTAAAGTTCAAATCAGCTAAGAGCTGAACCAGCCTACGTCGCCAGATAACATTTCTAAATCTTTGGGCCTCTGCTGATGCTTTTTTCTGTAGACTGGAGGACTACAATTTAATGGGTTACGAGACTGCAGTGATTTTTCATGACAGGCCTAGTTCAGGAGGGAGGGAGCAGCACAGATTTTGGTCAGCTGGTCATAAGACCATCCCTTCAGTCTCCCTGCTGGAGGTGATCAGAAGCGCCTCAAAAATGTCTCCACAGGCACTAAATGCCTGGTTTTGTAAGCCTGTATGGCCAGATCTCCCAGCAATTATTTATGTGATTTACATGACTACACCCATAGTATCTTAATTGCTTTCCAAAGACTCAGGGAAAATTGCCTTTCCTTCTGCTGAGGTGTGTAGAGAGAGCAAGACAAGACAAGGGAAGGTGTCGGTGTCCCACCCTAGCACCACAAGAAAGACCGACCTAGCCTGTGAGGCCCGCGTTTGAACCCTCACTGTGCCCGATTCACTGTGAATCTGGTCACACCCAAACAGCACAGTTATGCCTGCCAGGGCAGACTGTCCCTGAAGGGAAACGGACCTTTTGACACAACCTTATTTTTGCAAGGAAGGGTTAGACTGATACTAGTTTCGTACCAGCACAGAGCAAAAAACAAGTGTTGAGCTCTTGAAGGCTGCTGCAGAAGAGATTATCTCCTCAGGTCAACCCTGAATAAAACCCACGAAGTGTAAATGTTGATGTTGCTGTAGCGACCCAGGAAGACATCCTCTGATGCCCGGCTGAAACCTCACCTTTGCTGTGTGACACATTCTGCGTGGGTCACGGTGTGGATTTTACATCTGTGCACACGGGAAGGAGAAGCAGACCCCCAGGGTAACAATCAGAGGTTCTAGTAATCGAGGCCCGCTCACGCCGTGCACGGTTATACCCAAGAACACAAGGCGTTGACCAGCTTCTCTATGTCTAGCTTGAAAAAACACGGCTGCGGGAACAAGCCTCCCGGGAAAGACAATGCAGCCCTTCACACTGTTCCTCAAAAATGCAGCAGTGCCCAAAGCCAGCATCTTTTTAAGGCTTTTAGCCAGGATGCTCATTCCTATCTTCTGATCAGTTCTGACACAGCACTTGAGTAAAGTGGTATCAAAGAGATGGCAAACTTGAGCTAATAAGCATCTGTAATTAACATGCTGTGCAGATACTCACAAACGCTATTGCTTTTTTATGTACCCCAGGTCTAATGTGCAATGTTCCAGTGGTCCATACTTTTAAATCTATTTCACTGTAATAGGAAAAACTGTGGGTTTTATTTACAGTTCATAGCCCTTGCTCAATGTGAAAGGGCTTTTCCTATATTTTGTCTGTGAAGTATCACTTTTTGGATGGGAATCAATCCTGGAAAACTTAGTCTTAAAAGAGCTTTTAAAAAATGTTCTTATTGATGACCAAAGTCAACCACAAGACTCTTGCAACTTTAAACTGCATCAGTCATGGCCCGTTGGCTGTTCTAATAAATAATTTACCAAAAAAATGTAACTTGAGAAGACCCAACAATTGCAACTCTTTCTTTCCTTTATGTCCACTGCTGTTTTATTGTTACAGAAGAGGAACGTGGCCCACTGCCATATGTCACTACAGCTCTGGTCTAAAGAATTTCATACCCTGTGAAATACAGCTGACATTTCAATCCACAGTAACCTATTTGCAAAGTATTCATTTGCTCCTTACTTTATGAGTATCCAATAAAAGACTGCCATTTTACGACCCATTAAAAAAGATGAAAAAATTAAATAAAATTGTGAAAGACATTTGCTGGAAGTAATAAATAATTTACCTCCAATTTTCACGCACTGAAAATTAAACTGGCAACTGCTCAAAAAGTTACTAAAATTATGGTGACAAAGGTATTTTAGAATCAAGTGTGAGCATTAAAATAGCTAAAATGCTGTACATAGTAGGAAGGAAAAAAATAGATCTATGTATTTAAAAGGGTGCTTTCCCTTAGAAAACCTGCCTCCATGAATCAATATATAGCTTTATTACACAATTAGTATTGGTAAGCCAGTAGTAAGTGTGTGTGTGTGTGTGTGTGTGTGTGTGTGTGTATGTGTTCCAAATACATCTATACATACATATGCATGCATGTATGTGTTTGCATATGTATATATTTATGTATAGAGAAATCACACACTGGAAAAAACAGTAACAGTGGTGGGAGAAGGGTTTGGTGGAACTACCGATTTCAGTATAAATTTTTGCATGCCTATCACTTTACCCCCATGTAATTTACCATCCCCTACACAACAGTCTGGTGGCACAAAGGGGTGCCACCGTGACCATACTTTATTTTGAATGGCATGTTCAAGTTTTTAACACAGAAATATTCACCACTGTTCACAGCTGGAGCAAATACAAAGTGTCATTCAGTGCAAGTATTTAGTGGTTTAGAGTTTGAAGGAAAAGCTCCGTGGTCAAAAGCTACCGACCTCATCTTGGGAGGCAGACTGAAATTTTTAGTGCCAGGTGAGGCAGCCTTTGCCATGCCACCCCTCATTTTCTGCTTAAAGGTTGTAAAGCAGGGGTAGTGGCATACACAGAGAGACAACCAATGCTCAGCTATCGGGTAGGGGAGACAGCCACTGGACTCTTGAGTGATAGGTGATGGTGTCTCAGTGGGGTCAGCTCCCATCTCACTGTATGGGCACAGGGCTTTCATCTGACCAACTTGAGTTTGAAATCGTTGGCTGTTATTTGCTGGGGATAAAACTTATATTTCCCCACACATTCTCACCAGCCAAAGTATCCTTTCCCCTGTTCTCGGTTAACAAACACTCCAGGACCACAAATCTGACTCTCTGCATCTAGGGATGCATCCCTGCAGCAGAAGGAGGCAACACAAAGCCACAGAGTAAGGTATTTCAAGTCCATGCTTCTGGTTTTGTTGTGCTTCCTAGATCAAAAGCCCCAGCTGCATAAGGACACAGCAAGTTCCCTTGGAGCAGGGTTACAAACGTCGCCTGCCAAATGTTTGGTGCAGTTCTACTGTGCCAAGGGTCATCTATGCCTGGGAAGCACAGGAAACAGTTTACTCGAGTCGGTAGGGACTGTACTGGGGACAATTAATAATCTGCAGTTATGATAAATGGTCAGGGTTGTTTTCCTCCCTCCAACCACACAGGCATAAAAAAAAAATATTTCTTTCTTTTTCCTGAGGACAGCAAGACCTGCACTCTATGCAAATTATTATCGTGGGTTTGGGATTTTGGTAAAGAATTAGTATAAACTTCCCCACCACCACCACCCCCTCCTTGGTGTAGCTTAGCACTGACATAAATTCACGTTACAGTTCCCTTAGAATCCCCCTCGTTACTCCAGAACTATCTAGCTTTCTCAATGGAGTGTTCAATATATTGTCTATCTGTGTTTGGCTTTCCACAGGAAACGGTCAGAAATTCAGAGATATGTAAGTATTTCACCGCTGGAAAGTGCTAGTGAATTTGAAAGAACTGGAAGCCAGCAATGAATTAGCTCTGATCTCATGGAATCATGGGAACCTGCAGTAACAGGGTATGAAATGTCATTATTATGTTAAATTAGTCTATTAATTCAGCTCAGGATACTATGTCCACTGCATAATATTAAGCACTTAGTTCTGCTCACGCACTCTTTCTTAATGCTCTGGGAACACTATGTGCCCTATTGAGGAACGTGAAGGACTGCATTAGAAATTACTACTGATCTTAACATCAGATCCATATGTCTTAGGAGCCAGTTAGCCTATACAATTCATTGAGGATGTTTCCATCTGTGAATAGTTCCCATTACAATCTAATTGTGTCAAACTAAATGTATTTCTAAAATATTTTCAGAAGTTAATATTTATAACAGACATTAAGCCTAATCCAGCCATATTTCTGGTTTCCCCCTACCTGACTTTACTTCTCTAGCTCTTTTGGAGGGAGGAGATTGTACCATGTGAGTAACCAGTAATTGGTTACCATACTTTTTTTTTATTTTTGTTGGAACAAAATGCTTGCATAGGGAAAAAAACCAACTGAACTGCTGGTGCTGAAAATAAATGATAAGTCTCAGTGACTTTGCAAAGAAAGGAATTAGTCCAAGTGGGAAAGGATCTGATTGACATCAACTCTCTTTACCCAGTGCTACTGGGGAAGAACAGCTGTTTACATTGACGGATAATGTTAATATCAAATCAATGGGCCTAATTAGCCATGAGTACATCTATGATGGAGAAGTATTCCGGTCACCTGAGCACAGAGGCTCTGGAATAAGAACGACAGGTGAAAACAACCTCATTTGGAGATAGTATCCTGCCACATTTGTAAGCACAAGGAACTCACATGGCTGATAAGGGCAGCAGGAAGTCAAAAGGGGGCAAGCATTCCGTGCTTTTTTTTTTTTTTTGGGGGGGGGGTGTTGGCTATCGTTACATCCCATGTGTTAGAGAACTGCTCAGCTACTATGCGCAGGGAGGCCAGAAAGGCTTTAGGAAGGCTGACAAGCCATCGGAAGTCCAGTGTTTTTCTTGATGGCTGGTAGCTCTTTCTGCAACAGTGGACTGCCTGTTCCCCTCCACCGAGCACTTCCTAAGGTACAACTGTACAACAAGTTACTGAGAGATAGTTAGTAATGTGGGTTTATTGTGCTTTTCACTTTTTATAGTAATAAGTGTTATTATCTGAAACGTGCAATACCTTAGTCGACAAGTTATCTCTTAACTGAGAAATCATATTGAATCCTAATTTTAATTGCGCTCTATTTTTCTGGACAAGGTGTTCTTTAATCAATATGTAGCTGCAACGTAGCTTATAGACTGAGGATGATGCTTTGAAAATGGGTCCCTAAATCCACGCTTGAATATTTGAATAAGTTGCTTAATTTTCAAGTGGCTAGGTACTCATGACACGCATTGCCCCTTACACGAACGAGTTATTTAGTTCTGTGGCCAGATTAGTCTCTTGCTTTGTCACAAAAGTTACGATAAGGCTATTTAGTCAACAATACCGTAAAAAGACGGTAAATGGAACTTCTTAGTTAGAAAGAGAACAGAAACTGCTCAACACAGCCCATGAAGTATTAATCCTTTCTTAAATGATTCTGAAAGATGCGCAAGTCAAAGCCGCAGCTTGCATACAACTTGCCTTCCTTGGCACTTCTTCTGTGTGCTTGCAACATGTTTCCAAAAATTTTACTTTTATCAGCCAAGGAGGAAAAAGTGACAAAATAAAAAGAATAACAGTAATTCCAGCCATAGCTGTAGGAAACGACAGTAATTATCTCCTTCATCTGGTTTTCAGCTACCCATTTCCATGTCACAAGAAAACTCAGTTGTTACACACAACTTTTCTCAATGCTCCTTAAGGCAGACAAATGAATGTTCTATTAAAATTAATGAACTTGACGAAGTTATGGGCTTGTCCGAATAAACAGGTCATCTCATATGTTTATCTAGGAGCTCTGGAAGTCACAGGGTTTTGTGTACTTGAGTATTTGCATGCAGCTTATGTGGGAGATACACCTGGTGTGACTTGTGAAGAACATCGCTTAAATATATGTTTGGACTTACAGTAACATATTCAGAATCTTTTAGCTTATCTACTTAGTATTTTTTTTTCCCATCTGGTAAAAGGAAAGCAAAAAGACAAAGGCTAATTTTAACTTTACAATTGTTATTGAGTTAGTAAATAACACAGCATTGAAAGGTCACAATGTAGGATGAGCACAGCAATGATTTTTAGTTGTTAAGCATGTGCATTGTAGGCAGGGTGACTGCTGGATGGAAACTGTCTGTGTGAGAGGTATTACAGTGGCTGCAGTGGTCTGTTATGCCAACACTGAGCTAGTAAGATGTGAAAATTAGTGCTGGGTTAGGTCTAAGTATTAGCTTATTGCCTACTTGTTTTTTTAATGCTTGTAGTGTTAGAGGGAAGTACAACTGTGTAATCTTGACAATAAGTTAATGACACTTTTTGTGGGGGAATGTAAATCTGCTTATCATTCACGCCCAGCCCCCACTCACACACGTTTCCAAAGGCATTCGTATGCCTCCTTTGAGAGAACTAATGATACTGTATCAGCTCTCTTTCTATTTAGATATTTATTTCATATTTGCTTGAAGAATCGGCCAATGTTTTAGAAAGCACATTTAACTATACCATATGCCTACTTAAATCATCCCTATCAAACAAGTTGTAGGATGATGCTCTGGTTCATTCTGTTCTGTTTTCCCTTCCTTCACAATGTGTTTATGTATATTTATCCAATTTGTTCTGTTCCTCTTGCCAAATTGCAGGTTTGAGATCTCAGCTATCCAGGGGCAGCTGTGCTATTGTTGATGCCTTACAAAACAAAGGTCACAGACTGAGCCTGTATCACTAGAACTAATGACAGCTGCATGTTAACCGTTATGGTATAGGCACAGAATGATCAGGGTTCATGGACCCTCATAAGTAGGAATAAATCTTACCTTGCCCTTTGGTAAGCAAGAACTCAAGTCTCATTTTTAAGAAGTAATTTTTGTGCAAATTAGTCTCTTGCAAAATACCCTGCTGTTTATTTAATTTATTGACATAATCCCTCCCTCCATCTGGGAAAAAAAAAAAAAATAACTTTAAACAGCCCCACCAGAAAAAGCCAAAAACTGACAAACAAAATGACAGCTGAGTTGGAAGGAATTATCTTTTCTGCATGTAACTAATCTTAGCTTTTCTCACTCTTGAGACTGATAAGAATTACCAGCTGTTCCAGCCTAGGAAGTTATTGACCACATAAAGAAGTAGGCTACCACAGGATGACATCTCCTTCAAAAGAAGGCTGTTTCCAAACCTAGCCCAGCAACTCCAAGTAATGAAACAGCAGGGCGGGACTGTTTCAAATGCCCTTTGTTTGGTAAGAGAGATCAATCTGCAAGGCTTGTGAATTCAAAACTATTTGCCCCTTGGGTGGCCTGACGTATTATTCCTTCTCCTGCTGCCTTTCAGATCAGAAGCCAAGAGTCCAAAGTTATTTAAAAGGGTGTTTCTTAGAGCTACATGTAGCTTTTGAAATACCGAAGAAGAGGGAATGTAATAGCTGGAGCAGACTAACGAGATGAGGCACATGTCCACAGACCCAGCTCTGAGACTATACAGCTGGCTTTGAGGCTGTCTGTCGAAGGCTACTTCACCAGTGTGCTGTTAATTATTTAAAAGAGAGCACTGGGGAAACTACCATCACATCTGTCACCCACACACAGGCAGAACCTTCACTCATTGCAGGACCAGATGTGTTTATTCGAAGCATGTACTAACTAGCTACTTAATGGGTTAGAATTAGTAGCCAGAAGTTAATTAGGCAAACACATAAAACATCAGTCACCTTACAAAAAGCATCACTTCTTTAACAGTGCTTTTACTTCTTCAGAACCATTATCAACCACAGGAAAAAGGAGGTGAAAAGTAAACATCCCATAAAGGAGCTGCAGTAAAAAACAGATTTATGAAATCTGATTGCCATGAAAACTGCAATGCTCCAGGTGAATGCCTTAACTATGTGCCTCTTAATACTGCAAGTATACTAGCACAAGGGAGTGAATGGCAGGCTTGCTTAAGGATCTACAGGTGTTGGAGAAGAGAAGGGAATTAGCAGTGGAAAAAGTTTTTTCTGAGTATAGTCAAGTCAAACTTGAAAAAGGATGGCTTCACTGCTCCTGCATGTGTTGTACATATCCCTGAAGATGCAAGCACTTGCGTGGCATTCTGCCTGCATAATGAACTCGGAAACATTGCTGGCCAATGTAACGTGCTCTTGTTCCCCAGGAGGTACATTTCAAAAGTAATTTTTAAGTTTCTGGCTCCCAGGTTCACGTCACAAGAAGCAGTGGATGGAGCCAAGGCATAATATGCTCTATCTTTGAGCTAGTCAGGGCAGGGGGGGGAACAGTTAGAATCCTTTCTTAGAAGCCTGCCATGACAACCATTTTGTAGAACACCTTTCAGCTGCTCTCGAATGAGAGCAGCTGTCTAGAAACCTAATGAGGTAATTTGCAGGACGGAGCCCACAATCCATTCATCTTCACTGTGTCTGTTTCCTTACATGTGTCCATGCTCTTCCTCTTAAATCTGGTGCTGGTACTAAAAAAAATGACACTGTGAAACCGGAAAGCAAGACTCAAAGTACCACTGTTCCACTGTCACGGCAACATCTTTCACTCCAAGCACCTAGAACTAAGTATGAAGCATGTGCTTCCTCTTTGTATTGGAAGATTGTTTCCCAGGTCAAGAGTGCCACTGACAGCTTGGGTCTGAATTCTTGGGCTTTCAGCTAGTTTTAGTCTTCACCTGTATAGCTGCTGTAAAGAGTGCTCTAGGCCCCTGAAGTAGTGAGCAGGAACTTCTTGGTGCATCCTGTAAACTGCAATGAATATGTTTTAAAGGGACTCCCACAGTACTGTTTTACTTTAAACTGTTTTTACATTATTTTGTCAGAAACCCATAGGAAGAAATGCACTGGATTCACAAGTCTACTTCTCCAACTGCACAGAGCTACAAGCTCTTCCAGAAGACAGAATACTGGCTTCCCTTAAGCCCCTATTGAGAGAATACTCTCAAAGCTATGTTTAACTTGAAGCTTGTGGTTAATTCCCATTGTTTTCAACCCTCAGCCCTGCATGTGATCCACAGCAAAAAGTGGAGCAGCTAATTCTGCCCTAAATCTGTACTTCAGAGATAAAAATCACAATACCAAAACTCTGGCCAGAGAAGGAGAAAACTCTTGCCTGCATTCAGGCTATCACAGGCTACGAGAAAAGGAAAGAAAGAGAGCTTGTTTTAGCACCAGCTCTAACAAAAATAGACAGAGGGCAGGTAATGCAAACTGTCAACCATAAGGAGCCAGACAGCATTACTAAACATGACAGGACTTACTTCCTGCTGTGGAAAAAACAATTGATTTTCTAAAAGTGAAACAGAATCCAAAAACATGTTCTATTTTCATATGTTAGAGAAGCTGAGAAACTTTAGAGGAAGACGCATGGATGCAATAGGTCATTAAGCTAGTTCCTGAAATATGTTACTTAAAGGCTGAAGGTGCTACATAAAATAAGGAGAGGGCTACTTATTTCTTCGCTCATCTTTTTATTCCGAAGGGCTGAGACAAGATCTGAGTGGTAAAGACAGGATCAGAAGGAAATCAGTGATAAACCAGAAACAAAAAAATATTGAAATTTAAAGACCTGAGAAGTGACAGTGCAGAAACCACACAATGCTGCTCATGTTTCTGAATTCCCTCTGAGCTGCCATCCCATTCACAAATGAGTGCAAAACAAGCAAAGCAGCTGCTGTCAACAGGAAGAACAAAGCCTTGAATGACACAGGCTCCTCCTATGAGAAGTCTGGTTAATAGCCAAATAAAAGCATGTCTCAAGGTAGCATGTGCAGTGCAGAAACATGAAGTGGTGTGCTCAGTCCTACAGATCATCTTCCACAATGTTTTCTTTCTAGGACAAAAGTTACTTTTCTTACACTTGTAAGAGTCTGACCTATTTATTCTCCAGTTACATTCAGACTCTGGTAAGACTTGCTCAGTAAGGTTAATTCTTCCCTCAGTAACTACTTGCTGGAATGTCTGGTTAGAAGTACATTTAGTTATCGCTGAACTTCTGCTGTTGCCAAGAGCTCTTACTACTAGCAATCCATTAAAAAAAAAATCTGGTGATCGGTAACAGATTCTCATGCATTGTTGTGTGCTTTCTCTCAAGTGAACTGCACACTGCAGACTAAACTTAAGTCAGCTACTTTGAAACTGGAGACAACTAAGAATTTGGGAATACAAGTGTAGTAATTTTCCTTCCTACCACATAAAAAATAATTCCTATTTAATCTTTCCTTTTTAAGTGCCACCAGCTGTTCATGTTGGACAGGATGTAGGAAGGGATATATGCAAGCTGAAGCCAATGTGATTTGAATAGAGGGCAAATAAGGTCATTAAAAAACAGTAGTGCAGACTGCACCATCTCTGCATGTGATCTGACCGCATTTATATTCAAGGTAACAGCGAGCGACCTCTCACCTGCACTCAGGTTTATGTTTGGACTTGTCCTTTTTGGCTTTATTATTCTTTAAGCTTACAAGCCCAAGGAGAAAGATACTGCCCACTTCTGTCCTAGGGCACCCCTCAGATAGGTAGAGTCAAGTGCCATTCACCGCAAGGGTGTCAAAATGTCACTCAACTGAGAGATGGAAACCATGTGATGCTCAAAGCAGTAATCCCGCTTAACCTGATGGTTGCCCTTCTGTTGGCGGTTTGAAATGCATAGCCAACTTTTTGTACGTGTGCTCAGATAGATTTAGTAAATATGTTTCAAGTTATGAGAAGCTTATGAATCTTGTTGGACCGAGGGGTAAATGCTCGCTTCACTTTATGAGCTAATCTTAGAGCAAACACTGTCTGAATTCAAGTGCAGGACGCGTAAAGGTGGAAGCCGGCCTGCAACACTGCAGCTGCATAAAAAAATAAACTTCCATAGTTCTCTGAACTATTTTAAGAACAATGATAATTTCTGAGCCTGTTGGTTCGTTTTGAATAATTCAGGCTTTCCATTGAAGGCAGAGGGGAATTTACCACTGGCTTAGAGGAACAGAAGCCATCTGTTTGTGCAGTCAAGCCTATAGATAGCTTTTCTGAATGCGTACTCAAAGAACTTAGAGCAAAATGAAGAGAAAAGAAGCAAAGGTAGAGCAAGAAGGCAGACTTATAAAAACATACCAGTTTTTCCTGTACTGGTCTTCCAAAGAGACAAGGGCTCTGTTTTCGTTCCAAAGCACAATGACTACAGAAACATCTAAAGCAACAGAGCGGTCAAAGAAATCTCGGATTTCTTGAGTTTGATTCCCTTGAGCTGTGGCAAAACAGTAAATTCAAGCCTGAGCTAAAAAGGGGAACTGATTTTCTCAAATATTCTGCAAGACCCTAAAAATATATGGCTTTTACATGGTCATTGCAGTAGAATCAGAGTCCTCTTTAGTAAACAAGCTTAGCTGTAATGTTACACTTGCCCTCACAGTATATAAGGGGTCTCTCGAAGTACATGAAGCAAAGCAATTCAACTCAAGTTTGTCTCCTCATCTTCTTCCTGCAGGGTGTATGTAGTACTTTTCCTTTCTGGATTATTTCAATACTTTCTGACATTTTTTTATAATGCATATGTTGGTCATGTAGAAATCCCAAGTAGTTCTCATCTGTTAGCTAATCAGGCATCTTTTAAAATGAGCTGGTTTTGTAAGCAGACTATGTAATTTTGTACTTCAGAAGTGGCACGACGAGGAGGTATTTTAAATGGCCCAAGCAGCGCAGTCATGTTGCCACATAACCTAAGGATACCACAGGCATCTGCTACATGGTATTGTGAAAAAACAAGCTTTGAAAAGAATGCTTGGTTAAATCTACAGCTGGCATTTTGAAGGCTCCTAACTAAATGCAGCCAGCAGCTGGGAAGAAAAGTAGAAATACACAGTGGCGTTAAGTCCGGGAGACCGGGGGTTTACCAACCCAACATCTTGCGTAGTTTGCCATTTTATCTATTCCACGTGGGTTTCTATTGTTCTGCATGTGAAAACTGCAAATTCGTCAGTCAACAAGTAGTGTCTCCAATTAGAAAAATATAATGCAACCTATTAAGTGAGTCTTTACCCAGGAACAAAGCTGCAGGCTTAGAAGTCACAGAGCTAACTTTGTCTGCTTGTATTGCTCTGAATTCCACTGAAAAGAGCACTAGAAAAAGAGCAGACTGGTTGTTGCTACATTAGCGACTAATATTAGCTCCACTGCATGAGGAATTACTGGGAGTTATCCAGCAATAGCCTGAGCTGTGCCAATGGAAAGTCAAGAGTTCAAGTATGTACGTATCTTTCATAGCTGTCAGTCTTTTGCATAGCAAACTGTTTATCTCTGGGCCAAAGCTGTAACTACTTCAACATCAGGTTATGGAAGTATATTTCACATAGCAACTTATGAAAAAAATTTTTTTCCTGTGAAGCGGTACAATTTTATGTGTATTGCTCATGTGTTCGTTCATTCTTACAAACACTGCTGAGAAGAAACGTGCCATAATTAGGTGCTTGATCTATACTGCAATTACAATATGGTGACTTGTCTATCTCAATAACGCTTCACAGGCCAAACAAGCTCTTCACAGAATAAGAAAAAAATGCAGCATGTTCAAATAACTTCCACTGTGCCTTAATTTATATAAATATTCCATGCATTTCACATTCCTTTGGCAGGATAGGCTGTTTACATACTCTCAGACTAACAGTGTGTGGAAAAGCATTTACAGCTTCAGGTCTTGCAGTGCTTAATAGTGGGGGCCTAATTTGCTACTACTGTTCTTCTGTTGTAACGTAACTCCACTGAAATACTTGGCATGGAGAGGAGGGCTTCTTAACCTGACTGAATTACATGGTTCTGATGACAAAATCCGTTCTCTTACAGTTGCAAATGGTGCTGACTTGTTTTAGGTAAGACAGCAATTTGTTACAGCAGTTCTTTACAGCTGTTTTGTTGTACACTCGGTACACAACCACATGCAGCCTAGCTCAACTGAAAATGGCGCAACTGTACTGCTTAACATAAGGCGCACAGGTCTAACGAACTCCTGCATGTAGGACAAGATCAACATTTGCATAGCTGTGTAAAAGGCAACTTGAGTACCAGGAAAACGTAACAGCGTTAAAAACTCATCCCCTTCCTTTGCTCTCCATGTAACTCTCGCCCATGCTTGTTTTCCCTGTGTTGACATAAACCAGCGCTTGCTCCTCAGAGGGGAGCTTTGGTGGCTGCTACGATGCAGCTCCTCTGCAGTGGTTCACCCCACTCTCTTCCGCTGGGGTTAATTGCTGGAGTTTTTTTCTTCTACTGCTACCAACCTTCCTCCTTCCGGTTGCCATTTAATGCACAAAACAGATGTGCATTTGGGGTTTTGCTATTGGTCTTACACCACAACTGAGGCAGTTGATTGTTGCTTAACTCAGAAAATTAACTAGTGAAAATAATCTATGCGATATGCTTAGCTTTTAAAATGCTAAGAATTGCCACAGAAAAATGACAATGCAGAGCTGTAAGGAACCGCTGTGCTTCCTATCGGATTAATATTGACCTCATCCCAAATAACTTCTCCGAGAAGAACTACTTGTTAAACAGGGAGAAAGTCAACAGCCCGAAAGCCTTCGCCCTGCTACAGGGCCAAGACCTGACATGCATTTTTCTGACTTCTGATCAGCTTAGCATTTCACAAATCTGAACAATGAAGTTGAAGTGATCTTAAAAGCCTAGGGCACGTCTGAATTTGAGAGGAGAAGGGAAGGATTAGTTCTCAGAGGGCCAGAAGTAATGTGTAGGCATGGCCAGTGACACATAGAATAAGGCTAGAACTGCAGTTTAGCCACTGTGCTATTACGAGATTGCTGCCGTTGTTAAATTAGTGCCTCGTTTTATCATTACATGTTGAGCAGTGGTACGCATCTTGACACATAATTTTAATAATAGCTTGTAAGTGTCAGTGATAATGTAATCTATTTAACAATGAGCCTAAAGATTATCCAGAAGAGAGCATATTATGCCCTGTTAAAACAGCTAATCTGCATAAAACTTATGACAAGCCAGACCTTTTCAGTGTTTAATAAACTGGCTGAATATTCATTTTTAAGGCACTGTCCAAATTGGTTTGGTCACAGATGAGTATTTAAAGCCCATTCCAAAGCTGGCAAATACACTAGGGAAATAACACAAGAATGCAACAACAAACCACCCCCCATGAAACCAACAAAAGACTGCCTCTAGCCAAAACCTCTCATGATTAACATCAGCAATAATGGGTCCAATTCTAGCAAAACATCGGATAACGTTTGTTTCAAGTACTTACTGGCCGCTTTTGTATAGGATTGGTGCAGGGCAGAGCAAAAAATCAGATTCCACTGTTTTTGGCTTTTCATCTGAAAAAAACAAATCACATGAGTTCAATATACTGTGCTACGTAAATGAGAAGCTGATGTGTGAACATGCTATAAAGTCCCTTCCCTTCTCACAGTATGCTGGTTACTGGTTTGGTAATGTCTGGAACTTGCAAGCAAAGCAGGCCAAAGTTAGGGAATAAAGCTACTGCTTTTTTTAAAGCTGCACCTCGAACATACAAATCCAGAGTTGCCTTTAAATGCGAGTGTGAGCCCACGTTATGCTGCTTACTTTATTTTACTCAAGTCAGCTCATGCTCTTCCGGAGAGATAATTTCCTAGAATCGAGACCATTTTTACAAAGACTGAGAACACTATTAGGAGTTTCCTAAGAGTCGGAAGATGAAGGTTTGTTTCTCATTAGCTCCAACCCTGTGCATTGCATTCAAGGATTTTTTTACTAGCTGTGATGGGAGTGTCTACTTCTCCAGTGTTTCTCATGCTTTTGAGTCTCTAGCTGTTCGCAAATCTCTCATACTTATAAAGCATCTATTAGTAGAGCACTGTGTCCAGCAGAGCGCTCCTTTTCTGCAGCTGTGAAAAGGAGAGGAGGGAGCTCTTTTACCTCACGTATTTGGTAAGCTGGGAAACATTCCGCTCCTGTGTGCAGAACCATCCTCCCAGACTTCCCCACAGTAGGACTGGTTTTTTCTGTATTGGAGCTGCTCCTGCAAGCATGGACTATTTTCTGATTTAGGGGTGAGAGCAGATAAATGATCTGCCAGATAAACTTGGAGATAACTCTGTCCTGCATTTAGGGAAGAGGCAGACATACAAGTAGTTCAGGGGCAGCCGAAGGAGGAGTTGTTAGCATAAATGAGCTTTTCTTATGTGCTATAATCTGGACTGACTGCTTGGCCTAGATTTGGGGCTAGTTGTGAGGTGGGGAAGAGGGATTAGCACATTGCCATATGTTTTTGTCTTAATGGTATGTTTCATAGATTATTTTTCTATCCCACAGCTACATTTGGCAGGTTTCCTTTCTAGCATTTGGTAATGGTTCTTTATAAATGCAAAAAGAGAAACATGCCAAATGCATCTTTTAAAACCAGAACTGGCAAAATAACGGTTTGCTCTGGGGCTGATCCCAAAGCGCAGCCCAGGCTATCAGTTAGGGGAACTCTAACATTAAAGTACATCCTCATGCAAATACCCTCCATTATGCCCTCAAATGATGAGGGTTCTGCTGAGCAACTGCCAGTTTTTCATAGAGAACGCAATGACACAGGAGCAATTTTCCTTTTCTTGGGACCACCTCCTTCCTCCCACTACTGCTCAAAGCACCCTTCTTAGCCCTTTGACCACCCCAGCTCCACTGTTCTCTTTTAGGTTTCCTCTGAGACAAAAGCGCTTCGAGCCCAGCACAGAGCTGTAGACAGTGAGCTTGTGTATCAGGGTAAGGGTCACATCAAGTTTCCCTATTTCCTTCCTATACTACTCCCTAAAAATTTGCTGTTGTCCATTGCTGAAGATGAGAACCCGGGTGGGTTGTAGCAGGCCTCTGGCAAGACCCCATACAGCAGATTGTGTTTTTACGCTGCAACGTATAATAAATACATCGCTATGCCATTCCCCTCCCTTCGTGTGCTTTAGCGCACCCTTTCCTGAAGCCAAGAAAAAAAAAAAAGCAGCCCAGAGATCTAGTTGGAAATTCTCACATCAGATGCTAGCAAATATTTGAGGGCTTCATCCTGTCCAAGTATATTTATTTCTACCGTGGCAAAGCAGACATATACATGCCGTACAGCTATAAAAGACTAAACAATCAGAGAATCAAAGAAACCAGAGTCAGAAAATATTTCAAAAGGTCATTTAAAGAAGGCAACATGCTTCAGATACTGTTCAGTGACACTCATCTAAGCTGTTAAAAGGCTTCCTAGGTAGCCTATTCCAGGCCCAAGAAATGTTTACAGTGAGAACCGTTCTCCTAATGCTTCACCTAGATCTGCTGCAGAATTTGAAGTCTGTTGCCTCTTGTTCTCTTCTAAGTGAGTGGACTGGGAGAGTCCAGCTTATTATATTCAGCCCTTTAGCAGCCCGTAATTAACAATTACTTTGGCTATTCTTCCCTTCCTGTAGATGTAACAAATTGAATTTTTCTGTCCCTCCTTACAGCTTGTGTTCTGAACTTCTGCGCATCCTTGCCAGCTTCCTGTGGACACCCTCCACAGTGGATTCATCCCCCATTTGTAGCATGGAGCACATCAAAATCCAAGTTCCTAGGAGCAATCATTGGCAGCACAGCACAGCCCTGAATTCAAACAGCACCGCAACCTACCAATCGTTAAGTACCTTAAGTCTATTTGGCGTACACTGCTAGCATTGCTACTAAATAATGCCAAAACTTTTAGTATGATAGTAGCACCTGCCAGCAGGACAGAGGAGGTTTACGTTTGTGACACTTATGGAAAATGGCTAAATCCCTCCTTAACTCTCGTGTTCTATCGGTCCTTATCTCCACCAGTACCTTAATGCACTCCCCATCAGCAAGTATCGAATGGTACAAATGCCACTACAAACATAACCATATTGATGCAAGCTTCAAAACAGTGACATGAAGAAGGTACGTGCTATTGTTTTAATTTCTCAAATGGACAGACTGAGTTGTAGAGAAGTAACTGCTCGTGGTAAACAAGAAGTCAGGAGCAAAGCAGGAATAGAACTGAGGAGTGCTGATGACTTGCAAACCAGCCACTTTAATGAAAATTTAAGTTCTAATTATCTTCAGGTCACGTAACTGATGTCTCAACTATTTACCCCATATAGTGTGAAATGAGTTTTATTCATTTGGAACTGAACTAGTCTGTTTCCCTGCTTCTCCAAGTAAGAAAGGTACACCATGATAATAAATACACAACTGAAGCAATAATTTTGCCACATTGCAAATTCTAGCTCTACGAAGCTAATTTATGCAACAAGTTTAAATAAGCAAGCTACAGTTTAATGTAGGAAACAAAGGTGACAATTAGAATTAAAACTGAAGGGAAATTTATACAAGCAGACTTTATTTACACACGTTGCCTTTATCCAGAACTACTGTGCTATTCTGTTATTCTTCCAGATTATTTTAGATATTTAACAGGCAGGAGAGATTGGCAGCCCATTCAAGTATATATGATATCCAGAGTAAGCAAGAAAATGTACTGGAAACACATGTTAAATTGGGTAGGAATTCAAGACAGGCTAATACAAAAATCAGACAGTAGGTAGGGAAAAAATGAGTTGGCTTTTTTTCTACAGGTCCATTTTGGGTCGTTTTCCAGTCTGGCTTGCTTCTAAGGGATACCATTTAGAGCAAGAAGTTGGATGTATTTACACTAGCCATCCACTTTAGTTTCTGGGTTAAAAAAATGGTGGAGGTTTCAATTAATGGCATTTTTTCCACCATCGTCTACCTTGCGCCAGTTCACGGAACAGAGCAGCACAAGGAGACTAATCCAAATTCCAGCATGACTTTTCATCTGCCCTGCTGCAAGTTAATGCACTGAGCAAGAGAAGACCAAGCCCTGAATATTTTACTGAAAACTAAATTCTCCATGAGCATACTTACTTAATCAGATAGCAAGAAGAAAATAGTCTACACTGCCTCTCAATTACTTCTAGAGCTTTTCTAACTTCTGCAGCATTCCACTCCGAAACATTCCCCTGTGACACTTGTAGTTTGACAAAGGAATAACTAAGGATTGTAACACCTGGCCAAGGGTGAGTACTAACAATAAAAAAAAAAAAAAAAAACAAAAAACCAAAAACATAATGCCCATCTGCACCCACCCCACCCCACTGACCCCCCCACCCCCCAAAAAAAACCCCAAACAGATAAAGCTACAGGAAAAGTGCCTGTAAAAGATGCCATGGTCACTCTGTCTGAAACAGAATTGCTTTCCACAGGTCAGGAAACTAGAGTCCAGTTAGGGATCTGGTTGCATCAAGACCCACTCCTGGAGGAGAGCGCTGCTTGGGACACTGAGCTGAAGAACCATGTCAAAATACAGGGACAAAATAGTACCACCTGTTCTGACTTGGCCTTATTCTATGCTGTTGCAGGAGCTCCACGAAGAGGACTGACTCCGGGTCAGGAGCGGCACCCAAGCCCCTGAAACAAACAGCACAATGGCGATACATCTAGCACAGCAGACAGAATGGGCAGAGACGCTCCAAGAGAACAAGGTGAGTGCACCTCGGGAAACAGTGCCTTTTGGAATCACGATGAGAGCCTGTGTCTTGGCCTGGGCCTTCTTACAAAAAGGGGAACTTGGTACACTCTGTGTTCATGTTTTTTTCATTGGCAAACATCTGCCTACTTGCCACCATGTTAATTCACACAGCCATCTGGGCTGCCAAACACCAGTCACAGTTTACAGCTAATGGCAATGGGTAGCCAATTCAAACCCCTGAGCAAGATGTGAAGTCACTTGCATCCTCTTACTAATCCTCAGAGCTTTCCTGCTTTCCTCCTCTTCGATATTTTTCCTCGTACGATTTTAATTAAATGAGGTAATGAGAAGCAAAGTAGAACACTTATTAGGAAATCTAAAGGCATATCATGTCAAACTTCAATACTTACTAATTGTAGTTCCATTCAGCTGATAGGTACAAGTAACACCATCGGTTTTCCCACCAAGGGTTAAGCCACTTCCTCTAAGAACAACCTGAAACTCCTCTGGAGAGAAAAGCAAAACCCGAAATCACCAATCTTTAGTGCACTGCAGTAAATTAGACAAGTAGAGTTTCAATACAGCCTGCAATAAATGAACCACAACGTAGTAATGCTTCAGACTTGCTCAGGTCTCCTTTTTAATTGACCCCTGGTACTGCATTCTTCAGTTAGGTCACTATAGGAAAAATAAAGATTTGTTCCCAAATCTTTATCCCTGAGGCAGCCCTATTAAAATGGAAGTTGATTCTGACTGGCAACAGGATCTGGGGCTCAACTGCACGGTGAGAAACAGTTTCTCAGTGAATACTCTGATAAATGAGAAATCTGGGTCTTGTAACAAGACAACTCACCAAACCTGGATCAGGCCCACCTGAAGTGCCAGATGAAGAAAACATTTCTCCTTAGGCAACTTCCAGGGAAACAGTACTAAGGGCCACACTATTTTTGAACAGTGCAAAGGAGGAGTGAAAACAGTTTGTTTACCAAGGCCACCGATTTCATTGAGATGATCCATGTTTTTACAGAAACATCAAAATAAGGAGATTTTGCAACTACCTTTTTTTGATTGGTCTGAAACTACGTGTGGGTTGTGAAACCCAGAAAGAAGACAAGCCCTTAAAATTTTGTGCAACTCTTCTTCTTAAATGTATTTGTGCATTCCATGCACAAAAATGCAGTCAAATGCTTTACTGCTTACACTCCACAGATTTGGGGCATGGCACTAGAAATATTGTCAAGAATTTATATGAACGTAAGTCACCAGGATTCCCAGAACCTAACTCCATGACCATAGGTAAAATAGTATGCAAGTGTCACGGAATAAGTATAATTGCTTTAAATACAAGGGCAAGTGCACAGCATGGCCAGTGGGAGAGGGGCAGATAAATGCATCTCAAACTACTACAGGCATTACCTAAACTATGAAAGTAGGCCCTGGAAGACAGCTCCTCTGAGGGGTAAAATGAGTCAACAGAGAAGGATGTGATCTTTCTTAAACTCCTTGAGGATTTTTTTCGTAGAGATGTTTTATTCTAGAGACATCTGGGGTTTTTCTTTGGGTGAAATAAGGAAATCACAGTCCTGTAATAATTAAGTATTATTTTAGAATTATAAAAACTTACCTCCCACACAGACACTGGATGGCTCCAAATACAAAATTTCAGTACATGACTGCTTCAAAACCTGTTGCAAAGGAGGAAACTAGTCATAAACAGGTTTCAGAGTGCTATTTCAGTGAGAAATACTACTTTAAAACAAACGCTTACCCCCAGAAGATACAGGCACACAGCTACAGGTTTGATTTGCATTAAGTCTGACTTTGTAGGACACTGCCTTGACCATGTGAAACTTCTGCACGCCTGCACAGTCAAGTTTCCAAAGAGTTTACAAGACTTGGATTAGTTTATTAAATCCGGGACAGCCTTCAATACATAATGATGTCTGATCTTGGTCTTGAAATTTCTGTCCAGATCCCTAACATAATTTTCCATGAACTCCAGTCTTAATGTTTAAGCCAAAAATTAGTCACAAGGAGCCTGATCCAAAACCTAATCCAGTCAAAAGCGGTCTTCCAGCAATCTGTGGGTCAAGCCAAGTACAGGTTATTCCAAGTGCTGGCATCCTGCCCTACGTAAAGCACAGCAAGAACACACGGTGTGCTTGACTGCGCTGCCTTCTGTCGCATGGGGTTTTTTCACTGCTGTAGCAGTTAGCCTGCTTGGATTCTTCAACCAGTCAGGCAATATTCTTCCAAAAGGCTGGAACAAAACAATACTCCTACAGGTGACTTAGAAATACAAGGGATGGGATGTAAGAGAGAGGAGGAACTAGACTCCTTGGACTGATCTGTACTTACAAAGGTCTCAGATGTTACCCTTAGTTTCAGCAAAGTCACATTTTACCGTTTACAAATACATCAAGTGATCAAGTTATCCATGGTCACTTAAGCAGAGGCATAAATAGCACCCAGGCGCTGACTACTGCAGAGCACTTCATTTTCCATTCAAAAATGGTGCATCTCAGAAGGAATGGGTTGAGCTTGTCTGACTAAAACTGTTGCTGGAATCTAGCTGGGAGACCATACTGTCCTCCCACTGCTAGGATCTCAGTCCCACAGCAGGCCTCCATCTCTTATTTGTTATTGTTGTCCAGGAAGGAGATGAGATACCTATTACAGAATGTTAATCCCCCTCTCTAAGCAGGTAACAGGATTTCTGCGAACTCAAAGGGAATGAGTCTCTTGAATCTTGTAGGGTTAAACACGCTCAAACAATCCACAACTTTCTTCTACCTTCGCATGATAATGTGTGATTTCTCCCAATGGTTTTTAGTTTTCCTCCCACTCAGAAAACTTTCACGATGTCTTTATATAGCTTTCCATGTCATAAGTGGTATATTTTTAGCAGGCATTCATATATAATACTACATGGAATCAGTTCAGGTCCTTGCAATCACATGCATAGTAGAAAGACCTGTTACTATCCCCCCTCAT
This sequence comes from Haliaeetus leucocephalus, assembly GCF_000737465.1. NCBI lineage: Eukaryota > Metazoa > Chordata > Aves > Accipitriformes > Accipitridae > Haliaeetus > Haliaeetus leucocephalus. Next base: position 372,434 of record NW_010972920.1, on the reverse strand, counting down.
CTCCATTTGCCAAAACTCTGCCTGTTCCTGAACTGGCCTGTCAGTAAATGTAACTCTTACTCTTAACTCCTTTCTCCTTCCTTCCCCCTCCCCTGCCCCATCTACACTATTTGCTAGTGATTTCTGTTGCTACATATCCAGGCCCAGTAGAAACAACAAGGTATTTGTCGTTGTTATGACAAAAAGCATGCCGAGCTCCAAAAAAAGAAGAGCTGGCCTCATTTAACACTGCCCATATCACCCGTCTCCACACAAACTGTTGTGCACAAATTAACTTTTCAGTGCTTCAAAACCCATTCATAAACACTAAGTAGTATTTGAAAAATTGGAGACCTTGCAGGTGCATATATTTGGATGATAGCAATAGAGATCTTTGGAAAGAATGTAGCTTTAAGTTCAGTGCAAGTTGATCAGTTTATATTAGCTAAGGATGTGATGTCAATTCCAAAAAAGGACTCAGCTTTTTGATTCCTATTTCAGTGTAGAAAGAGGAAGTGTTGCTTAGTTTATTGGGGGGGAATATTTTGTGCATAAGCAGTAAAGCATTTTATTCCTTTACTGTAAAACATGTTGTTTTTTTATTCCTTCTGAAGAGACTGAGTGAGATGAATAGTCCAGTTTAAGTTAATGAGACTATAGACTTGCTTTAATACGAAGTACAGATCTAACAGTTGGCCGTATCAAAGCCCACTGAATTCATTAACTTTTTTTAGAGCAGCACTATAAAGACAGGAACTTTTCAACACCTATCGTGACCCCATTTGCCCACTGTCTCATTAAGTAGGGCCACAATATGGATTAGCGAGGCAGGGAGAGGGGAAGACAATGATGGACATAACCTGTCTTTTCTTGGAAAGTAGTACTTCTGCAATTGCACTGTAACTGATAGTGATTTTTCTAACACTGTGTTTCCAAATGCAATATAAAACAGGAAAAGAACGTATTTGGACATGCTTAACGCCTTTTGGATTTAAGAATAAACTGGGGAGGAGGAACCAACCCCAACTGAGATAAAATATGGCCTAGGTTAAATGATCACAATCCATGAACAAAATACAATTTCAATATAGGGTTCAGGATACACTGACTTCCTGCATGGCAGCATGCAATTCATATTTATACATGTAGATGTGCTGCTCCTGATGTAAAGCAGGAAAATACTGGGGTTTAATACTGTTCCTAGAAATAAACAATTCCTTTGACACTAATTTTTCATCATTTTAATCATTGCTGTTCTCAACTTGGCTTGAGAAAGCTGTACTGTTCAAAGATCCTCAGTCTCTTGGCAAGTGTGGTGGCCTAAAACTGTCATTTTCACCCAAACAAAGCTTACACTAGGGAAAAAAAACTGTGTGAAAATACCAAAACTTGTTTTTATAAGTTTACCTAGTTCTTTTCCATCCTTCAAAAAGCTTCTTGATAGCCCATGCTTTAAAAAAAAAAAAAAAAAAAAAAAAAAAGGTAATGGTGTAGAAATCTGCCTTGTCCCTGACAATCCTCCTTCCCTTCAACAACAATCATTAAGTAACCTTAAGAGGCAGAATAAAAGAAACCTTGTAAAGAATTGAATGGAATCAGGTGGAACCAACCTAAAAGTATACAGATAGCTCTTTGCTCAACCTTTTAAATTCTGGGTTCTTCTCAACACTCTGTCTAAGCAACACTGAAACAAGATGCAGAACCGAATTTTCTATCAATTAAGTAAAAATCAGAGCATTCTTGCAAAGGGTCAAATCCCATTAGATGTCCCAAGCACAATCACTTTGAATGGTTTGGCTCACAAGGCTATGGTAACTAGCATTTAGCTGTCACAATAGAAAACCTGAAAATATTTTCCAAGACAGCAGTCACCACTTGTTCTTTCACATGCGGGAGAGGAGAACAGATTTTTGCATCTTAAAAGGATGTATAGAAACTTGTGGCCTTTCTTTACCCTTTTCTTGCTCTGGCTCATGCTCTTTTCTATCTGTTTTAATCTTTTTCTCACTTTTTCCATGCAAGCTGTTCCCTCCAGGTGCACTCCAATAAAAGGCTTGTCTCTTTTCTTTAGGAGGAATGATGTGAAGGCATCTCACTCATCTTGCCTTATGATCCATGTTCATTACTTAATATGCTTTCATATCTCCATATCAGGGCTGTTCCTGTTTCACCCTTCCTAGTACCCTGTGGAATGATCTTTCAGCGACAGCTGAGGAGGGATTTTCCAAGATGCATGTTAATTGTCAAAGTTCCCCTTTTCAGGATGTTGGTGCATTACCATACGGTTGAAAGGGGTAAGCACTGGGCTTATCCATAGTGCGTGGCAGCTTTCACACACAGCTGAAACCTAGTATCCTTGCCGCTTCTTCTGCAGCCCAAGAGGAGAGATCCGACCAGTCTCAACATTAATAGCTTTTAATGGAGCCATTTCACTTGTGTGTTACAAAGCACATTTAACTATGGCAATGTAGAAACCAAAGCATGCATATAATTTGCATGCGTAAAATTTAAAATGAACTTTAAACTATCTTGCTGTGGAAACCTAGGCCGCAAAGTCAGCAAGATCAAAATGAACTCTACAAAAATCTGTACTATGCTCCCTCTCTACCTGTTGAGGATAATCGAAGAGAATGATCTGGCATTGCAAATTCATTATTTAGAAACCTAACGCCCACAAGGAAAGTTGAAATAATCACTATATAAGGCCATCCTTGGATAGGATAGTTAAACACTATGCTGACATAAAAAAAAAATCCAGTAAGACTATAAATTGCCTTAGGTGAACAGCATACAGGGAGAGATGCAAAGAGTTGACGTCATCCATTTAATTTCCAGAGCTCCACACCAAATATAGGGCTCTCTTCTCCTGGGCTTGCAAAGGCTTTCCTCCCTGAATGCTAGCCGTCCCAGAAAGCAACATTTTCCCACAAACCAAAGTGCAAAACCAGAGTTGAAACATGTCAGCCTGCGTCCTGTTGTCTTACAGCTTCAGAAATGGAGAAGTGTGGAGGAACTACAGAGTGGTTCTTCCAAGTCTGAGACAGAACTGTCCTGTGTGGAACTGGTTACAGCTGGAAACACACAGATGCTAATCAAAGTGCAGAGGATCACATCAAAAACACGGCTCTGAGCTTGCCATTTTAACACTTGTTAGGAAGCATGTGTGGCTGCTGGAAAAGGGAAGGCGGCAGAGTTCTGCTCTTCCAAAGCAGTCAGTCTCTTGTACTTGAAGAAAATGAGACATGAAATTCAGGCCCGAAACATCCTCTTGTTCAAAAACAACAGAACAACATACTGCTGAGGGAACCCTATTCTGTGGCTCCTCTATATACAGGATGTGTTGCATCACTGCCATATTGCAGCAGCAGCAGCCGCTGAGCATCTAAGATGAAAAAAATGTTGTTATGCTGTTTTCTATGAAGAGTTACTACAACAGCTACCTCAATAACAAGTGGCATGAATGCAGCTTATGCTCAGCACGGGAAACACCGCCCAGCATGGCTTCTGAGGGTTGGCTGAAGGCAGAGGAGCGTCTAAGGCTTTTAATGAAATCACATCTTATGGCCATTAAGTGAATGCATACTGTACGGTTTCCATAGCATTTTTCAGTAATGCAAGTTAAACATTTCAGAATACTTCTGAGAGCAGAAGTTATCAGAACAAAGGTATCTGAGTTATCCCATGGGCACTCAAAAGCAAATTCACCCTTGATGTAAACTCACTAACTTAAGCTTGGATTCTATTTGGCCAAACAAGCTTTTCTTTTCTGAATAGGTCACTCGTAAATCAGCTGCTGGACTGCCCAGTTCTGTCTGTGAGCCAGCTATCACATTCCTTATCTGCATGTTTAACTTTAAGCATAATAATAATGTGTTCAGTACAGTGGGATGAGATCCTGGCTTCCAGTTAAAGATGTCCCTTGCTGGATCAAGGCTTTGATGTCCCATACAGAAAATTAGACTCAGCTTCCTTCCACAGCAGTCCTGTAGAATCTGGCCATACACACAGCTCTCGAGGCTCTGTCCCTTTAGAGGAGTCTCCATGTACTCAACTCTTACCGTCAAACGCTTTCTATCAGCTCACTGACAGCAGCAAAGCATGCAGCAACCAGAACCAGAAACGTTTAGCTCCTGAACCAGCTAACTAGCATTCAAATTTTCTCTTTAAGTCCTACATTGTCTGATTGTCACCTATCTCCATCTCTCAAGCTATTTCAGAGGCTAACAAGCCACCGACAGTTTTGTGTTCAGTATAAGTTTAATCCTCCCCAGGCACAAACAAGTACACATGTAAATTTTTCTTAAAACAGTTGTACAAAGTCCATCCACTTTATAAAGTTGATAAAGTCTGGGACCACTTTTCACCTAGCGAATTTTTTTCTGAACAACCTGATTGTTAATCAGTACTTAAAATCCATATCAATCCTTATCAGTGGCATGGATTTCTACGCAATTCCCAGTAGAAGGTTCCCGAAAGCTCACATAAACTTCCCAGCCCGCTTCCTAAATAAGAGGCTTAGCATTTTTATTGCCAATAAACATTTAATTCAATTAGAGATGTTTTACAGAAACATTGTCAGTTTCTGACCTGTACGTGTCTGAATTGAAAAACAGAATCATGTTTTGTTAGATTTAAGCTGCACAAACCATATACCTACGCAACTAATTCCATTAGCATAGAAAAGGCACATGTCCCTGCAATAAATTGCAAAAAGGCAGCCAAACAACAAGATGACATAAGGCTCACTAGTGCTTACAGTCTTTGAAAACTCCAGCTCTGTTCATAAATTTTGCCTTGTCATAGATCTCACCCCTGCTTTATGCAAACACTTCTTCCAATAGAAAACGTGTCTTCTGCATCTTCCAGTACCTCTTTAACTTGTCACAGACTGGGCCTAGCTCTGCTGTGACTCACTTTTCACCCTTGCTACTGTCTCTTAGAAGTTCTCAGAATTTAAACAGTAAAGCAGTGTGGCTCCTGCAGCTTTTTAAGTATTTTGACTACCATACACTCAGAACATACTGTGGAACAGAGCTGTACCATGCGGTACAGTGTTACATGCAGGCTAAAACAACAACTTTCCCTTCCAGCACTTTAATGAATTTCATGTTCCAAGAAATTGTGAGAACAATGCAGTACTAACGAGCCACGAGCAACCCAACTGTACGTGAACAATTAACAAAACACGCTAAGTGTCAATTTATTTCACAGCACCATTCGATTTTGCTTAGCCCCAGTATGCAGTTCAAAAGTTTTTGGCAGCAGTCAGCACCATAAATCATAACTCGCATGGCATCTGTTCCTCCCCGGAACTGCACGCGGAGTTCAGGATTTTGGGCAGGTCGTCAGCACAGCTGGATTCTTTATTGAACCGCCATAAAAAATTTTAAGTCTACTGTTCTGAAAGTAGAAAATGATATATGGACGTGCAAGGTGTTGGCTTCCTGCTAAAGAATAGTATAACCGTGAACTGCTGGAAGAAGAAAGCTCCTTGACACATTTTGATCAGACTTGGCATGTTAATATTTTGGAACAACTAAGGATTTCCAGACTCACCGGTGGCCTTTGCTCCCTACGGTTCCATTTCAAACATGCACCTCTTTGTTTACATCATTGCTCACTGGAAGCCGATCCCAAACCAGGCTGGCTTGACTCTTTACAGGGGAAGACAATATGGTTCCGTGAACAAAAGTGTATGTACTGTAATCAAACAAATGCATCTAACTTGCTACTTCCAGAACCAAGTTTTAAAGAGGAAAAAAATGTTCGCCTTCAAAAAATAATCTTCTTTATTGTACTCAGGTATGGCAAGATGTGCAAAACATGCTGACAGTGCAATATGATCACCTCCACAGTCCCTGTGCAAAAATATATTTACAGCAGTATTAGCTCCTGCTCATTGCACTCTGAGCTTGCAACTGAAGCACTGCCTATTGATACTCCGCCAGCCAGTCATGCGTACACTCACTGCAAAATGTGCACTGCACAATTCAGAAAGATGGCAAAACAACACTAAAAAAAAAACTTAAATGCTAGTCTAACAGCAAACTCAAGACAGTGGCTTTTCTGTGGAGACTTCCGCCTTCTTTTCTTTCCTTGCTCCCTTCCACATGTGGGATTCATCATTTTCTCTAGTGATGTTGTAAACACAACACCTAGTGAGCAAAATCTAACCAACCATGAGGAAAGCAGATCTAGGAAATATGGTAAAGTGCAAACATAATTAAAACTGGAGAAGCTACGTACATAGTGTAACATGCAAAGAGGATGTGCTTTTCCTCATATACTGTGCCAAGCGTGTCTCTCAGTTAACCATGAAACCTGCATCGCCAAGAGCTGCAGCTCCTTTACTTCCACCCGCAATCAAGATGCAGTGGAAAACCTACAACCTTGTAATTGCTACTGCTAAATACAGATACTTAATTCAATAAAATGTATTGAAAAAAGGGTAGCAGAAAGGGAAGATGGCACGCACTACAGCTAACTCACAAAACAGCGTCTGAGAGGGCTCTGATAACTTACAAGCACTCAAAACTACCTTTAGTATTACTAGTCTCAGTTGGATCTGTGCACATAGACAAAGGCTCTTTTGACTGTCAGCTGTAATACTCGAGTTCTGTGGGCTGTTTCCTGATTAGGGATTGCCTACACCTTTTGGCTCCCACTAAGAGCTGATCAGGGAATGCCACGCACCTGTACACCTGGGGCTTGGGGAGCAGCTATTTAAGTGGTAGGCATAGCAGCATGCATAAATGGAGTCTGTAAACGCTGGGTTGGAGCTGTGTGAACCTGAGCTTGTCGAACAGGGCTCCTGAGTTAGTCCCTTTTCTGGTAAGTTAGTATCTTCTTGAGCTTCATCCCAGTTCAGAGCTGCAAAGCTCCTCTGAAGAACGCGTCACGAAAACTGTTTTGTACTATTGTTTGGTTTAGTCATTTCGAGCTAGGTTGGGCTAGCAGCCTCTTTGGCTGCAGTGAATCAAGCAGAACCTATCAAAACTGAGTTTACACAGGTGCTTACTTTAGATCCTAAAATCATTTTGCTTCATTTGTGCTGATTAGCTGAATTAGGACTGGGCTTAACCCATGTTTCCATGTGTTTTTATTTTTCTATGAGTCATTTAGAAGTACTATTGGCAGCTTCTTTTTTTTTCTTGTAACTTAAAACTTTTTATTTTCCACTCTTGCTGAGGCAGTAAAAAGGAAATGGAAGTGAAGCAGGAGATGTTTAATTGGTTTAATGGACTCATTTGTTATTTTTGTTCTAGAGAATGAAGTGCTGACTGTCCATAGATCAGTATTTTTCATACTGAATTCACTGAACTTTACAGCATGTAGAAGTGAACATGTGTGAAATCAGGGTGGTGAAAAACTTAGGCTGTATATATGCCGGTATCATTACAGGTTTCTCTTATTCATCAGTTGCTGCTTTTTTTACCTGAATATGAGTTGTGCCCCCTTATACTGTGGTGGAGTTAGGCTTTAAAGATAAAAAGCTGGAGTAGGTTACAAGAGAAAATGAATCTAAGTAGAGCCCTTGATTTCACTGATTACACTTGAGTAACCTTAATCATACTTGGGATCTTTAAGTTAGAAGCACCTTCACAGCACACCTTAGGCTCTAGGCCAGCTTCTCCATATACCAACTAATGTTTAAACTGCCCAAAGTTAATTACTTGTTTCTGAAGTGAAATTTTTTATTCTTTCAGTTCGTGTCACAAGGTCCATGTCATTGTAATACCAACTTAGTGAAAAAAGAGTATTATAAAAAAAACAGCCCCAAAACAAGGGATCCATATGCAAAATGAGATTCCATATTATATCTATGGCTCAGTTCCACATCATGTGTACCTAACTGTGTTAAAGCAAGCCCTGTGACTTCCCATTTTTTTCCCAGCGCTCAGCTGTGCGGTAAGCAATGAGGCAACAGGGCCACCTCACACTAGATGGAAGACAATCAATTCAAGGTAACTTGGAATGAAACACCTGCTTTCACAGGAAACACCATTTTGATGCCTCTCTCCAACAAAGCCAAGGCAAAGGAACTACAGCAGTTAATACCTAATGCCAAACTATCTGTGCTCTATCTGCTGCCAAACATCTGTGCTCTTAACTACAACTCACTGCCAATTTCAGCCTACTTCCTGACACTGCTCAGCAATGCCGTAGACAAAGAGCAAGGGTAAAGGGGGGGGGGGGTTGCTATCCTGTCCCCTATCTAGATGAAAAAAATCCCTGAGCCATATGGTCTTGCATAAAATAACCATCAGAGAGAAGCCTGGTGCAGTGTCAGGTTAGTGAGAATATTCTAATTACATGTCTAAGGAGCACCTCATTTGCAGTCACTGAGCAAACCAAATGTAGATGACAAAACTGTGGGTCCTGAGAGATGTGTATTTTAACAGCATCAGAACCTTTAGCCCCAAATTACTAAAACCAACCCTAAACCCATTACTTATCAAGTAGTGTAAATAAGAATCAAGACAAACTGTTACTTTCCATAGCAGGAAAAAAGTTGTTTGGGCTATTTTATTTTATTTTTTAATTAGTAAGGAAAATCTGGCTCAAATCAACTTACTGCTAAGGAAACACTATATTTCATTTGGACTTGTGCTTCATCTTAAGCAAGTTTTACAGCATCCCTTATGTAACAGAACTGATAGCCACACAGGGATAGATGACAAGTCAAATCCAAATCACAAGGCACATGCATGCTCACACAAACTGGAACCATGTCAGTTATGTTGCTGGCTTATCAAGCTCTCTGTTCTCCAGGAGAACATTATATGGTTTGTAATATGTCAGAGAATGTCAAATTAAGGGCTGCACAGCAGTGAAGGGTAGAGCAGAAAGCATTCTATTCCAGGCCATTGATTCCTTCTGACAACTACATGCAGTAATTCCCAAAACTATCTACTCGGTCTCAATTGCATGGAAAACATAGCCCAATGTTAGTTCTAAACCTTGCACCCAGTGCAGCTTGAGTAGTAGACCATCCAAGGGGATTAAAGAAGATGACTGATTTAATCAGAATAATTCTTTTAATGATAACTTGTTGCATTTCTGCCCCCCCCCCCCCCCCATCTTTAATAGTTCGCTTCCTGGATTCCCAGTGCATAAACTGAGCATATTTTGTTCCTACAGGAAATGATCCAATTAAGTTGATGTATAATTGATAATGAACTGTTTAAGCTGATTTTGCTTTTGAAAAATCTTAACAGCATGCAGTCAATTGGCTGACCCTCCTCCCCTCATCTGCAGTTGAGGGTCACGGTTTAAGGAAAAAACAGGGAGCAGACTCAGCGTACTCTAAGCAAGGTAGACTAGGGAGGAATTTCAGCTCTAGTGAGCTGAGCTGGCTCAGGGCATTAGTATCAACTACTTTAAAATAAGGTAGTCCCTGATTACTATAACTTGGCCACTGAGACACAAGCAGTTGAGACAGAAGAAGCTCAGTAAACATTCACATTAGAGATACCGCTTATTTACCAGAACATCGAACCTTGGAGCACTAACGGTTGCAGTTAAGTTTCCCATTCTCCATAAATATGAACTCTGCTGACCTGTCTTGTTGCCTTACAGCAGGTAAGAGTGGGAGATGTTGACTGACTCGTACAAGTTTAATAATTCACTATCACCTCAGTGCAAAAGCCAGGTCAGGCCAAGGAAGTGCTGCTGATAGCATATCTACAGCAGAAGGCATCAGATTGACGGAGAGAGGCTGGGGCACATTTTTGTAAAGTCATTGCAGTAAGTTTTAAATAACCTAAAGGCTAAAATTGTTCTTCGCATGAAACAGCTTTTGCCTACCTCAACATAACTGACTATCACTCGCTAGACTTCATTCTTTTCGCCCCTCCGGCACCGACTCACTGTCCAGCATGGGCCACTTACCTCTCTCCCTGTACCTGTCTCCCCATGCCTCTCTTCCCCTGCTGACTTTTTTTTTGTTAGACTATAGGGCACACAGGTACAGGTCTGCTTTTCACCAACTCTTTTCAACAGCCTGCGTGGCCCCTTTCTCTGCTGAGGCATTGGGGTACAAGTGACAATGACACTGAATGTCACCACATTGAAGATGAGAAGTGACTAGTCAAGCACTGAGAGCTATTGAGTGTGCCACTGCCACGTATGTTTTGCACAGTGGTTCCTTTTGGGCCCTGCTGATCTAGCTGTCACCAACCCATGTAACTTAAAAGGTAGGAATGCATTCTCATGCACAGTGATTGATACAGGAACCATTTAACTGACATGGAACCCCTCTGGATATTCAATACATATCCTTCACTGTTGCTCAAATGAATCTGAAAGCTAGAGGGATTTTGCCGCCTGTTCTTTACAAGCGGAGCAGATTTCCCTCTATCATCGACAAGAGTATTACTGCAAAGAATTTTTACAATTAGGCAGTGAGATCTTTATAGCACTACCTGCTTATACCACTTTAGCAAGAGTCTGCCACTGGGTATGTTACAAATATTATTTTGCTTTTTAAGGACCCTCGATGCATTTAAACCTTTGTTCAATTTTACTCTTCCTAGGAACGCTCATTTGATGGTTCTAAGTTCACTCCACTTCAGCCCTGGAGTTTACATCCTACAAACACTGAGGTTTCTTCTTCTGCAGGTTACCCTTTCACCGAGGAATGGATACTTGAGTAGATGTTGAGAAATCTCATCATGTGGGGTAAGGTACCACGTAGCAAGTGGTGCTATTCACTTCAGTGCCAGCATTTTCACAAAAAAAGCTCCACCTAAGAAAAGAACCTCTGATGTATGTATTGCTCTGTTCTTCAAGAATCATTCCTTCCTGCCATGCTGTCCCTCTCCCCTCACAGTTATACTGTTAGCTAACCTTCTTCCAGGGTTTCTTAATACCATCCCTGCAGTGAGATCTGCCGAGCTGAATGCAGTAGTCAAGGTACAGCTGTAGGGGGGCTGTCCATACTGACATTCAGGACTTACAGAGTCTATCATTTTGTTGCAATATTATCTATGAATTCACAACTTTTCTTGGACAAACTTAAAAGTTTATGCTAAGGATGAGGGTTTTTCCCTGAGGGGCTCAGCCAACTTGGAGACCATCTAGCTTCAGTTAAAAATATTTTAGGTGATGCAACGGCTCAGCTTGCATGTCTCCATGAATTTTTTTTGTCCACTATGTTTAAGGGTGGTTTTCCCACATAAAATAAACAATTCAGAATTGAGCACCTACAAAATGAGCAAGAAAAAAGAGAGCTTAATGATTCTATTTGTAATCCTTCTCAGGTAGAATTCTTAAGAAATTTTGTGACAAGTAAAGACAAAACAATTCTGGACTGAACTTTTTTTAAACTGACTACTTCCTCTTAAGTTCTGCATGTATCAGTTCCTGTAGTCTTATCTGATAATTTTCTGCAAGGTTTCCTAAGTACAAAATATATTTTAACTTCCTGTATTGAGTGCTGCCAACTCACTTCAGTATAAAAATGTGTTTAAGTCTACTTAGAACTGTCACACACTCTAATAATGTTACTAAAGCGAGTTCCATTAATGTAACTTTTGAAGGCACAAGCCTTGTCCAATTCTGCCTGCAGAGACAACCAGACAAGTTTCACTCATAAATCAGCAGGACTTGTGTTTGCTTAAGCGAAAGGGGAAGCAGGGATCTTTGACAGGATTTGTTTTTCAGAACGTGGCACACAAAAGCAATTCAGATTGGCTAAGTTGTGCAAACCACAGACACAGAAACATGCCATGAAAGTAGGCAAACCATGAAAAAAAATTGCAGACAAAATTGCAAATAAAACATCATACTGATTTACAGCAGAATGTTATGGGAACATTACAGAAACATCAGCCTTATGAAAGATACTGTCTTGTCTAAAGACTCTGTGTTTGATTCAGGTGGTAGCAGCACCTTGGCTCCCAGCTCCTTAATGTAATTGCTGCTTCTCATTATTCCTCCATTCATCATTTCGTAAGTGATCAAACAGCTAAAATGAGCAGTGTTCAGAACGGCCACATTTCCTGCTTCTATGAATACAAACATCTTCTGCACCCCTCCTCGACAGGGAGTCCAGTACTGGTTTTTTGCGTTACAAAGAAGAGTTTACCTGATGCCTGAGATACTATCCAACTTTCTCAAGGCTGTCAGCCCCACAGTCTCTAGTCACCTCGCAAAAACTGACCCCTTAGCCAAATTGTGAGTCTGACTGAGCTATTTAATAAGCAAAAAGTCTCCACAGTTTCTCCCGATTAAAGTGCTGGTTCAGGACCATATCTGGTCAGATGCAAGTGAGGCACTCTTGAGTTAGCTTGCTTACAGCCCAGCACCCCTGTATGAAGAGATGTGCAGCCTCACCAACAGTCCCCCTGAAGCCAGGCAGGAAGGTGCTATCTTGGTTATGACAGACAGACTCAGGTCTAACAATGTAAATGATACATTCCCAAATGGTTCTTTAGCAAATGGGGTAAAAAAAACCAACAACAACAGCTCACATCATATATAGGAAAGGAAGGCAAAGAAGAATGGGTTTCATTGTCTTCTGTAGTGCTGAACTGTCACATGGTGATGCAAACTGTGCACTTCCAAACCCTTACAGCTCACACTGCTATGACTTACTCACGAGGCCACGCTCCATGTAACTATCAGCCAAACTACATCAGTAATGTTCCTGATAGCATAATAACTTGCCTTCAGCATTTTTCTTTTAAGCTCTAGACTTTTGCTTAGATTTATTTACCCTGACAACGCTGTTTAGTTACTGCTTTGTAAAGTTAGATATTAGCAATGCCAGAAGAGCTGAAAACTTCACAAAACGGTCGCCTCTTCACAGAAGTCTGCACAGAGTTTTGAATCATTAGTTGATGTTATTCAACAGAAACACAACACAGCATGGCGATGCTTAAATCCTTACTCACTTCACTGTGATTTTATCTGAACTAAGAAGGCAGTCAAAACACAATGCAAGCTTTTCAACATCTGAGCTAGGTTTTCTCTATTTCTCTAAATAATCTCAACTGTCTTGACTGTTAATCCCTGGCCACAATTAAACACATTTTGTGTATCAGTCTAAAGAAAATAAATTGGAATAATTGCTTAGGCTTCCAACAACGGCAGAAGCAGGTTCTAACAGATATTCTATGATGAAGCTCATCACTTTTTTTTTCCATTGACACATGAAGATTAAGTGCTCAGTTCTCCTGGAATTTGATACAAGTATAACAACGTAGCAGCCAAAAAATTTTGCAGCTGAGTCCCTTAGAGACAAATGTATTGGAGGCTTTGAGCAGCTCCTCCCATCATTCCTACTGAATGGTTTTGTGTTGTAGTTTTGCTTTAGGGTTTAATTGCTGGGTCACTACCATTTCTGTAAACAGTGTATTTTTTTCTAAATAAGTGTTCAACAGTGATGTTCATGGAGGGTTTCACAACTGCACCTTTGATACCACACTTTAAGCAATACTTCTGCATGTTTGTGACATGGGCATTTCATTTTCATCTGTTTTGAAATTAGCTTTCCCTTTTACGACAGAGTGTCTCTTTGAGCCTGCATTCTCTAGCTAACTTGCAAACTGAAATGGATTTATAATTGCAAATAAAAAGGAAAACTGTGACTATTTCATGTTCAATTAGATCTGCTTATCAATTTCATAATGCAATGAGAATTAATTGGCACTATCAGTCAAAACCCCCTCAAAGAAAATTGAGTTATAATTACAGCATATCAAAAGATCACGTTAATGTAGCCACCACGCGTGCATTTAAAAAAAAGCACGCACACACACAAAAAACAGAACACAACACCACCACCAAAAACCCTGCCTATGGATACTTTCATCCACGCTCTGCAATAAAACAGAGGTGCTGGCGGGGTATTGTTCTCCCGCTCCTTCCAACAAATACATGTAATGTGCTTATTAGAGAAGAGAGAAGGGGAGTTTCAAATGCCTTCACAGCTAAATAAAACTCCAGTTAGATTCAGTGCTTCTCAGAAAGCTGTAAACAATATTCAAGCCTCTAAAAGCTCTCAGGAGCTATCAAATCACTAGTACTAACTGGTTTTGTTTGATCCTTTATCTCAACAAATGAGACTGATGCAGGTAAGACTGAAGTCAGTTGGTATGTTTCCTATCAGAAAGGCCTTCTCATGCTCCTTTATTTATCAGGAAAAACATCTTCCACTGCCCCGGCAGCCACAACATAAGAGTCTTTTTATGGACAGAAATATGCAATAAGCCAAGCATTGAAACGCCTATTTCAGCTCCCGTCTGTTAAATAAAATCCTAAACAATTCAGGAATTCAGTCATAGCTTAAAGAAGCAGGCAATGCATTCAAGCTGTAGAACAGTGTCCTTAAAGTTTGCTTTTTCTGTACAGTCCCTGTCAGCGCTAAGCCATTATCTTAAAACAAGGTGCTGCCATTATGTACGTCTTTTCTTGCTCTACAGCTATGATAGGCACAAATTTGGGATTTTTACACTCGGGTTTTTCACAAGTGCCAGAAGAAGCTGGACTGAGGCTTGTGCAAAGACCACCTGCCAGATCTTATCAGAAAAGATTCCCTTGCTCTGTCCACAAAAAAGTGAAGGTGCCTGGAAGCTCCTGGGAGGTATAAAAGAGGCAGACTGACACTGCTACTAGCCAGAGACTGCCCAAAAATACCTCAGCTGAGAATGGGGGATAACAGGACAACCTACAGGTTATGCCAATCTTCCATGTGTTTGAATTACAGACGACTCAAGCTGAGCTCTTCAGAAATCTCAAGCGATCGTACTCCTGCTGCTGCATCAAAGAGGAAGAAGACTGGAGAAACCTGACTCCTTGGAAGGGTCCAATCTGCAGGTCAGTGACCCTCATTGGAGGGGAAACTCCGAACGCAAATGTCTTTAGTCCTTTATCTAGTTCTATCTTGACATATGCATTTTGAAATGCAGTATCCTTGGAAACTTAACATAATCAACTGGGGTTAAACTTTCAGCTTTTATTCATAAGTCTACCACTAGCGGCTTCAATGTTGCGTTGCTTTGCACTAGCAGGATAGCTGATTCTTTTAAGTCTTTAAAATGGCATAGAATGAGATTTTTAAAAAGCAGTACCACATGGGGTGTACTATCTTTTCAGGAAAATAAATGTCACTACATGAAAAGGTGGATTATATCTCTTAAGAATGTGCAAGGAAGATTCTGAAATTACATTTGATTTAAGCAACAAGAAGGAAAATAAGTTGTTTCATTATGATATTAACTTCCACAAAAACCACACTATTCAAGGGAAGTTATAAATTCACGACTGCGTAACAGCGTGTATTGTGAGTAGTATCCTTTCTTTATTAAAAAAAAAAAAAAAGGCGGCAAGGGAAATGAATTATAGTGGGATCTCTCTCAGAAAAAGGATTTCATTATTGGCTTTGACTTGACTTGTGACAGTAAGCTTTTTTCCATTCTGCTGCCTACATGCAGCAGCAGCACGGTTAACCTTGCATAAAACATAGAGCCTTTAGTTTAAGATGATGCAAATAAATCAGGTCCCCACAACCAAAGGTGTTCTCTTGACACACGGCTAAAATCCTGTCAAGCCACTGATCACAACCAAAATGCTCCTCTTGCTTTGATCCCTTCTTGCCAGTCAGAGTCATTAGTTGAATGGCCTCATCTCACTGATGGGAGTTTCTCATGGCATGCTGAGGAAAAGGAACTCAAAGTCTTACTGCTTACTGGGAAAACAAGTGGTTATAGTCAAGCAGAAATTATGTATTAAGAATGCTTCTCTGTATACAAAGATTTGGGCAATTTCCTAAATTGCACTCATTCCTAATGATTTTAACCAGTTGTTCTCAACTCTCCTGCAGTAACAGTCCTGATTTTTTTCAGACTAAACCTACAGCAGCCATTCATCAATGCATCCCCTTCAAACTCACCGCACTGGTACGGAGTCCTCAAACTCCACACAAGGTCTGAACATAAATAATTGCAAGAGTGGCAAGCAGTGTTAATTTACAGAACTGAGTCTCTAAGATAAGGAGGAGAGAACTTAATATATTGCAATTACTGATTTAGGAACCAGTTCTGCCTGGAAAAGTAAGTGGGACTGGGGAGTATGCTGTAATCTTTAGGAAATATTAAGCTTATTGCCTGATACTCACAGAATTGATTATCCCCTTAAGTGCTTGGAATCCTCCAGTGACAGGGAAGACTTGCTCTTTCGTGTCAGCAATTTTTTCAAGCTTTGGAGAGAAAACATGTGCAAACACGTGAATCACTTTGCAAACTAAATTCGTCACGCTGCTTTTCACCCTTAAAATGTAAATGGATGTCTAAAAACAACTGACATCATCTCTGCAAAGAGAAGGAAAATTCTGAGTTCCCTCACCGCTAACTAGGACTTTTCTAAATGGGAGGACTTCCTACAACCGACTGCAGCTAACAAAGTGGTATAGTGGCTAGCCATCGTGTCAGACCACCACATTAAAGAAACCTTGTAGGGCCTGTATCTTTGCAGTGATTTCCTAACTCTTCCTACAATTACCTTCCCTTTTTGCTCGGCCTTCCATTAAAAAGCCTTTCTACACGCCTTCTATAGTAAAGAGTCTTTCGTATACTTCTCCATTTAAGTCACTTTCACGGTACAAGAGTAGCTCCAGCCTTCATTAGGACATAGCAACTCTGGACGAGCTTTCAGTCAATGAAGGACATGGATCCTTCTTTCTTTTTCTTATCCCAAGGCTGTTATACATGCTGCTTGACGCTTGTCTATAGCTACTCTGTTCATGCGACCTGTAGCCGAATCTGGTTGCCAACTTCATGAAAGGTGTTTTGCCTGCATCCTTTCCTGCTGGCAGCTTCCAGTTAGCAAGGGTAATTCCAACGGGCCTTCTCAGCAATGGAAGTGACACCCACACATTCTATTTACGTCTATGTACACATCTGAGTGCCTGCTTCCTGAGCCAGAGAAGACATTATACTGCCTAATGTAAGTAAAATTAATTTCTGTATTACTTAACATTAACTGTATAAAGCCCTGTGACAAGGGACTGCCTAGTAATCTAAAATAGTAACGTTCTTACCTGTTCTTGTACAAAATCAAGGACACCCACACAGTAAACTCTAGCTCCCAGTTCCCTGGATTTCTTTGCCTGCCCCAGAAGAGAAGAGAGGAATAAGCATTTTTTCATTCAACAGGCAACACCCAAACTCTCCAGAATGTAACATGAATTTTCACCTAGCGCTCACCTCTTTCTCTGCATACAAGGGAATCTGACCATCCAGCTTGCCATCTGTCAATGCAATGATGATACTAGAAAACCTTGAGGCTCCTTGCTTCGCAATTTGTGTATTGGCCTGGAAACAAAAAATATTTATCCAGCTTAAAATTACACCTGAACTTTTTACCAAGATGCATCTTCTAAGTGAATATAGCTTCTGAAACAACACTCAGCCTCATCTTGAAACCCATCTCTCGTGACAATCCTCTGCCTCCCTTTAAGTCACTACTAACAAAGAAATCATTGATCAGTATTTTCCAGTCACCAGTGAGCCTGCCTCCAAAGTGCTGGGGTCACTAACTGATCAACCCTTGGAAACACTTGATTCTTTCAGGACAGATACTCTCTGAGTTGTGAAGCTCACTTCTCTTTAGATCCACCACAAGGTTTCCTTCGCTACCCCCAGATTTGAAATGCCAGTCAGTAGGTTCCAAGATGTAAAAAGAATGGCTTAAAACTAAATATTTTTTTTTTTAAATGGCAACAAACTTCTGTTTGCCTAGCTTTTCAGCCCGCAGATCACAATTTCAGACTTGGCTCCATAGGCATAAAGGAGGAAAATGAGTTTCCATCCATAACAGTGAAAGCTTCGATCCTGACCTTCAGGGCCCGAGTCTTTCAGCAAAATCCCAGAGTATACTTTAACTGTACGTCTCAAGAAAATACAGCAGTTGGGAACTCCGTAACTGAGATAGTCCAAAATTAAGGCCATTTGTCTTGAAAACGCTGATCTGTGCAGTAAACCCTCCATAAGCTCATGCTCTAGAAGGCACTGTTAGACTCAGAGCCCTACAAAGCTGGTTTTAACTATTTACCATGTAATTGGTATGCCGTGTTAGCTGTTAAATTCACAACCGCTCTTTACCGCGAAGGATCAAGTCAAAGAAATTCCATATGGCAATTTTCTGTGATGGCTAATCTTCTGCATGGGATTTGCATAGTATCTGGGCAATCTTGGGACCACTTAGGAAACCAAAAAGATTTGAGTGTAACAGACTGAGGCATACAGTCAGTCCATTTATGTTACAGGTTGTTGCTGCTGTTATCCAAAGGGCGAGAACAGAGGGTATTTTGATTGCAAGAAGATGAGTAAAGCCTACCTGTTTTAATCCTTCATGTATATATGTGTCACCTGCTGGTTTTACCTCCTCCAAATCTTTAAGACCTTTCTTGATTTTCTCTCTGAAAACAAAAAAAGTAAGAGACTGTTAGCATGATTTGAAATGGGGAAAGGAGTTAGCTTATTGAGGGGAAAAATTAGTATTTGTCATAAAAGAGAGCTGAAATCAAAGTCTGTAAAATATAGCTTTTAGCTGAGATACCATGTGGAGGCAGATTTTGTATTCACAACGGAAGCGGCACTGTGGTAACAGATATTTTAGATCTAAATAACACAATATGCCTCAGTGAGTCAAAGAGCTAGAATCAAGTAAAATGTTTCAGACGGAGCAGATATTGCAAAGAAGTGGCAAAGCCTCGGCACTCAATAGCCCAGTGGAAATTCTGTTATATTAAGTCTACTTTGCTCAATTAAACAACTTACTTCCAATCACCCTGCAATTAAAAAAGAAATCCTCTAAAACAGCAGTTCTATATCTAGAGAAATCTTCGAGGTCAACATGCAGGTATTTAATGGGGTAGGACAGAATTGCAATAATTATTCTCTCTTAAAAAATAAGTCTCAATAGGCAAATGCAGTATTTGCAAGACAGCTCTCGTATCCAAGGAAAAGGACTAGGATTAACGATAGGTTTTTAAATTTTTGGCTATCACTACCTTTCTGTGTGACCTTTGACAATACATCACACTTAGGTCAGAGTTCACGTAGATTTAACAGGAGGATATGGTTGTGCCATGATTTCTCATGGGCCTTTAAATAAATCCATCTTTGACTGCTCGATGCTCACTTAACTATGATGATAAGGCTGAAGAAGCTGGTGGGTGGCACGAAAGGAATTACTTCCAGTGAAATCAGTATGAGTGGGGAAAAAAAGGCAGAGACACTTTACTAAAGAATCAAGTCTGGAAGCTCTTAATTCTTAAGCAAGCAAAGTTCCAGTGAAGCCCATGGAAAGCTATGCTAGGGAAGGACAAGTAAAAACTAAGTAGGGACAAAATTTGGGCCAGAATATATAGAACACTGTAACAGACATAGGTGACAAAGAGGAAACCAGCAGGGGTGAGGAGATGGAGGGAAAATACATTGCAGGATGCGTGAAAGCTTTCCTTAGGGCAAACGAAATGAGAAAGAATGCATATGCCGCTCTGCCTGAATGCCACCCACTAGTCATTTGTTCCACTGATGGGCTTCTCTATGTTTAGAAGCTCTGTTCCAAAGTACAATCCATAGCTGTAATAAGCTCCCAATCACAGGATCAACTGATACATTGATACAATCAGGGAAGAAGGGGGAGAAGAGAGAAATGTGGCATTGCATATATGGAAAAGAAGAAGTTATGTAAGATAATACAATCTGTTTGATCCAAATATTTTACATGCAGCATCTATAGAAACAACTTGAAACTGATTATGTATGAATGCAGATTATAAACCACATACTTAGTGCTTGCCAGAAATGAGTGGCAGCACATCACAGGCGTTAGCGTTCTGCTGGCAAGAAACAAGCAGCAACTGAAGTCCCAGTTTTCTGAAACAGATTTCATTTTGCAAAAATAGCTTTTGTACAGTCAGTTCAGTTTTATTTATCTAAAATGCCTTGTGACCCGGTCACAGAAAAATCTCTGGTGTTTCCAGGCCTCTGCCTACAAGGGGTTCCAGCAAAATCTTTGGCAGCATGTGCTTCTTTAGCTGCATTTAATCAGTCATCATCTCTTTCCTTTGGGACACATCTGTACTAGAGAGGCCCAGCCAGATGTGAACAAGCCCCACCCCTGCTCCAAGTTGGTCAGGTACGAGCGAGTCCTGGTCTGGATATCACAAGGCCAATGTGAGTGCCGGACTTGGGGCCCCAGCGAATGAGCCCCACCAGACAGCAGGAGAGGTTAGTTCAATCCTGCTAAAACTCGCACCCAGGCAGTTTGGAGGGTGGGTACAGGAGCTCACATTTGCCTGAACCATTCTGGTAACGGGTCTTTCTTTAGTCAACCAGCCATAGCACTCTGAAGCCCTCATTCCCGCTCTTCAGTGCTCTCAAAACTCTCCTTTTTCTAGTTTCTGTAATAATTTTTTGTAGCAACAGAAATCTACAGAGAAGGTCTGGTTTTAAAAGTCATCTGTACTGAGATAACAGAGCCATGACCTCAGTCTGGGTGTCTGAACACTACCCCAATACAGTTCAGTAACAGTGATAAAGGCTGAAGGGCCATTGGCTTCACGGTTTAAGTCAGACAATGGCAGGAGGTAGAAAAAGCAAACCAAAATCAGCAACCTGCAGCCTGTCTGTGTTTGGGCTGAATGACTACAAATTTAATATTTCTTCCCCATTCAGCACATGCACTGCATCACATCTCTGTTTTTTACAACAGCCACATCTAATTTTTAATAGCTACCCTGTCTGTTCTCTCTTTTAAGCTTTGTAACTATTTCAGATAATTCTTCCAGCAGCAGCCAGACAAATACAACCATGGCTACAATCTCTCTGTCGTTCTGCTCTGTGGGTTCTTTTCAGCTAGTCCATGAACAGGGGCTGCAGGCATAATCCAAGCCCGGCTGACGTCAGGAGAGGTTCTGGTGGTGGCGGCTTCGGCAGCACCCACAGCTCTTGCCTCTCTGGGGAACTCTGCTGTGCTGTACCTCTGAGAGCAGGACCTTGCACCAGCATTAAACAGCTCAGCTGCAGAGAGCTTGTTTGCTGTGAGGGAGGCTGTGCCAACTCTGCTGTGAGGCATGCGGGCCGACCTACAAGTACTGCTCCCTGACAGACCAAAGTCTACACTGAGCTTGTCTTGTACCTTCAGTGTCTCCCCAAGGCAGGGCACTGCAGAACTAAATTTAGAACTGAAAACAGACCGTTTAGTAAAGAGAGATTACAAAGCAGCCCAGCTTTGCAACTGACTGAAGAAATCGATTTAACATAAATTGAAATGTACTGAGCTCCCCTCACCTGAGCATACTCCACAATTCAGATTTTACTTTCAGGTCTAAAGGTAACTGCCCTTCCGAGTTCAAATCACACCAAGGCAACTATCACCAGTTTACAGGAGACGTTTCTCTGCATAAGCTCTGTTGCACCAAGCTGCAAGCTTTTATTTAGGCAACTCACAACAGGTACTGTTTTCATCACTGTTCAGTATTTTTTCTAGCTTTAAGTAAGTTTAATTGACACAATGCTAAAAACAGTGTTGGTAGCCAAGCGGTCAGACTACTGATGATGTTAAGGCATTGCCTTGTTTCCTTGCATATACAGGGCCACAGCCAGCACTCGCTGGCAGCGCAAGACAGGTAGTACTTCCTTCTACTGTGACAGAATGTAGATCGCACCCCCGTTTGAGAGGACCAACGATAAACCCACAGACCAGTTACAAAGCACAAGCCACCTTAGCTTCTCACAGACACGAGACTGTCTTTGAGAGTAATAACACTTAACAGACAGGGACAATAGTTTGCCTTAAAACAAATAAATGCGTCTTCAACATATACAAAGAAAGGCTTATACTTGCTGGAAAGCAAAGTATGCCTGAGGACTGAGTCTTAAATACCATTAAAATCCTGCTTTTTTTTAGGGAGAAAATTTTTGTGCTTGTACATTAGTGCTACAGAGGTTAGAACGAGCTGAAACGGTCACGTAAGCCTCAGGTCATGCTGATTCAGTTGGGCCATGGGCTAGCCATGCACAAAACACTGAGTTTCCATTAGTATCTATGCAACTTTAAGTAGTGGTGTTCTTAGCTCTTCTGGATGGGGGACAGTATCCTTTATTTCTTTTCCATGTTGCATTCTACCTATTGAAGTGCTAGAATCTTGAATCATTTTTCAGTGTGTTGAGAGTACGAGCGCTGGTAGGGAAATCATGATTCCCAATGAGCATGTACCTATCATCAGGAATGAGGCTATCTGCCTGCAAGGCAACGTACTTCATCTCTAACAAATAAAGGCAAACAAAACAGGTACTTCGATTTTGCTGCTAAGGAAGTATAGTAACAGGAAAACACACAAACTTGTTAGTGAAACAAAAGGTGGGGAAAAAAGTGTTGTTTAACAAAAAGAGGGATGGTTACATCCCTGACAGTCAGAGCCGTCACACTGATGAAATCAAACCCTGCACATCAGCCTCCTCAGATGCATGATTTGGAGGACGTTCCTGCTTTCTACACCTCTCAAATGCTACAGAGGGCTCAGTACAACTTTAATAATTATTCTGCTTCATACTTCAGGCCTCCTGCACAGGCTCCAGATGGAAAACATGTAAGGGGCTGACTTTGCTGTACTTTACACGCTCAGTAGAACATGCTCTCTGCAGATGGCTCTATTTTGGCAAGCTGCTTGAACCAAAGTGTAGGGTTAGCTCACATGACCGAGGCTCAAAGTGTATAAACGTCTTGCTAGATTGCATGTGTCTCTGCAATAAAGGAACAGTTAGTGTTCCACCAGTCTATGGACAAGCACAGTAAGGTACAGTTGGTTATGTACCAGGTACTTAAGTGTCCTATTTTTCCCCCTTTGTTAATATAATCTTTCTTTAGTTCCAACAGGAGTTTCACCTAAGCAGAGTCAACTGGCCTAGTCCTGGCCATGGGTATCAGTCAAATGCTGCAGAAGCAGGTTTACAGAAACCTGAAATTCTGCTGGCCAGCATACAGGCCAGCAAAAGAGAATGCAGACAATGTTGTGCCACCTGGACGATGCTCATAAGTGTATCCACTTTTCCAAACAACTTGCTTTTCAAAACTAGTAGCAAAACTGAGCCCCAAATGTGAATGCACAAATCTTTGTTTACCACTTAGCATACAGTTTCCAGCTAAACTTCACAGGGGAAACATGTTTCTCTAAAATAGGACATAACTATTGTGAGAAGTCTTTTCCATCTGGGTGTTATTTTTATTCTATGTATTTATTGTATCATTGTGTGTACTGTGGTTAACAGTGACTTCTGTTTCCAGAGTTATTCACACAGCTCTATTCATAGTCACAAAGTATTTGGTAATCTGGGGGCTTCGGCGCTATGGTGCGGGTTTCTTTATATCCACAGCTTTATTATGCAGTAAAAATCAGCAAGAACTTTGTGCAAACAATCATAAGCCTAAGGCTTTCAAAACAAAAAAAGACTTCCCTACTTTGCACTAACTGCTGGGAATGAATTGTGGTTTCCTGACGTTTGCGAATTAGCAAGTAAGCAATGGGAAAAAAATCCCTGCAAGTCCAAAATGCACATAAACAAACCAAGGCCATAATATCCCATAATCACACACACATACACACCCATCCCCAAAACTGCACTGTACTTGGTGTCCTCATCTTCTGTTTGGAACAATGGGAGTTAGACATTCTAAGTGATTCTCCTCTGTTGACTTGTTTAATATTTAAAAGAACAGCTGTTCCAACTGTATCTATCCATTCTTACCTGTGTACGTGTGGTCACAGTTACTAACATCTCCTTCTTCATTCTCCATCTAATTCCTCCTAAACAAAAAGGGTAGTAATTTCCTTTCCCCTACGACGCTCACAAAAGCATCAGCATTAAAGGATGCATTAACTGCATTAAAAGAAAGTCCCACAAAGGAACTCACACGAACTCAACAAGGTTCTTCCTATGCTTTAAGGAATGCTTAAAGCCTGCTTCCTAGGCTTCCGAGAAAAGCATGGTTCTTGCCATGGCTTAAAGTGTGCCACAGACATGCAATGAAAAAGACGCTTGTGTTTCCATGGCAGTGTTCCAGAGTTCTGCCCAAGCATTCCAAGTGGTCTGAATGCTATCAGTGCTGACTCTCCATGCTTGATAAGGCATAGGCCACTGACAGGGATTAAGGGCCTACTGAAATCAAGAGAAAGGATCTCATTGACTTCAGCAGTCCTCACAACAGGCTTAAGTGTCCTCTCCTGACCTCTGTCAAGCCATCTGGAAAAATGGCTTATAACCTTGTCTCTCCCCACAGAAAGCAGATCCAGTATCCAAGTCCAGGTGGGGGGAAGCGAAAACTTG
The DNA here is from genome assembly GCF_000737465.1 of Haliaeetus leucocephalus. Lineage (NCBI taxonomy): Eukaryota > Metazoa > Chordata > Aves > Accipitriformes > Accipitridae > Haliaeetus > Haliaeetus leucocephalus. Next base: position 348,117 of record NW_010972920.1, on the reverse strand, counting down.
GCTGTTCTCAAGTCAGACCACTTCTTTAAATGGTAAAACAGGAGGGGCTTAGAATTGGGGTTTTAGACATCCTATTTCTAGGATGTCAGCATACGTTTTTGCAGCATGACACGTTTGTCTGCTGCCAATGCTAGGTCTCTTCAGGAAGTCTTGTACTTTCTATTATGTATTATTTAAAAAAAATCAACAAAACACACAGTAAACTAATTGACTATGGCAGACCACATTTTGTATTCACTCCACTAAAGGGAGCAGAAAGGAAGGACTCCCTCACTTCCACCCTGCCACAGTTCATTAAAATGATTCCTAAACGGCTTATCCACACGTTCAAAATCCAAAATGTTGTGCAGTGTGTTTAGCTTCTGGACAGAAGGGAGAGAGCGAGGGAGGAGGTTGTGTTGTTTTTGACAAGGCTGAAAGGATACTGAAGGACTCTGACAACAGTGCAACTGTTCTCGGCTGAAAGCACTGATTCCACAACATTGTTTTCCAATTCCTGTTATTTTAGTAGTTCATTTTGCAACAGCCTCTTCTCTACCTGGTTTTCTCCTTTTGTTTCCCCCCACCTGTCCTTGACCTATCCTAGCTGCTAATCCTTATTTGCTTTAGAAATCAGAGTGAACAGCCTTGAATTCCCTTGCCTTTGAAAACATCCACCAAAAGGAAGAGTTCAGGCACATCCATAGATCATCACAGTGCCAGAAAGATCTCACACCTTTCAAGTGGCACCAACTCCACCATCTAAAACCGATTCTGAAGTCATGATTTGAAAATACAAAATGAAACACCTACCTTATATAAGATTATGGGAACATTAATCTACCATTGTATTCTTTACCTGGACGTGAAAAAATACCGAAGTCTTATCTACCGACATTGCTTCACAAAAGCTGCACCAAGGAAGATGCAGAGCCATGCAGAGATGAAAACATTACTTGTAGTTGTTCTACAGAGCGGTGTCAGAGTTCACATCGAGAACTTATTTCCCATCATTCTTCTCCTTCCTTTTTCACTAGGCTATCCATTGATATGTTCACAAAATTAAATCCAGCTCTGCAGAGAGGCTTCGTGACTGGGCACCACTTAAAGGTATCAGTTATTGTTGAGTATCTGTTACTATTCTCTGATTTGATAAGAGCCCTTGCAGGGAAGGAGGGAGATGGAGAATTAAAAAAAGCAGTGCACTAACCTGTCTCCAGTTAATGGCATAATGACGTGTGCCTGGGTGGAAAACACGATAAACGATAATCTCATCTTGGGGCTTTTACAAAAGGGAAAGAGGAAAAAAAAAAAGCATTTTAGACAAATGAAGAAAAATGTACAGATAGGTGCACAGCATTTCATTCACTTATTCATGCTTCGTTAGTATCATCTTTATCCTCCAACTTCCAAAGAACATACCTTCAAACTACAAATCCAGAATGAGAGAGGAATTAAAGGATTTCTGCCCATCTACTCCTTACCCAGATGCTTTGAGAATGAAGTAGCAGAATTATTATTCTTTCTTGCCTGACTAGACTCCAGATCAAGACCTTAGCAGGTCTTAGCTTAGCAGCTTAACAGTGAAGATTTCACCTGACCCAACTGAAAGTGAACTTCATAGGTTGTAATCTACCAATGTACAGAAGGTAATGCATCCTTTTATATTTTCATGGTCACTGGTGTAAAAATAAGTCAGGGACATAGACTCAGGGTACACTCTTGCTCCAGGGTGATAAACATGGACACATTCAAAAGTCAGTTTTAAAGGTTGATACTGACACACTGTAAATTTCAAACTGTGCTTTTTGGTCATAAATTCATCGAAGTCAAAGAAACAGTGCCTTCCCACTGATTCATCTCTAAAAAAGTAGCAGAACAAACTGTTTCAGAATGAGCGTGTTTTTGTTTTGGTGACAGAGAGTTGCGACACTTACGATCAAGTTGCGTAAAACTATCTGGGGAAATGTCATTATAAAAAGCAATACTGTATGAAGTGATTTTATTACGGAATTCAACCTTTTTTTGAAGAAGCCCACCTGTCTCTTCCAACAAGATTACAAGGCATTATATCCAACTACCAGTGGAAAATGCGTAAGAAGTGATGCTCTGGAAGCCCAAGACGGTAACTTTCCTAAGATAAGTTGTAACAACATCTCTCCTGCCTGCTTTTAATTTTCATTCGTGACAGTGTCAATATATTCAGTAATTTTATAATTCACTGTATATGTGTATCAGCATTAATTAATCGGGTTAATGTTAGTAAAGACATAACATGTGTAAAGACGAATGACCATACATTTTCAGCTCACTTATGTCAATGATGCAACTTAAAATTATTGACATCATAGAAATATAAGTACTGGGCAAGACTTTGCACAGAACTGCACAGATGTCAGATTTAAGATCCAGTCTTGCAGTCTATCCATTAAGGCTCTGAATACAAAAATCTGAGACGCTCTAAATTCAATTATAGTCTAAAACGTGGGATTATCAATCTTCTTGGTTGCCGCAAGCAGTTGCCAAACAAAAACCAAGTACTTGCAATGCCAATCTCTGATAATTACGTCACCACCGAGTCCAAGTAACATGAGACTTCCCTATTTGAGATGAATCTCTCTGTGTGTAATAACCCCAAACTTACAATTTAGATAACTTGTCTTTAGGACAACACAGAAGTGTCCTCTTCACAAGACACCTCATTTCTGTTCCACTCGCTCGAGGACTCAAGACACTGTGACGATGGAAGAGGATCATACGAACACACCCATTAGACCTGACAGCCCTGCCAGGCGCAGGCCTTTCGGAACCGAGATAATCAGCATGCGCCGCCATTACTGCAGACATGCATGTTACGGACAAGTCAACTGGAGAGCAGATGCAGCGCCACGAATTAATTCCTCAGGTGAGGACTGAAGGAAACTGCTACCAATTGGTTCTTTGCTTTTTTCCCACAACCACTCTTTTCAGTTTAAGAAAGGGCAAGGTCAAGTAACTCCATGCCCTATTCTGAAAGCGTACTGAGGCCTGAAGGCAGGACAAAGCCTCATCAGCCTTCAGAGGCACTCCAGCCCCATCAGGGAAACACACGGGGAGATGCACTGTTCAGGCTCCCGCAAGAGCCCAACAACTGTCATGCTGCGAAGCATTCGTGCCACATAAGGCTGAGAGCTCGGCAGGACACTGAGCGAGATGCTCGTAGGTTGGACTGTGTGGCTCTGCGCCATAAGTGATCCTCCTACGGTGTGAAAGGTCAGCGGAGTAACTGCCCAGCTCAGTAGCTTTATTTCAGATAATGCAGCCAGACCACAACACAACAACTGTTGCAAAAGGGAGCGTCATTTGGCTGTAAAAGATGATGAACTGAAAGATTTCCACTGAACGAGCACCTCCCTTTCACTGGGGGCAAATGCATGTTTTCACCACTCGCTGAAAAGAAGTACTGCTTTGGTATCCTCAGGGTCTTTTGTTTGTTTGTTTGTTTTATTCTAGAGGTTACAAAATAACTTTCAAAAGCTTGTGTCACCCACTTGGTTTACAGAAGATTTGCTTTTTTACAAGATGAACGTAAGCAATATTTAATTATGCAGGCCTCATTATATCCCCTTATTAGCAAGCCAAGATTGTAATTGCCCACTGCACTTCATTTTCCTTAGCAAAAACTACCACAACTTCTGTGTTTGTGTCTTTTTTTTAGAGAAAAATGCTGGATCACCCTAATCCTCAGCTGTTTGTACAGAGTACAGTTAGCCAGTATTTACAACAGCCGTTTCTGTGGCAGTGATGCATGCCAGACAATACTGATAGCCAGTTAGAAAGTTGATTACATTTATGTGCAACAAATATACTGTTAACATGGCATAAACTTCCTGTACATTTGAGCTTGAAAAATACTCCATTCCTTTTGACCTGCACCATATAGTTACACATAGATAGCCATGTATTCAGATTTCCTTCTTTATCTATATCTCTAAAACCAACATACAAGAAGTACTCCAGCAGAAATGAGGCATGCGGCTTATGGGAAAAAAAAGTTTAAAAAAACCATCAAATTACCTCTGAGAGTAATTTAGAAATTAAGTATTTAAAGGTGCACATTACCACCTTTTTAGTGAGCTCCAAACAGGAGAAAATGAAGTAAAAGTTTCCAGTATTTTCCAGTAATTTGGGCAGTAGAGGCCAAACTCTTCACATGTTTGTGAAACATAGCTGCTGAGTTTACAAAAGCATGGGGCTATTTCCAACATATCCCAGTATTATAGATGTCACAAGGAGGAAAACGCACCTCACGAATCTTTCTGTCAGCTGATTTACAAAATCAAATATTTCGTGCCAGTTCTGCGCCACACTCCCAGATCTGAAAAGGAAACAAAAGCACGTTAGTAGGTCTTATATAAGGAAACCGGACAAGAAAGGGTGACAATTTCAGTGAGAAATGAGACAATACAGGGCTATCTGCTTTTCTAACAGTTTCAAGTTACCACGAACCCCGGCTCACGGTGGTCCCTGCCTATGATTTTTTGTCACGATTTGTCGAGCTGAGGCGTGGCAAAACGCATACGCTGAAGAACACACAAACAATCTCGCCGTGAGGCCCAGCAGCAGCATCGGTCCTCTACCAGCCCCCAGCCCCTGCTCCCCCCGCAAGCACGGGCCGTACCGATGCCGATCTCCTACGTCCAAACTTCACCACAAAAAACACGATCGCCAACAGCTGCTGAGGGGGGGAGGGGTGGCAGATGCTGCCGGTCGCCCGGGCTGCCTCGAAAATGTCCACCCGTGTACTTTCGGTCAGAAACCGTACCTTCGCTCAATTCCTCTTCGGCGCGAACTCCACAGCTTCCACGGACGCGGGGTGGGGGGGAGAGGTATCGGACCCTCAGCGAGGCCACGGCCAAGCGCCGAAAACTTTCCGCGCGCCTCCCCGTTCTCCCCGCTTCGACGCGGACGTTCCC